>NC_046167.1:44478796-44820427 GCF_011064425.1 Rattus rattus
TCCTGTTCGTGAGGGAGGCATCTAACCCTACCCAGCTCTGGAGTCTTCCTCTTGCACAACAGCTTACACAGTCATCTGACAACCTTTGTCTGAGATGCTAAAGAAGGAGGAAGGAAAAGAGCATGAGGAGGAGAAAAGAATGCGGGCAGGAGCAGGGAAGTGGAAAGGAGAGAAGGAGGGAGAGAGAAAGAAGTCGCTGCAAAAGTGATACTTTATTGGAATTTAGACGATGCTTAGAGGCTATTAAAGACAAAACTGTAGTCTTTGCTAGGCTGGGCTCTACCCCAAGACTCTGAGGGTTTTCTGGCCCCATCATTTTTACTGTTGCCAATGGCATATCAAGACCTTCTTATACATTTCCCTCTCTGAGCCTTTCTGCTTCTGAAGGACATATGCTGTGTAATGGTAGCAATATTGATAGGTGCTCTGCACATTCAAAGAGATGTAGCTTTGCAGGCATCACTGATAGGCAGCGCCAGAATCCTGCCTCATGCATTTGTCAAAGTAGCAGAAGCCAGGCAATGTGTTACTCACATGGGGAGAGAATTAGGAAAGAAAAGATCTTAGATTCTCCAGTACTTGTCATCCGGAGGTCACTGACCACAGTCACTGGTGCCCTTAGTTCTGGGCCACCCAAATTAGCAGGCACACAGGGCCCATTCAGAGTTCTCTCTCTTATGACCTAGTATTCTGCGCATTTTCCATCTGGACAAGCAGTGCCAACATTTCTTGCTGCCAAGTCTTCTCTTGTGCTGCTGATTTTGGAGCTGCCACAGTTCAATGTGTATTCCTTCGAAACTCACACTCCAAGACACAGTTTCAAGGGGCTGGGCCCTTAGAGATGAGTGGGGTATGAGGGATGCATGTCATGATGAAAGGGCATACCTTTCCCCTTTGCCCATAAAGGAAACAGGGGATGGAGATGGGGCAGGAAGGGTGTGTGTATGCCAAGGCTTCACTTTGGGAGCTGACAGGGAGATATCACTGGGTCTCCTTGGCCTTGGACTGCTCAGCCTCCAGAATTATTAAAGATATATTTTTACTACTTTTATTTAAAGCTGAAGGAAAGGTCTGAGAAACCTGTCACATCACCATTTTCTTCTTTTATTGTCTTTGAACCTTAAAACTACCTCTGTGATATTATCTTCTGGATCAGCATTTTCTGTAGAAAAAGTCATTTAATAGCATCATGAAACTGGATTTAATTGGTAAAAAGGAAGATAATCCACCTGATACTAACATCAGACACTCACCTGGTTCCTTTGCAGTCCTAGGGAGTTTTTCACTGATTCCTACTTTCTTTGGCTTCTTTTCCCCCTTTTTTCTTTTGAGAAAACAGCTTTTCTTAAAACATTGAAATCAGTTATCTGGGGAATAAAATATTTATGAAATCATTGTGGTAATTTTAAGCACTATGCCAAGAATCTAAGCGTTGGATAATGACTGAGATGCCAGGCTGCATTTTTACGTGGGGGGTTGTGTCTGCATCTTTTAAAGCCTTGGATAAAATTATTTTTTCTTAGAACATTGTCTTCAGTTGGTAGCAGATGAAATATTAAATAAGTATGCAAGCCTCAGAGGCTTCGGAAGCCTCACTGAGACTTGGCTTTATTGATGTACTCTTTGATGTCCTGCGTGCTTTCCAAGCATGGCATGCATTTTCTAAGATAAATTCCTCAGGCTGAAGCAGTATGGAGGGCAGAGAGCCAGAAGCAGCAGCGAGGTGCACACTGCATTCTTTCCTTTGGCCAAGTGAGCTGATCTAAATATTATCTGTTATACCGAAGAAATTCGTCATTAAAATACACTTCTATTCCTTCCAACGAGAGACAATTAAAGCCATTATTTGAATTACACATTTGCCTGTAGCAAGAATTGCTTGTCTGCTTACACTTTGGTCTGTGAAAAATTATACAGGGCTAATTTTTACTCTAATTAACTTGTGAATCATGGTCACTGATCAATTTAGGGAAGGAATTCAAACGGCCATACAAGAGATTTGGAAACCATTAAAATTTTTGAGGGATATTGGTATCTAGGGGCAATTAGTTTTGCTGTTTTATGCATCTATCATCTATCAATTTATCTCTCTCTCTCTCTCTCTCTCTCTCTCTCTCTCACACACACACACACACACCACAGCCTTAACAAAATTTATTCTCATCAAAATTTAAAAATGGCTCTTAAAGATTAAGAAATGCAATTAAAATATAATCAGCTGGATTATTTATGAATTTTGCTTGTTTACTGATTATTCTGGATAAAGGGATGTTTGTATATGCATTTGTCGACCCTGTATGAAAATCCATGAGTATCACAGGCCTCTTGGTGGGTTGTTTTCTTTCTGAGAAGCTGAAGGTGTTTAACTTTTAACAGCCTGATTTTCTCAGTTGTGACATGGAACCATGGCAATGTGCCAGAGTCTGACAAATATAGAGGCAAATGCTCACAGCTAACCAGCTGAAGGGATGGCAAGCATATAACAAAAACAACAATATCAACTAACCAGAACCCCCAAAGCTCCCAGGGACTAAACCACCAACCAAAGTGTACAAATGGAGGTACCCATAGCTCCAGCCACATATGTAGCACAGAATGGCCTTGTTGGACATCAATGGGAGGAGAGGCCCTTGGTTCTGGGAATGCTTGATGCTCCAGTGTAAGTAAATGCCAGGCTGGGGATCCAGGAGTGGGTGGGTGAGGGAGCACCCTCATAGAAGCAGGAGAAGGGAGGATGGGATAGAGGGTTTCCAGAAGGGAAACCAGGAAAGGGGATTTGAAATGTGCATAAATAAAATATCTAATTAAAAAAGAAATGTGTGTATAGAACCTCTAGTTTCATCACTGCAGTGACATTGGTAGGAAAACTGGTCTACCACATTTAGTTCATTTTTGTTTCTATTGTATATATTTGTGGAAATTTCTTTGTCAAAATCTGTAATACAAAAAGATAAGAATATTTTTTAGAAAACACATGTAGGGTATTTTGCTTTTGTGCATTTCTGTACCATACGTACAAAAATTTTCTGAACTTTGTGGAGTCCAGAAGAGGAAGTTGGGTCTTCTCGAACTAGAGTTATGAATGGTTGTGAGTTGCCATGTGAGTGCTGGGATTTGAACCTGAATCCTCTGGAAGAATAGCCATTGCTTTTAACCACTGAGTTATCGTTCCATCCTGAAGTCTTTATTTTTAAATTTTTTATACATATTTAGTTATAACATGTCTACTAAGAAAAAAACTAAAGCAGACATTTCATCTAGTTATAAATGGAAAACTTTCAGAATGGTAGAAAATACACATGTAATTCATTTTTCTGTCTGAATACCTCATCAAGATGACAATAGTGCAATGCAGGGCTTGTTGACAATTTTTAAAATAAGGAAACAGATGAGATGCATAGGGAGATAATAGAACCCGTAGTAACAGTAGACATGTGAAACACACAAGTACTGTCAGATATGCTGCACAACTGTGATTGGGTATCTTCCTAAAGAATTAAAGAAAATATGAACATAATTGTTGAGTGAATTTTTTACAAGAACAGCAATAAAAGATATATACAGAAGCAGAAGTCTAGTAATAAAACATAGAATGTCTAAGATGAGCATTATATTGTTGAAGTACATAGAACAGATGAAATAAACAGAAAGAAGTTATAATCGCAGTAACCTTAATGTATAAATACTTCAACTGAAAGACAGGTCCGGGAATGAAGCTCAGAGGTAGAGTGCTTGCCTAGCATGCACAAGACTATGGGTTTGGGCACTGGCACTATTCCACTGCTGCAACACCACCAGCACAGTTACCACTATGATACTGGCTTATAAACAAGAGAACATGATTACAAATAACAATAATCGACTTCTACTTTATGCTCTAAATAAAAGCAAGGAACTAACTTTGAAAATTTTACTATGCCAATATGAAGCAGAAGAAGTCAAAATAACTGCATTAATTCAGATTATGTTGACCACAGAATTGGAAAGATCACCTGGAAAGAAGTGGTTGAAAGCAAAATCACTGGGGTAGTGAGTCTATAAAAATGTACAGGGATGCTCATGCCTGCATACCTGACAATGGAGCGTTGAAGGAGAAGTCGATATACTCACCACTGTAGTTCAGCTGCCCTAAGGAAATGGAAAATGAAACACACAGTAAATTAGGTAGATGTGTGGAAGGTGTTACCAGTGACTGGGTTACACCAAATTCTGGGCCATAAATATTTACAAACAAAGCAAAATATGTACAAACAGACTACAAAAAAGCAAAGAGATCTTAAGAAAAGGGGTGCATATATTGGAATCAAGTGCTTAAACTTAAGTTGCTAGTTCTGAAATGCATACATTAGCAAAGAAAGAAACAGAAAATCAATAACTTAAGCTTTCCTCCCAGGAAACCAGAGAAATAGCAGCAATTTAAGCTGAATCCAAGCAGAAAAAATAATAAATGTTAGAGCAGAAATAAATGCAACCGAGGACAGAAGAATGATATTAAAAATTGACAAAAGCAACAATGGGCTCCTTGAGAAGATCAATAAAATTGATTATCTCCTAGCTAGTCTGACCAAGATAAAAGGGGCAGCCACAGACGATCAATATCAGAAACAAAGGAGGACCATCACTACTGAACCAATGAGATTAGAGGATGTAGGACGTGATGTAAGTACTATGCGGCCAGTAATTACAAATATAAGGACTTAAGTCAGAATTTCTCTGAAGAACTTTGCTTGTATGCTTCATTCTTGCCAAAGTTGGGGCAATTAGGTGTTTCAGTTTTGTACCAAGTTATGTGTTAATTTGAGTTTGGAAATATCAGTGAGTCTGTGAGACAGCATTTATCTCACATCCCCACAGAACCTAATGCTAATGTTTCTCTTCAGATTATTTTTCCAAGTGGGATCCAGGATGAGCACATCCTTATATGTCCACTCTAATTATCACCTGACTTTCAAGAGAAAGGGAGATCACAGAAGAACACAACAGGCCTTATAGAGACACAAACTAGAGTTAATTTGGAACCTCTGCTCAAATTTTGTTGAGTGTAACAAAATCGTATCTCTTAACTGCCATGAAGCCTGGGGAATTATTAAATGCTCATTAAAAAATCTAGCATTAGCTAGCCAAAAATAGCTCAGGTGGGATAGTACTAGGCTGAAGAAACTATAGCCTTGGAATAGCATGAATAAGGGATTGCCTAGAACAGGTTGGTTTGTTGCCATACCTGTGGGAGGGTTGTCTTGGTTGGCTCCATTATTAGGATGATCAAGCCTGATTGTGGGCAGTGTCATTTTTTTCTTACTTCTGCTACAGGACTAATAATTTTACTGGCATGTTTTTGGAACATAATGATATCAAGAAGCATCAGACACCCAGAATATTCTTCTGGCTATCTACTTGAGTAGAGCTATATCTCAGAAGGTACATAGTGAGTGCTCAAGGTGTGATAAGATTTTATTTTTGCTGACTTTTTTGTCATTGCACAACTCAAACTACCATCTTCAAAACCAGTACCTTCACAGCCATCACTTTCATAAATCACTTTCCTGACTATCATTTTCATAGCCATCACCTTCATAAGTGACACCTTCATAACTGTCATAGCTATCACCTTGATAGCCAATGTGTTAATAGCCACCATCTTTCTAATATCACCTTAATAATCCTCACTTTCATAGCCAGCATCTTCATAACCATCATCTTTATAACTAACACCTTCATAACATCACCTTCATAAGCAACACTTTCACAGCCATCACATTCATAACAACAAATTTCATAACCAACACCTATACAACCACACCTTCATAGCTATCAGCTTTATAGCTAATTCATTAATAACCATCACTTCCATAGTCATCACCTTCAGAATCATCATCTTCAAAAACATCTTCCTGATCAGCACCTTCATAACCAACATTTTCATAAGTATCACAGTTCCTCTGAACTGCCAGGCTGCAGGGAGGAGAGATTTCTCGAATCTGTCATCTTGTCTGCCCATTATGAAAGCTCCAGGGTTGCAGATTTTTCTCACCTGCTTTAGGGTTGTGCTTTTGAGCAATAAAGCTGCCTTTGAAATGTCTAGAAGTAACCTATAAGTAACTCCTTACCTGTACTCATTGATTCACTAAGTTGGGATTTTGTGTAATTGTTACTTCAATCTGCTGTGTGTTCCCTATATGAGATGAATAAGAGTGTGTATGGTCTTCCTGAAGGAAAGTCTCATACTACAAGGTACTTCCCTAGAGCTTGGCATGGCCCTGAGTTTCCAGAACATCTGTGAACTAAATAAAGCCTCTTTTACTTATGAAGTGCCCAGCTCAGGATTTTGTTACAGAAATGTAAAATGAGACTAATTAAGATAGACTAACTTTTCTAACAGCTGGAAATTTATTTCTCACCACACAGAGTCCAGTGAGCAAGGTCAATCATAGTGAACTTTTACATGAAGCTTCTGAAGAATCTAGATTTCTCACCATATAATTCTATACTCTAAAATAGCATTAATACTAGACATGCAACATTATTCTTATAGGTACTTGATAATAAATAGAAGAAAATGTGAAGGAATGCATAGGAGAGTTTACAGTCTAAACCTGAAAAAGTCCAGACATTTTCATGTTGTTCTGCTGTAGGGTTGTAGCCTGTATTTCCATTCCTGATAAAGTGAGGGGTAGGTGACCTTTCTAATGAGCTTAAGGGAGTTGTAAGTGAAACTGACTTGAGATCATTTCTAAGAGATATCTTCAAGAAGAGTAATGTGGAGGAGAAAGAAATCTCAATGTCAAGTGTCTGGGATTGCCCACTGAAGAGCTGAGCCAAGCATGTTTTTAATCCTTGGGGACAAAGGATCATCAGTGTAGCCAACAGATCTTCTTTGGAAACTCCAGTGAGGAGCAAATGCAGAAGAAATTGATGTCCTATCCCAGAAACATCAAGCATCCTTTGTCTGACATGAGATAAAGGTACACCACCCTGCATCCACACTGATTTCTCCATGAGAGAAAGGCTGTAACTGTGCCAGCTGCTTCACAGAGATGGCTTGTGAGAAGTTTTGGACAGGGCTTATATGTGCTGATTTCCTATTTGGATTTCATACATCTTGTTCTTTGACTTGGAACAGCCTAGAGAGATTTTGTATTGTACATCTGTAGCAAAACATAATTAGAATTGTAGGCAAGTTCAGACAAACTTGCTGTCTGCCAGTGTTTTCTAAGGAAAGCTGTTCTCCTTAACATCATCGCCACCTTTGCCAACACTTTTCTTTATTACTGAGCTAGAAAAATCACTCATGTAGATCCAAGTACACATGTTGAGTTATTGATGACAAAAATTTTCATTCAACCACCTGGCAAATGAATGAGAGTGGAGCATGAGAATGAAAAGGTAAGTAGGCATCATCCTGCATCTGAGCTGTGAAAATTACAGCAAACTGTAATGTGAAGGTGGAGGTGTGAGAGAAGGAATTTGCTCTTGCAGAAGACTTGAGTTTGGTCCCCAAGACCTGTGTCAGCACAATCACCTATAACTTCAGGTCTAGAGGACCCAATGCCATCTTCTAGTCTTTCTGAACACTGCATATGCATGACATACCCTTACACAGACACACGTGTATACTCATACATAAAAATAAAGCAATTTAAATATAGAGAAGTGAGTATAAATAACAAACTATTTAATCATAAGACTTGATCTTAAATAAACCTATCATCTGAAATTTAAATAAGTAAATTATAGGAGCCATACCTTTTATGCACGTAGGAACCATACCTTTTTATGCACATAGGAGCCATACCTTTTTATGCATGTTCTTCTCTGAATTCTGAAGTGTTACTGAGGGAAGTGACCTGACAGTACCAGTTTCCTTTGCTGAGTTTTCTTTTTCTTTATTTTTCACTCATTAATTAATTAACTTACTCTACTCCTGATTGCAGCTTCCCCTCCCTCCTGTACTCCAGGTTCCTCCCTCTTACATCCCCTCTCTCCATCTCCCCTGCCCTCTCTCCTCAGAGAATGGGAGGCCTGCATAGATATCACCTCATTTTTGGGATAGCAACTTGAAGGCACATTTTCTTCTATTGTTGCTAGACATGGCAGCCCAGTTAAGGGAAAGGAATCCAAAGGCTTGCAACAGCTATAGACAACCCCTACTCCAGTTGTTGGGGGATCCACATGAAAACTAAGCTGTATATATGTTACATACATGTACGGGGTCTAGGTCCAGCCCCTGCACACTCTTTGGTTGGTTGTTAGTTTCTTTGAACCCCTATGGGCTCAGGTTAGATGATTCTGTAGGTTTCCTTGTGGTGTCCTTGACCTCTCTGGCTCCTTCAGTCTTTCCTCCCTGTTTCCACAAGACTCCTTGAACTCTGCCTACTGTTTGGATGTGGATGTGGGCCTCTGCATCTGTTCCCTTCAGCTGCTAAGTGAAGTCTCTCAGAGAACAGTTATGATAGGCTACTGTCTGCAAGTATAGCAGAATACAATGAATAGTGTCAAGGGTTAATTCTCTTTCATGGAATGGGTCCAAAGTTGGACCACTCCCTCAATTTCCGCTCCATCTTTATCTCTGAACATCTCGTAGACAGGAACACTTTGGGTAGAAGGCTTTGTGGTAGATTGGTGTCCCCATCCCTCCATTCAAAGTCTTGCCTGGTTACAGGAGGTGGCCATTTCAGGTTCAATATTCCATGTTGCTTGGAATCTTAGCTAGGATCATCCTTATAGATTCCTGGGAGTTTCCCTTGTCCTAGGTTTCTAGCTCATCCCACAGATGCTCCCCTCATTTCAGTTCTATCTCTCAGTTCTCAGTCCCTCCATCCTAGTGCACCTTTTTCCTCCTTTTTTCATCCCCAACCCTTTGCATTCCAATCCCCTCCATCCATCCGCCCCATTTAGTCTCTTCCTCCTTCTCAGTGAGATTCAAGCGTTCCCCTCCTTGGACTCTCCTTGTTACTTAGCTCCTTTGGCTCTATGGTTTATTGCATGGTTATCCTGTACTTTATGGCTAATATCCGCTTATAAGTGAGTACATACCATGCAGATCTTTCTGGGTCTGGGTTTCCTCACGCAAGATAACATTCCGTAGTTCTATCCATTTGCTTGCAAGTTTTATGAGTTTTCACAGTACCACATTTTACCCTTGTAGGTGGTAAGGATATGCCAGGTACTGTAAATTCCTGAACTTGATAAGTGAAAATAACTCTAATAAAATTTATAATTTTGTGGAGAAAACTAAGATTGTAAGGTACTATCTTTTGAGCAACAGTGCCACCACCTCACCTTCATGAGATCAGCTGTACTATCAGAATTGGGCTTGTGTATTGTTAAAATGTCCTCCAAGAAGAATGGGGGACATTGGACACTCATCTGAATATCAAGTCACTCCTCCAAGCTCTTTATGTGCAGTGTTGCTCTAATTTCACATAGCCTCACACTCAGGGAGTGGCTAAAGTGTATAGGATGGGGATGGGATCTCAATCTATACAGCCAAGCAGAAGCCATCATCCTTGCAGGCAGGAAACTTTCCATTGTTTCTGCTTTGGAGTCACTCATAATCCTATCATTATTCCCTCATACATGCACCATAAGTAAACATAATGCATTCACTGGTTCTTCAGGGATTAGTGTAGAATAATACTTTGATTTGCTGTTGGGACTTTAGGAGAAAACAATCAACACTGTTTACATCACTCCTAGGAAAATAATTTTAGTAACAACTATAGATGGTTTTCATCTCATGATCCTTTGAAAAGCCTAAATCTAAAGACCCAACATTATGGTTGTTAGAAGAATAATGTTTGAGCAAATCTTCAAACCAATCTATCATAAAAGAGACAAATTTGTGGTATTGTGATGAGGCTGGTTATCATAAGGATCCTTATATGTGGAAGAAAGAGAATACAAATTGATATGGGAAATGGCCTCACTGTTGCTGTATCTGAAGTTGGACATTGATCATGGAATGAGGAATTTCCATTAGAGTGAATCCCAGGAGATGAATTCTTCTCTTGGACATCTGTGGATTCTTGATCATACCAGTTAGTCAGTTCTTCCCAAATGGAAACCATGAACAGAGGAGGAAATATTCTTCTAGTATTAACAGTTCCAGGTTCCTAGTGACCCGGGGACTTACAAATTCATACTCTAAGTAGGAAGTGCTTCAGAAACTAGAGGCAGAGACCTATGGCTCTGGGCATTTTGGTTAGAAGGTTACTGCTTTGACCTACGACAACTATCATCTCAAGTACTTGGTAACTTTTGGAATACTTAGCTTCAGGCAGCAATGAGTGACAAAAAGAAGCAGTGACTACTAGCCTCACAGCTCTTGGGTGAGCCTTGGAAAATAGGGACCTCAGCTGTTACAAATTACGGTGCAAAGATATTTGGGTCTTAAGGCTCGGGTGCTTCTTGGAACCCTTTCAGTCACCCAAGCCTCCAGTTTCTCATTATTGGTTTTTCACAGATTCCCATCTTTTTGAAGTCTGGATTCTCATTACTTCTTCACTTCTCATATTTTCCCTTCCTTCCGCCCTGCTGGTTCTGCTCCTTTGGACCACTTTAGGTGCCCTCTCACTATGACTGCTACTACTTTTCTGCTCCCTCCACCTCCTCCTATTACTAGATCAGTCTGATCCATTAATGAAAATGATTGAAATTAGACAGGAACAGAAAACCCAAGGGCCTTCCTGTGAGCCAGGAGATTGTTCTGTGGTAGACTCAAGTAGCTGAGCTATGTGATAGCCAGAAGGGGGAGTGTAGTAAAGGTGTTTGTATTCTAATGCCACAACCATTTATGCAAATGAGAAATTATGATCAGCACTAATCACTTGGGCCATCAGAGGAAGTGTGTACCCTGTGACTTGGGTGAAATAAGGATCATCTAGAATATACCAGGTTTCGTGGCTGTAAAAAGACCAATATAAGCTATTTGCAATAGTAATAGCACAATGATGCTTTCTGGAGTGACAGTTACTATTGGTCTCCCTCAAGTTTGTCCCCCTACAGTGTGCTTCCCTCAAGGAGTGTGAGTTGTGTTCAAAGCGGCTAAGCTGCCAAGGGAACAGTGCATCTAACAGTCAAAGGAGGGCTTGTCTGCTAGCACCCCTTTCACCAGGGAAGGAGCTGCCTATTAGGAAGTCAGTCTACACTGACCCACAACATTTTGCTTATTTAAAGGGAAAAATAAACACTAAAATGGTGCTTACAATAGTGGTATGTCATGAACACTCTAGTAATTTAACAGTATTAAATAATTTTCAACAACACTTAACAGTTCTACTTTTCTAGTCAAAAACAAAGAAGGGAGAGGCTGACCCATTCTCTCTGCTCAATGTTATCTTGATCATATATACCTGAATGAGATCTGTCTTAGTTATTTTCAATTGCTGTGATAAGACACCATGACCAAGGCAACTTATAAGAGAAAGTGTATATTGGGTCTTTACAGTTCAAAACTTTAGAGTCCCTGACCATAATGTCAGGGAGCAAGAAAGCAGGGAGGCAGGTATGGCACTGGAGCAGAACTCACATCTTGAGACAACCACCACAAGGCAGAGAGAACCACAGTGGGAATGGTCATGGGCTCAAGGCCCACTCATTCCTCCTCCAGTAAGGCTACACCTCTTAGTCCTTCCCAAACAGTTCTACCAACTGGGGACCAAGTATTCAAATACATGAGAGTCTGGGAGCAATTCTCATTAAAGCCTTCACAGGAACCACTTCATACTTCTTTATTATGATCTGAGATATAATTTGTGTTTTCTAAGCCATTATTATTGTGGCATTATTACAGGAGAGATAGAAAGCTAAATAAACATTATCCTTTATCCTTTGATTGCCGGTTGATCTGATATAACTCTTTATCTGTCTATCTATCTATCTATCTATCTATCTATCTATCTATCTATCTATCTATCTATCTATCTATCTATCTATATCTATCTATCTATCTATCTATCTAGTTATGTATAATAAAGTTATATTTATATAAGTAAGTTGCATATAAAGTTTTTATATAAAAATAATAAATTATTATAGTGTATATGTGTGTAACTTTATTTTTGGTCAGTGCATGATAATATCAGTGAAGTTGGATTTCAGATAACAATTAGAATTGTAATTGTTGTCACTGATAACTTCAGAACTGTGAGAGCAACATCAGAAAGAAAGGAAATAGAAAGAAATTTAAAGAGTGGAAGAAAAATGGTTTTAATGACCTGTCAGTTGAATGCAAACCATGTTAACTAATGGTGGGTTTAATAAAATAGATGTGAATTACAAGTCATGTTTACTTCTGGAAGGACAGCTGATTTAATACACACACACACACACACACACACACACACACATATGTATATACTTGTTTAACGACTATTCTTTATGTCCCTGTGTTAATCAGCCAAGTACTACATAATTGGCTTAGCCCAATTCAGGAGAGATGTACACTGAAAAACATATACTAAATCAGACTATAGTGATCCAGAATTCTATGGAAATGTGTTCCTGAACTTTCTAGAAATTATTCAATAGGGGCGCGTGGGTGTCCATGTTCCCTGACTAATGCTGGGCTCATAAACTGACTTTTCTTGATAAGAAAGTCTTTGGATGGACTGTTGTGAAATAGTTGATATTTTAAGTGTCTAAGAATGAAGAGATGGGAAGAAATTAAATTCCAGGTTGATGTAATTGCATGTCACATGTATTACTGGCTGAAATGGAGCTCCAGTGACTAAAATATTTATTGATTTATTAGATTAAAATAACTTAAAGAGGGTAATTTAAATATAAATGCTAATTGCTATTACAAGAAATGAAAGGCATTTTAATTATCTGTGACAGAATATCTAACAGCAAGCAATTGAAATAACTTCACAGGGAATGCATTTATTTTGTAAAAGGGCTAATCTGGATTGGGATGGGAAATCATAAGCCATTAATAAAGTACACCTCTGGAGATGTTTGTGATGCTTTTCCAGATGTTAGATAGAACTTGAGGACTCTGACTTAACAAATGATTTAATCCACTGGTAGGGTTAAAGTATGACTAGACCAGTAGGACGTACCAGAACTGTGGAATGAGGGTCTTGTTTGGGCAAAGTGGGTTCTTGAGAGGACATTCTTGGGGGTTCTATGTTCCCCTGTCCCTATCATGCTTGGGATTACTTTTTGCTGGGGTCACGAGGGGAGGTCACTGGGGGGTCTAGATCTTTCTCTGACTCCTTCATGCTGAGGCTCTTCTCTGCTTCCTATTTGCTATGGTGTGAGAAGCTGCATTGGGCTGTTCTTGCCATGGTGGATGGAAAGTCCCTGAAACCACAAGCTAAAGCTTACGTGCGTCCATTGGGAACTTGGTTCCAGCAATGGGAAAGTTAACTAATACTTAATCTATGATGTTTCTCAACAAACATTGTCGCTGCTGCTCTTGCTTTCTCATAGTGTTTTTAAAACACTTAAATTTTCTTCTTGCTCTTTGTGATGTATGTGGTGTGGTTTTGGAATGTATATTTATTGTGACTCTTGCTCAAAATGATTAAAGAGATTAAGGAGGTTATTTGAATTATGTCATAATTTTTATATGAAATATGTGTGTGTTACTTGGTGTTAGGCTGTTAATATTGGTAAACTTTGAAAGAAGCATTTCTATTTTTATTCTGACTTGGGAAATATAAGGTACATTAAACTTGTTGCTGGTAAATAATTCTTATTTGTATTTTTTTTTTACTTGTAGTGAATCAATACACACCATTGCACTTACATAAAATAATTAATTCTTCACAAAGGGTGTGGTATGGAGTATAAGGAAGCACCATAAATAGCACATTCATTTTAAGTCTGAATTCATGGGTTCTTTATTTCTCCTGACTTTATTCCATGAACAAATTTAATTTTTTTCTCAGCATTCATTAGTATCTCTCTCTCTCTCTCTCTCTCTCTCTCTCTCTCTCTCTCTCTTTCTGTTCCTCCTCTCTGTCTCTGTCTCTGTCTCTCTCCTTACACCACACACACACACACACACACACACACACACACACACACACACACACAGACATCGAAAAACAGAAGATTTCGTTAATGCATCTCTTATTGGTACACACACTTGTAAATTGGCTGCTGTTTTACCTAGCATTGTAATCACAGGGAGATTGCAGTGTAAATTCAACTCTCTTCATTCCTTAATTGTCTTACTGCTTTTGATTCTTTGCTTCATTCCTCAGTTTATCTTCTTATTTCCAATGTCACCTCCCCAATGCTGTATTTATTTATTTTCTCTGTTTAAGAATATTTCAGTGGATCCATAACCATTTGGAGAAAAGTTGAGCCACTAAACCAATAACAGTACATAGCCTTTGTAGCTGTCCACCATTTTCTCTTGTGATTATCCATGAACACACCCTGCTTAGTACATTTTCAGTGAGTTGGTGCATGAAGATCCAATCAGCTAACTCCTCATAATGGTTAAGAGTGAAGCTCGGGCACCTTCAAACTATCTGCCATGAATCTCTCCTAGGCTGTCTGACTAGTCCTGTTTGTGTTTGCAGCATCCTAGGTGTCATTTGGTCACAACTTGGTACTCTTGGTATGGTCGTATGCTAAGCAACTTTCTACCACTGAGACAGAATACCTGTTCCTTTGGAAATGAAGCAGGTTCACGTTAGCTCATGGTTTCGGCATTTCAGTCCAGGGATGCTCAGTACTGTCACTCTGAGCTTGTAGCAAGGCAGAACATCAGGGAAGGAAGAATATAGTAGAACAAAACTTATCTCTAGGAGTCATAAAGCAGAGAGGGAGGGAGGGAAGGAGGGAGAGAGAGAGAGATGGTTTATGATCTCAGTCTTTCCTTTTGATATACCCCAAATGCACCTACAACAAATTGTCCATTCCTGGTTTATGATCTTTAGTTACCAGATAATGGTCTCATACCTAACCTAGAAGAAATGTTTTCCTTGATTGTAAGTTTTTTCAAGCCTTCTTTCTTTTCCTAGTGCAATAGACATGAAGGTTTATGGAGCTCTATTTGCAGCTTTTATTCTATAGAGGGCTTGAAATTACTTGTATACATTTAGGAACTCTATAAAGTCATTATCAGGAATTATCAAATCATCAATTTGTTCACACAACATTACTACATGAGAGTACATCTTCATGTTGATCTGCAGAAAATCTGCTCAATAGGGTGGGTTCAGGAATGCTTAGGCCATGTAATAATGACAGGAAAGGCATATTGGCAACAAGAAGCAATCCTGAGTTAAATTCTCTCAGGACCCTGGATCTCAGAGCTTACCCATCTCAGGCTATGCAGAACAGTGGGCCATCTCCAGAAAAATCATTTGCTTACCACATAGCCTTTCCTAGATAGTTTCGGATATCCTCTCTTCTGCACAGTTTGCTCTGTGCCTCTGGCTCTCCATAAGTCTAGCCTGCATTGTGTCCCCTTTGCTTGCATGATTGGAACCTGTGTAGTGAAGTGAGTGAGTGAATGTGTGTGTGTGTGTGTGTGTGTGTGTGTGTGTGTGTGTGTGTGGTTTGTCTGAGGTATTGTTGAAGAATTGTATCCTTTTTTGTTTAAAAGATGAAGTAACCTAGAATAATCTGCTTTCCTTAGCATTTCCTTCTGTGAATATCTGTTCCCTCTCTGCTTCTTCTGCCTATTTGCTTACTTCCATCTTCTCCATTTTTTATCTTATTTCTTCCTTTTTTACAGTAAAACAGAAACAGCTGCAGTGATTACAAATGAATCTCAAAGCTTCCATTGAGCTCTGGGCTCAGTAGGAATGATTATGTCTTCCAGAGCCTTTCGTGTTCATGCTAAAGAAAGAGCTTTCTATTTGAAGCCTATATAGTTAAGGAAGGATTACAGGATATAATAGGTATTGCAAAAATGCATTGTTTTATTCTTCTGAATGCAAGAAGAGGAATATATTCAGTAAGAGTCAACATTCAATTGTGGATAATATTTATGCATAGGTGAAGGGAATTAAAAAAAACAAACTATATGTTTACCAAATACCTACTGTGAATTAATGAGAAAGTCAGTCAATTTCACATCATCCAATTTAATCCTTTTAGCACTGTGCATGTTACACAGAAGAATCACCAAGAGTTGATTTAGGGGAGTTGAATCACTCAGCAAGGGTATTTGAGAATTCAGTGAAGGAGCTGGTACAGGCACAGCTATTACAACCCAGCCTTTCTCTTCCCATTATCATGTGCAGAAAGAGTAACTAGACATGATAAGGTCTCTACTTACTGCATTTGTTAAAAAAAATTAAAAGAAGGAGGTCATCTGTTTGTGTGTGTCTGCCTGTGTGTGTTAGAAAAATTTTCTATGATGATTTTAGATGCTCTTAGATATGATCCCAGTGAACAAGGAAGGCAGTGTTTTGAGAGCATCATTATTGAGGAATTTCTTATCTTGTCTACTGCAGGCTACAACATCTAACCCTCTGAAAGTCCCCAATAGATTTTAGGTCAAAATGAAATTATGTTTGTTTTCTGTGTTATTACTTTTCAAGAAGAGCAATTTATGGTGCAAATGCCGCCTGGGATTGCAACTGACAAGAAGTCCCATGCTGAGGAAGAAATATGGCCAGACCCTGTTACTACATCTATCTGGAACTGTGAAGTCCTGTTTCTGAGGGGCCAATTCTTGATTTAATACTTTTCTTTATACATCTTTTAAAGAAACACTAGGATCGAATGTAGTTAATTCATCAGTACTTAATACTATTAATGGGGCTTCCCGTGATTAAAACATCTGAACACATACAGTTTAATGAAAGCATATGCTATTTAGAAAAAATGACATGGCTTCTGCATAGAAGGGAGGAGCCTTGGTGAATCCATGCCTCATGAAAATGTTATATTCAGGTTTATTTCTGTTAATACCTATGATGAGTTTCACAGATATTTCTTACACATAAGAATTAAAATAAATAATTGAAACAATTGATTGAAAAGGGAAGTCAGGAATTCAGAGCCATCTTAAACTACATAAAAAATTTAAGCCTAGCCAGATACTGTCTTAAAAACAAAAATGATTAAAGCACACAAGACTATCAGTGATTTTATTTTTTATTAATGGATTCTAAATTGTTATTTTAAATGGTCTGATAATTCTCCTGATATCTAATGTGTAACTACTAGAAGGAAAAGATTGCCTTTATGACTACTATGTCATAGGCACTGACAGAGTATACATATATACTGAATTATCAGTAGAAAAATCTATAGGTTGGAAAATAAGGAAAGGCAATAAATTTAGAATTAGTCATTAGGCTAACATTGTCTGTATATATGACAGAAACAGACAGCTTCCTTAGGAAAACCACAGGTCCTATTACAATTACTGTAGGTTTCACAGAAGCCATGGTAAAATCTGCGTAACCTCGATCATTTTCCCAAGATCCACAAATGCCTACCTGGCAAGTCTGCTTGGAAAGGAACATCTTCCATATTCAGGTTATTGAGGCAGTGGTATAGTGTTGATGGCACACAGCTTAGCAGGGTCTATAGTTACAGATCCTGATGCTGAATTCATACTGACTCTACCCTAACCCTAATAATGCTAGTACTGCTGCTTTGCCTCTCTCTGCCTCAGTTTCCGCATCTAGATATTGAATATTAAAAAATAATATGTTTTATAGGGTTGAAGTTAGCCATGTTATCAATTGTAAAGTGTTATATAGTATCTAGATCATAGCATAGTATATACTCAGGAAAGCATCACAAATTTTGGTCATCACTATTACTTTTGAATCTAGCCATTAGAAGTGCTAGGGATCTTCAAGAGATCGTACTCCCTATATCAATGAGTATATCAAGGTAACTCAAGAAATTTAGCTACTTAAAGTTCACTAGTAGACAGATGCAGTGGTGGACATTTGTAACCCCAGCAGCTGGAAGGCTAAGACAGGAGGATCACAAGTTCAATACCAATTTGGGCTTCGTAGCATTTCCAGATCGGCCTAGGCTATATAGTGAGCCTCTATCAAAAACCAACCAACCAACCACCCAACCAACCACCCAACCAACCACCCAACCAACCACCCAACCAACCAAATAAAATAATTCTCTTAGTGAATTGCTCTAATTAATCGTCAGCACTACTTCATCCATAACAAATTCTCATTGTTAACTTTGACAGTTTCTCAAACTTGCTTAGAAACAAAAGCAAGCAAAAGTGTTTGTGAACATTTGTTCACTGATTTTCATTTATGTATACTTATCTTCATTTATAAATGCACATATGTATCTGTACAGTAATTTATACTAGTAATTCACTATGGTGGTTTATCATAGCTACCTCTACTTAGCTATAAGAATTTTTTTAAATGGGCAATATAAAATAACACTTCACAAAGTGCTGACATGTCTGACTTAAATAAACTCTGTGAAACAGCACCATTGTATATACAGATATCAAAAATAAGATAAGAAAACCTTACCCTGGTCCCCAGAATTGAGATCAGCAGGTCTACCAGCAAAAATTGTGGGACTCTAATTTTATTTCCCTAATCGACTCCTTTCCTCATAGAAATAATGGAGATCATATCAGAATCATCCACAAGTATCCCAGACTTCCCACCTCATTTGATGTGAACCAGTATGCCATCAACTGCACTCGGCTTTCTAAAAGAGTATGGGAAGAAGTTAAGGTAATATGTATAGAAGATTATGAATTCTGTGCAGAAGTTCAAGATGAAATGTTATCATAATGGTTTCATCTTATCTGACATATTAAACTAACTAAGACATTAGGAGGGCAGAGCTGTCTCATTACTGTATGTTTAATATAAGCCTTTGGCAGCCTCTGTGTAAAAGAGCAGAGTATTTCAATGTGATGCCGGTGGGAAATTGTTTAATTATAACAGAACTTAACACAAAAGATACGATTATTGCCCAAGAATGGACTGAGATCGAGTTCATTTCTACAGTCTTTGGAAGCTGCTATTACTGGCTCCAGTGGTGTGCTTTGGGATATCTGAGATGATAACAATTCATCGCACTGAAATTCCAGAAAAGAAAATGAACACATTGCAAGTCCTAAGCACTGACTGACCAGATCAGAAGTGGGTGGCCAGCCCTCATTCGTATTTTGCCTACCTGGGTAGATCTGTTACCAGCTTCTCAGTGACACTTCCTTTGCTGACTTCATTGACAAATTAGAACTCCCCACTTTCTAAATAATGGCATAGCTTAGCTTTCTGACACAATATACCAAAATGACTATCTGTGTTCTTAACAAAGTAAATTATGTTATGTTTTACTTGGTGTGTGATTTTAATAATCATTAGTTCGAGAATGTATGCAGCTGTGTGTGTGTGTGTGTGTGTGTGTGTGTGTGTGTGTGTGTGTGTGTGTGTACTCATGTTTGCTTGCATCTGTAGAGGTAGAAGTTAGGTGTCTTAATGTGTCTTCCTTATTTTATTTTTTTAGCCGGTCTTTCACTGAACCTAAAATGCACTGATTTAGCTATTCCTGCTAGACTATGAGCTTAAGGGATCTACCTGTGTCTGTGCTCCACAGGGTTGGGGTTACAGACACATGATATTGTGCTTAATTTTTCAATGTGGGTTTGGGTATCTGAACTCAGGTCTTCATTCATAAATAACAAACACTTTACTGACTAAGCTACCCCTCCAGCCTCAAATAAGTTTTTTTTAATACAAAGGGAAACAATGCTTTCTAAGATCAATTATGCTGGAAAAGTCACCAGGATACCAGGTCTTTTGTTTCAGCACTTCCTTGAGGGAAGTCATTTCTTATTTTATAAATACATATTGAAATTCTTTCTCAAATTACTGCAAATTCAGGGCAGACCTTATTTATTACATACACCACTGGGCTTGCTGCTCATTAGAAGCTTGCTCTCATCACTTCATAGCTGATAGATTATTTTCATTACATGGTATCTTTAAAGGCTATTTGAAAAGTAGGGGTTATCGTCAGCTAATGAGCTTCCGATGGTCAGAATGCCATCCTTTGTTAAGGCACTTTGGAATTTGATTAATTGGAGGCCAGCCCTGGTCTTTCTGCAGGCTTCATTCATAAATCATTTCTCATGGTCTGCAGGGAAATTGTCCATACTCTATTACTGCTGCAAAAACCATCTGAAATGGTTTCAGTTCCTCACACGTTCAATTGTCTCTTCATAACTGTACCTACCTAGAATTAGGGAAGCAGGGAAGCTGGACACTTTGCCTGGAGTTTAGTGGAAATTGTTTCACTGAATATCTGATAGCTGTCATAAAGCTGACAGGAAGACAGGACGATACTGAGTCAAGATGAGCAGCAAGCCTTGATTTAGGCACTCAGAAGTCCTTTGAATTCTTTCTGGCTTTTAAATTCATTTTTGGAGTGCTTTTCAGTTTTGTTTTGAACAAAATCTGTAGGTGCAGAATCAACTGAAATTTCCCTACCTTTACTGGGTGTGTACTCTTTAGTGGCATGCTAACTGTTGCTGCCAATTTTTTGAAAAAAGAATTTTCAATGTTATAGATTTTTTAAAATGCAGTCAATTGTTGGAAGCAGTCATTCTTTGTCACTATCTGCACCTATTCTGACTAAGGTTTGCTGACATCTAACCTATTCCTAATTCATAATTGACAAAGATTTTTCATTTGCATGGGTAGAATAAGTAATTATTAAAAACAGCATTTGTGTAATATTCCACACTTAATATAGTCATCATGCACCTAATTAATTAAGCAGAGAGGGCTAATTCATTTTTAAGGTAAATTTAAGCTACCAAGACACAAAATCTAAATAATCTAGTAATACTAGTAGTGTGTGTGTGTGTGTGTGTGTGTGTGTGTGTGTGTGTGTGTGTGTAGGTAGATAGGTAGATTGGTAGGTAGGTAGGTAGGTAGGTAGGTAGGTAGGTAGGTAGGTGCACATGAAGTTCAGAGGACAGTCTTGGGTATCATTCGTTTTATTGGCTTTGAGTTTGCTGATTAGTCTATACTGTATGGCCAGGGACCCCAGGAGCTCCAAATGTCCCTGCCCCAGCATGGACATTACAAGTTCTTGCTACCATAACTAAATTTGTTTTTTGTGGGTTGTGGGATTCCAACTTGAATACTCCTTGCAAGGCAAGCACTTTACCAACTGAGCCATTTCCACATTTCTGAAAAAACAGCAGACCTTTGGATTTCCAAGTACCTAAAACCGTTCCTGCTTATCTCAGCCTAGGAAATCCAGATGATCATCACATAAATCTATAGAAAGAACTGGATCTTTCCTTCTGAGTTTCTCCTAGACACAAGGATGCAGAGCTACTTCGTACCCACTACTCCTCTGAAACGAGCTCCATCTTGCCAGGATTCCATGTAGTAAGTAAACAAACCAGCAGTTTGTGTATTCCATCCTTTCCAGTACAGCCCCATTGACTTATGGACAGACAGCCCCTTAGAAACTCAGCTTCCTGCAGAATGGGACAGTACATCATGATACATGGCATTGGTATCTTTAGGCCTTTTAATGTATCAAGTTTCTTGTGTTTGGGGGAAGGAGTCATCTCATCAGGTGTTAGTCAGTGATTGGTTTTCTCCTACATTAATGTCTGAAAGATTTTTGAAAGTTCTGTCAGACACAGGCCATAAAGATTTTTGGTTGTATGTTCATCTGCATTGTTTTCAGGATGGTTTGTACAGATTCTCTATATGGGAACTTCGTTATTTTCTGGATCCAGACAGTGCTATAGGGGCTTGCATCAATGCACACATTCTGAGTCTCTCTCTTCCTGGTGATTTTTGGATTTTTTTGAATTCTCGGGGGGCACAATCCTGAAAGTTCACCCCATGAATGCATTATGAAAGCTGGTGGTATGTTCTCCACTCTGTGCAGAATGACCTCCTTCCTCTCACCACTTTGGGAAAGGTAGAAAGAAAAAGATGCATTTTCTAAAAAGGGAAATTTAAACTCTCCTTTAAAGCATGTGGAAACCTGAAAAGACCCATGAAGGCTTCCACAGTGCAATTTAGGGAACATGCCAGAGATATTGCAACTGGAAAATAACAGAGCATTTCAAATTGAAATTTTACACAGGAGCAAGCAAGCTGCTGACAATTCTCTTCCTTAATGGTCTCGGCTTGGAGAAGCATCCAGGGATTTGGATGTGATAAATCTGAATGGAATGACATGGGATTTTGTATGGTAATTTGAATATTAATTATTGATATATTCAAAGATGGGGCACAGTCTGGTTGGTAGTGTGCTTGAACAAAACCCTGGGTATAAATCCTAACCTTATATAAACTAGATATAATGTTTGTAATCAGGGCATTCAGGAGGAGGAGGAGGAGAAGGCAGGAGCACCAGAAGTTTAAGGTCACCCTTAGCTAACGTAAATTTGAGGCCAGACTGGGATATATGAGACCCTGTCTCAGAAACACAAAAACAAACACAAAATAAAACTTTTAAATTATCCTCGGAGATCTGCTATAAACCTATCATATATGAGCATGAGATGACGAACACTTAATCATGTCACTGAAGACTTTTTAATAGGACCATGAAGTAGACAAGTCTCAGTTTTTCTCTCAGAGATCTCTTTGAAAACACCTCAACATCTACAGGTTAATCTATATCCAGAAAATGAAGGCAGCAATCACCTGGGCTTGGCAAAGCTGTACAGTTGCTTTTCCCAGGTAGACTCAATGTTTAGTTTCTTAAAAATTGCTGTTCCTCTTTATATGCATTTTGATCCATAGCGATTCTTCCATTGGCAAGCCGCATTTTAAAGTGTTTTATTTAAAGGCATTATGGGGTTTGAATTGTGTCAAATGCATCCTTGACACCTGCATAAATGTTTCAGGAGAGAATTATGGAATGGCAACATAATTAATTTTCTATTGAGGAAAGCCTAGTGGATCATGGAAAACACCCACATTGGCATGTGTAATTTAATACCAGGCCCTTAGTGTTTCCCTGAAGGTGTTAGACTAATGAGGTAAGTAATACCACAAACAGGGGCTCACGTTCCTTTGTTTACAGTTTTGTTGCTTCATGCACTGTGCTTTTCACTTACCAGTGAGCAGTTGCCTTGGAACCATTCTCAAGATTAAAGAACTCTCTTATGCTCAAATAAAGTGACATTGTTTTTTCTTATCTTCACTGTTGAGAATATTCTGGAAATACACTGTTTAATTGCTCCCACCCTGGGACTGATTGATTGCTTCTGTTAACGCAACATGTAAAAACTATGGAGCTAAAAGTAAACACTGAGTCAAACTAGATTTTATTCTCCTGAAAATGGAGGCATTGCTATTAATTAGCTCAACTCCTGGAAGAATGATTTTTCAAAGCATGCTTGTGTCAGTGTCTTTTTTATTTTTATTTTTATTTTTATTTTTTTGGAGCTGGGGACCGAACCCAGGGCCTTGGGCTTGCTAAGCAAGCGCTCTACCGCTGAGCTAAATCCCCAACCCCGTGTCAGTGTCTTTTATTCTGATTTTTGTCTCTCACCACATCAAGAGATTCATATTTGATCATGTCCACATTGATAAATATCATTCATCCCGTCTGTTCATCACAGAGTTCATCCCTCATTCCAGCCTTCAGCCCACTTTCTGTAAGTCCTTATCCACATAGACTTTGCTGTTCAGCTATGATTATATAGCATCACTATGCCCAACAACACTTTTGGACTTCAGAAATTTGTAAAATTTGAAGAATGGAAGAGTTTTCCACTATCTTCATGGAACATATGAAGATGAAAGACATTAGTAATGATGGGGACACAGCTGGTGACCATAGAGAGCAGTAATAGGAAAAACGCAGCCTTGTGTCATGGGCAGCAGTAATATGAAGGACACAGCCTGGTGACCATGGGAAACAGCATTGGAAAGAACACAGCTTGGAAACTAGTCAGATATTTTCATGACATTTCGCATTGCTTTTGCTCTAAACAGGGTCTTTGTGAAGTAATGCTAACCTGTCAGCTTTGGTTAACACTAGAATTTTTCAGAAAGGAGATATTGTGTGAACAGGAGGATATGGTAATTTTTAAAGGACAGAAGTGGCATAATTATTATGTATTTTGTAGTCTCAGGGTTTGACCAGGTCTCCAACTATGACTTAAGTTTCAATATAAGGAAAGAACAGGTCTCCTTAAGCCTTTGTGTACAAATGTGCCCTTATGTCTCTGGTGGTATCTTCCACTATGCTTGCCCCTAGAGAGCATCATTTCTGGTATCATCAAGTTCCCTCTCTGAGTAACCTTCAGCTGGGTCTGTCAATGAGAAGCACTAAATATTATGGGAAGAGAAGGAAGGAAGAAAGGAAGAAGGGGAAGGGGAGAGAAACAGAGAAGAGACAGGAGAAAGGGAAGAGGAGAGAAGAAAGGAGAGTTGAGAGTGTGGAAAGAGGGAGAAGGATGGGATGAAGGCGAGAAGAAAGAAGTAGCAAGACTGTGACAAAGAGTGAGAGAGAGCAAGAAAAAACTGCTCTTTAATGTTTGAACTTTAAAAATTATCTTTAAATTAATTAGTGTACTCTGTGTGTGTGTGTGTGTGTGTGTGTGTGTGAGAGAGAGAGAGAGAGAGAGAGAGAGAGAGAGAGAGAGAGAGAGAGAGTCTAAATGATGTATGTTTATGTGACTGAGTTCAACAGCCTGCTTGTAGAAATCATAGGGTAACTTCCTTCAGGAGTTTGCTTCTTCCTACTCTGGAGTCTGGACATCAAGTTCAATTAATCAGACTTGATGTCTTGCTGTACCTGGTGATTCAATTTTAAATAGCAGCAACTGTGTGTTGTGTTGGTCATCCCTGCAGTAAGGATGCTCCTCCCACACAGTTCCTCTAACCTTCAGTTTGCTCTCTGGGAGCTTCAGCCTCCCTTCTGTCACACACTAACAAGATATCCGGAAACAATATTTTCTTTGTACTGATGCTGTTTCTGGCCACTAGTTCTGATTAATTCAAGAGTTGGAATGGCAAGGATGTCCATCTCTGTTGTACTGTCCTGTTCCAGGGGTAGATGTCATTAAGCAGTCCCTGCCTGACAAGAAGAACAAAGAGTCGTACTTGAGAAAACAAAGGGCACTAGGGAAGATTTTGGGTTAATTTTGTACAGTTAGTTCAAACAATGTTATGTTCATTTTCTTCCTCAGTAAAATTGGATTTGTAAGTGCGTCACAACTCAGTTGTTCTGAGGGCCAAATGGAACACTTAGCATAGCATCCTGTACCAGGTACACAGGGCCAAGTAGTATAATGTTAGACTTAACATGTTTTAACTATAATGGTGGTCATTATGCATTTCTCTGTGAGTGGGCATGTGTGTATGATCGTGTAAGAGTGTGTGTGAATGTATGTATGTAGGTTCAAAAATCTGTTCAGATGCATGCATGTGTTTGGAGTTAGAGATCCTGCTTGACTCTTGCTCCTTAGACACTGTTAACCTTGTTAGTTTTGAGACAGAGCTTCCTCACCAGCATGGGCTGTCATTTGTTTAATTAATATTGGCCATTCTGACTAGGGCAAGATGGCATGTCAAAGTAGATTAAACAAAGTAACAAAAGAGAGAAAAAAGTATAAAATAAGTGCTATTGCTCTGTCCTCGATCTTTCAGGAAAGGAGTACAGGGACACAGCATATTCTGATTTATTTTATTTAATCAGAATAAAAATGGGAAACTCATTTGAATGAGGTAAAAAAATAACCAGAGGTCCCAATATGGCAACTACTGGAAAAGGTCTGAAAGTGATATTGTCTGAGGTTAAAAAGCTGAATCTGTGGTTGTGAAATATTTAACATATCTACTATTGTGTTGGTAGATTTTCAGATACAGGCACTATCATTGTTTGAATGTGATGTGTTCCACGGTAGGTCATGTTTGAGCCCTGGGTTTCCTGTTGGTGATACTGTTGGGGAAACTCTTCCTTAGAAGGTGAAACCTTCAAGGAGAAGGGACATCACAGGATTGGGATTTTATAATTTGGTCTCACTGTTGTTCTGTGTTTCCTGTGTGAATGCAATTATATCAGCCAGTTTCCTGCTCCTGTATCCCTGACAAGATGGACTCTATCTCTCTGAGACTGTAAGCCAAAAGAAACACTCTCTTCATGCCCCAGGATAATTTATTGAGCAAGAGATAAGAAACTGAAACACTGACCTGGAAAACATCCTTACATTTCAGAATCACTTGTCACTGCAACAGGCATTTATCTATTTACACCTACCCACTTCAGGAAATCCTGAGACATAGGGGAATAGTGAGCAGGAGAACTCAGGTCCTACAACTTAACAGCCAGTATTACCTTAGTTGCAGTAGGAATGGAAAATGGGTTTCACCTTGGCCCTTTCCTGGATCCTTGATCGTGGTTGGCTGATCACACTTTTCTTTTTTTCTTTTTTTTTTCTGCTTTAAACTTTTTATTTTTATTCTTTGAAAATTTCATAATCTATATCTATATCTGCATCTATATAGATGTTGTCCTCTTTTTTTTTTTTTTTTTTTTATTAACTTGAGTATTTCTTATGTACATTTCGAAAGTGTTATTCCCTTTCCGGTTTCGGGCAAACATCCCTTCCCTCCCCCCTTCCTTATGGGTGTTCCCTCCCCACCCTCCCCATTGCCGCCCTCCCCCGACAGTCTAGTTCACTGGGGTTCAGTCTTAGCAGGACCCAGGGCTTCCCCTTCCACTGGTGCTCTTACTAGGATATTCATTGCTACCTATGAGGTCAGAGTCCAGGGTCAGTCCATGTATAGTCTTTAGGTAGTGGCTTAGTCCCTGGAAGCTCTGGTTGCTTGGCATTGTTGTACATATGGGGTCTCAAGCCCTTCAAGCTTTTCAGTTCTTTCTCTGATTCCTTCAGCAGGGGTCCCGTTCTCAGTTCAGTGGTTTGCTGCTGGCATTACGCCTCTGTATTTGCTGTATTCTGGCTGTGTCTCTCAGGATGATCTACATCCGCTCCTGTCGGTCTGCACTTCTTTGCTTCATCCATCTTGTCTAATTGGGTGGCTGTATATGTATGGGCCACATGTGGGGCAGGCTCTGAATAGGTGTTCCTTCAGTCTCTGTTTTAATCTTTGCCTCTCTCTTCCCCCAAAAGGGTATTCTTGTTCCCCTTTTAAAGAAGGAGTGAAGCCTTCACATTTTGATCATCCGTCTTGAGTTTCATTTGTTCTAGGCATCTAGGGTAATTCAAGCATTTGGGCTAATAGCCACTTATCAGTGAGTGCATACCATGTATGTCTTTCTGTGATTCTGATCACACTTTTCATTGATTGTTTACTAATGTCTGTCATGGCTCCTGGAATATATTTAGCTGGCATTTGTTAGGAAAGTCCATCTCTGATCTATGCAAGCCATAATACTGAACACATATTTACAGTCACACAGACCTCTACGAAGAATTGTAGGATGCAGTATACATAGGGGAAGAAATTTTAATTGTGTGTATGTGTTGTTAGTAAAGAAAGTGACTTTTGCCCATGGAGAATCATTTAGATATTTTCTTCAATCAGAACGTCCCCTAAAGCTCAAACCTCGTGTAAAGCTCTGGTCCCATCTAAGGGATTCTGGAACTCTCTGATCAGTGTGCTTTCCTTTGGTCTTCTTTGGTACCTGTGGTTCTGTTGATGCACCATTTGTAATTATGGAAATTGAGTCCATTGTCTTCACCTCTGAGTTTTCTCACTACCAAAGTATCTCCTTTGTCTCTTTTTAAAGCCCCAGTTCATAGAACATTCACAAAAAAGAAAAGCACATATTTCCTTTAAGTACCTTCCCAGCAGACTACCAGGCTGCTGCTTGCTCTTTGTAACATGTCGTGTTTAGCAGGGATTTGCTGTGTGAAAGACCTTAAAGGGCTTTATGAAATGGGATGTGTGATTAGACACAGTTTCCTATTGAGTCTGCAAAGCATTGAGCTACAGCGTCTCTTTCATATCTTGGGACAAAAATAACAGAGAAGGTGATTGAATAGCCTTAAGCCACACAGCAGGCTAATGTAACCTCTGGTTCTGAGTATGATTCTGTGTTGTTTCTCACTGCGTCCCTGTACTCCTTTCCTGGAAGATGCAGGGCACAGCAGTAGCACTCATTTTAGCTTCACCAAAGCTCTAGGCCAGTATTTTCAGAGGCACAGCAGACAGGGGGGAAATGAGCCAAGTTCTACCCATGCTTTCATGGAAATGGAGTGTTAACCTTGAATCTGACCACTTGAATTTGAAAAATCAGGTTGAAGGTTTGTGAGATTTGTTGACTGTAGCCAGGGAAGAAGTGTGCCTGCAGAAGTGATACTCACACACAGAGCAATGTCTTGAATGGCAAAGCCATTTCAACAGCATTTAAATGATAAGATTCTCAGTCCTTCACAAAGACAACCAGGTAGTAGTAGTTGGCTTCTTGGGAGGCTGACTAAAGAATTCTGCTTAAAACTTTTTCAGCCAGTGAAATAATTAGACACTGATGCACAAATATATGAATGCAATCTGTTGAGTGTGTTTTCGTTGTTTACGTGTTTATAGTTCCAGGGCTGCCTACTTTGCATTGTGAACCTCTCCCTCTTCCCTCTTCCCTCTTCCCTCTCCCTCTTCCTCTCCCTCCCTCCCTTCCTTGCAGCTTCCCTCCCTCTCTCTCTCTCTTTCTCTCTCTCTCTCTCTCACACACACACAGCATATATATATATATGTGCGCGCGCACACGCATGTGTGTGTGTGTGTGTGCGTGTGTAATAATAATCAAAGAAAAGGAGACCATCAGTTTTAGAATTGGTGGGGGATGGGAGAGATTTGAGGGCATATATGTGTCAGGGGCTGGCGGGAGAAATGCTAAGGGGAAAAGTGATGTAATTATATTTTAATTTCAAAAGTTTTGAAAATGAGTAAGAAAAATGTTAAAAGAGTGATGGATTTGCATCAAGTCCTTTGATTTGTTGTTGTTGTTGGTGGTGGTGGTGGTGGGGTGGTGTTCTTGTTGCTTTTTGTCCACAACCTTTGGGGCTGCTAATGGCACCTGTTGTAAAAATATAAAAAATAAAAAAAGTAACACTGTCTTTTACCCCGCTAAGTCCAGCACCGTGGTGCCCCAAAATATCTGCTAGATATCTTGGCAGAAACACATCCCAACTCCGAGGCGGCCCAGTGTCTCTTGCCACCACACACTTTCTTACACTCAAACCGTCACATAAAAGAACACACAGCACAATAACCGTTGACCCAGTTGATAAGATATACTTGCCCACTTAATCATACAAAGCCCAGTACCATCCATCCCTTGAGAACATTAATAACAACCTGTAAATAAAGAGTGAGATCTTTACGTCAGCCTCCACTGTCCAGCCACAGCTTCTCCCCTTCTCTCTCTCTCTCTCTCTCTCTCTCTCTCTCTCTCTCTCTCTCTCTCTCTCTCTCTCTCTTGTTCTAGTCTCCTCCTCTTCCTTCAAACTTCTCTCCCGTCCATCCTTCCTTCTCCTCCGATGACCAGCCCCTTTCTATCCTGTATCTGGCCCTCACCTGTACTTTACAAATTCAATGGGGCGGTGGTTCTGGTGAAGTCCCCTGAGTCCTGAGTACTGACTAGACAGCTGTCCTTGAGGCAGTGGAATTAGCATCAAAATACAGATAACTTCAGGGCAGACCACAAGAGGCTCCTTCCTACCGAGAATTCAGAAAGTTACTGACAATCTCAAGGAAAGAGAAAATACAGATTTACTCAATCCACTATCCTTAGAAGTCAGAACTCCATTTTTTTTTGCATCCACATAACTAAAGTCCAACTCTTTAAAAACGCCTTTTTGGGCGTTTTTGTAGGATGATGTGTATCTCAAGAGACACTGCCACATTACTGGTAGTCCATCATAGTGACTGGAACCTCGTTTTCAGTGAAGTCTTTGCACAAGAAGAGAGAACAAATGTCACTTACTTTCCTCCATTTTTATAATTCAGTAATTTGTATAATTCTTCCATCAGTAGGGTGTGGGGAAGGAATATTGTCCTTATTTTTAGCTCGATGGAGATATTTCTTACAAAAGATCCACAATCAGGAATATTGCATATCCAACCTCTATCTCACAATGTCCCTGTAAACAATGAGGTTGAGAGAGAAATATTAAGTTGAGAGAGAGAGAGAGAGAGAGAGAGAGAGAGAGAGAGAGAGAGAGAGAGAGATCACATGGGTAAAGAAAAATCCACTTCAGATAGAATTCATCAGTTTTGTGTGGTTTTCCTGTGACTCTTTGCAAATGGCTTTTTCAGTAATAAGTAAAATGTCAGGGTGACCTGGACAGAACGAGTATCTTAGCTTTTGAAGGTCATTAGCAGTTATCACGGCATTGCTCAGTGGAACAAGCTCCCAAAGGCTCTGTATTGTGCTTCCTCGTAGGAGAGCCCACACTTCTCTTAGTCTATGTCTAATTCTGAAAGGGTCCTATGTACGGATTTTTTTCCTCTGGCCTATAAGCCAGGATTGAGGATCCTTGCACCATTTGGAGCAGTGATCTGGGAAAGAAATAAGGCTTAGGTCGTCTATGTCTCCACAAACTATTTCTGTGACCTTTCCAATGATGCATGGATGGAGAGATGAGTGGGTGGATGGGTTCACATAAACTGCCTGCTAATCAGGTAGATGTATTTAAGATATACTATAAAATCTTTTTATTAATCAAATACCTAGTGACTGAAAAATATAGCCACAGGAAATAATATATTTCTATTATCTTGTTCTTTACAGATAACAATGGTGATATTTTCATACAGCTCCCTTGTCTTTCTTAATATGCATCTTTTAATATCTAAAGGAGAGTTTTTGTTGTTTTATATTCTGCCTTGTTAACTCAATATTTAAAAAACTGCTATTTTCTCCATACAATTAAGTATTTCCTGGCTTACTCATTTCTGAGTATAATACATTTTTTCTTCCTAACTAATTATTTGGAGTGGTTCTGACTTTCAGTGTTATTAGTAAGAACTTAATATTCTTCCATATATTATATAAGTTTGAATTTGAATATATATTTGAATTTGCACTGGTAATATTTTTAAATTAATGATTTTTTGTGAGATATCACTAATTGTTGTCCTATGGTGTTGTACTAATGCTAGCTCTCACCATCATGTGTAAGTACTGTCTCCCTACAGCATCACTGAGTTATTTTGTGTATTTCACAATTCAGTTTATAAGTCTGAGAATGCAAGGATCTAGAAGGAGTGACCTAAATGTCATTGGCATGTGTTAGTAGAACAGAAAGTGACCAAGGAAGCTTTCATTAGGGAGCATCTTGGAGGGACACAGGTCATCTTTGGGTTCACAGTGGATGAGGAATTTGATTCAAAGGGATGTTTTTATCTATGCAAAGAGGCAAGGCCAGGAAGGAGCACAGACATTGTATAGATAAGAGTGTATTTCCCCTCTGAGTGGCTAGGGCAGCAGGGTGGACTAGATCTGCGTGATAGAGTTGGGACCGTTTGGTCAATGTTTCACCATAACATGTAATCTTTGTCCTGTAGACCAGAACTTCTTCCAAGGCTTTCTTGTGACCAGCTGGTTATCCCCTGGTTTGGGAAATATCCTCTTTGGTGGGACAATGATCCCCCTCTTCTTTTAACTCCCATATCTTCTAACCCATGATCTTGTTTGTTATCATTTATGTTTTCATGTATGACTTTACAATTTAATTACATATATTGACTTTTGCATTATTCTTATTCATCCCTTACTTCCTCTCAGTTTGTGGTTGGAGGCTGAGGGCCTGATGCTATGTGACCCCGAACAATAAAATACAGTGAAGTGTAGTGATGTTGGGCACAGAGGGAATCTCCTTTTCTCAGGAGGGCAAGTGTGTGTGTGTGTGTGTGTGTGTGTGTGTGTGTGTGTGTGTGTACGTGTGTGTGTGTTTGCATGTAGTCATCTTTCTTGTGTGTTCAGCAGGAATATATGCATTGCATGAATACACTAAGTAAATATCAATAGTGAATGCATTAATGAATGCAAGGGTCATAGCCACAGGAATGATAAAATGTGTAAAACGCCAGCTTAGAAAGAGCAAATAGAACATGGAGAATGAACTGACAGAAGATAAATGCGAAGGGGAAATTAAGAAGCTATGTTCTGAGGGGTCATGGGAAGGAGAGAAGAGGAAAGAAAGGGAGGGGAAGAAAGAATGAGCTAAGACAGTTGGAGCAATAAGTGAAGAACACGTAAAAGAACTTAAAGGCATTTGTGAGGTGTGTGTGTGTGTGTGTGTGTGTGTGTGTGTGTGTGTATGTAGCGAAGTATAAATGGTGATTAAATAAAAGAAGTGATTTTTTATTTCTGGCTTCAATGGGCAGGTGAAACTCTGTAACAGGGGGCACAAATGTAATGAAAAAGACAATGACTGAGATGGCCCTGAGATTTTGCAGTTCCTGTGTCAGTTCCCAGACATCTCTGGGTGTTTACTAAATGGTTCTCTTCATTCATCCCAATGTTTCATATGTAAAACTTCTACTACTCAAAGATAGATATGAAATGCTTTATAAGCTGTATTAGAAACAATTGATTCTTTTTGATTTATAAAATATCCATAATATAAAATATGATTATTTGAATAGCTTATTAACCAAAATTGAATAACAGCATAGGTCAAGATCATTATAAAATTAATTATTTCCTTCTCATCCAGTTTTGTGCTGATTATTGAGATGGTTTAATCTGCAAAAAATGAAATAACTCATCAAAATCAGAGATATCCAAATTCTTTTCATTTTCTGCAATCATTTTTGTACTTTGATATGAACATTTAAAATGGTTAACCACATAAAATTCAAAATAACTATTGATCTTATACTGCAAAACTGATTAAAAATGAAAGCTAAATTATATGAAAATTAGAAAAGACAGTTTATTGATTTCTTAACATTGTCTCTAATATTATAGAACCAGAAGGTACATTTTATAGAAGAAAATAGCATTGTATGACTTTTATGTATGTTTTGAAATTATCTCAGAAAATAATTTAGGAAACATGACTTACATTTAAATATATCTAACTGTAAGGACTTGGTTGTCTGATTGTGTAGGAATATGACTTTGGATTTGGAAAAAGTAGATGCCTTTTTATAAGTATAATAATGTGACACGTTTGCAAAGCAAGCAGGAGAGAGGCCATGGTTTTCCTGTTATGGCCTGAGGTGGTTGAAGGTGGATGTGAAAACTGTGTTAATTCACAGGCTTAGATTAAAAAATTTCAATAATGGACTTTTGAGAGATGAGCTAATGTTATTTTACAACAAGATTTAACACATTTAGCATATCCTGTTAATTTATTTAGAACAAAGGCATTTTATATAATGTAAACAGACTCTGTGCTACAGAGTCTAATGCATTCAGGACTGAAAGTTAATTAGTAACTATGGTAACTCTTAGACCCACTAAGTCAAAATGCAAGGGTGAGGCTTGACTGACACTAGGCAGTTCTGTAAGTGCTCTCAGCTTTTGTGAGAAATAATAAGGTAATGTGCTTGCCAAAGAGGACGGTAAGCAGGGACTGAAGACAGGGTGCTGGATTTACTTAGACCTAGCTAAGGAGCCCTTTTCTTTTTAAAACACCCCTATGAGTAGGCAAATGGGTCCAGAGAAGCGTTTCTCACTGAGGTGTTAGAAGGGATGTAACAACAGATAATGACACCAAACATGGGTAGGGTTGGCACAGTTATAGAATGAGACAGCATCTGATGCTTCGAGAAGCTTTCTACCTGGCCTCAAACATAAAACAAGATTATCTCTCTTGGGAGTTTAAATATTAGCTTTGCAGGTGTTTGAAATAGTCCATTTCACCAAGTAGGAGGAAGGACAAAGCATTATTTTAAAGGCCCTTAAAAAGTACTTATTTTGGGCTGGAGAGAGGGCTCAGGGGTGAAAAGCACTTGCTAGTCTTCCAGGAACCGAATTCAATGCTCAACATCCACATAGCAACTCACTGCCACATGAAACTCCAGGTCTAAGGGGACCTGATGCCTTCTTCTGGCATCTGTAGACGCCCAACGCACACACATGGTGGGCAGACATACAAGGAGGCCAAACAGCCATACATGTAAAATAATAAAATAAATTTTAAAATGAAAGTATTTTATTTTTATTTGTGTGTGTGTGTGTATGTTTGTGTGTGTGTGTGTGTATGTTTGTGTGTGTGTGTGTGTGTGTGTGTGTGCACATACACATTATGCCCATGTGTATGTCCATGTATGTGGATGTAGTTGTCTGTTGAGAGCAGAAGAGGGTATCAGATCCACTGGAGCTGAAATTCTAGGCAGTTGAATCACCTGATGTGGGTTCTGGGAACTGAACTCTGACCTTTTTAATTGAACTGTGATTTCACATAAGACTACACAGTATTGAGAGGAAAAGCTGAATAAAACTATAGAATTGCTCAATTTGTGCATCACTAAACAATTCTGTTTGGGGATGTGTTGTCGTAAAAATATAAATGTAAAAAAGTAGTTGTCTTTTACCCCGCTAGGTCCTCACTGTGGTGCCCAGATATCTTGGCAGAAACACATCCCAGCCACACACTTTCCTACACTCAAACCCTCACATAAAAGAACACACAACACAATAATCTTAGATCCAATTGATAAGATATAATTGCCCACTTAAACATACAAAGTCCAGTACCATCCATCCCTTGAGAACATTAATAACAACCTGTAAATACACAGAGCAGAATCTTAACATCACCTGCCATCTTGTCCTGTCACGACTTCTCTCCCTCTCCTCCACCCTGTCTCCTCCTCTCTCCCCTAGTCTCCTCCTCTTCCTTCAAACTTCTCTCCCGCCCATCCTTCCTTCTCCTCCAATCACAGGCCTCCTTCTATCCTGTACCTGCCTCACCTGTGACATCATCCTACAGGGGATGCATTCAACAGTTTTAAAGTTATGCAGCCTTCTGATGATTTTTGAGTCTCTGAAATACTTCCTTCTAACATTTACTTCTTTTTAGCTACTGGCTGACCGAATGTGTTGTCATTTTATACACCTTCACTTTTCTTGTTAGCTACTTGAGAATTTTGGACAACGTGTTTGGCTCTCTTTTTTACCAACTCTTCCACCTCTCTTTCTCATTTGCCCAACCTTGGGTCCTTCCCCCTACCCCTATCAAAGCCAATTTGTGCTGCTCAAATATTCTTTAATGTGTGGTCTTCTGCTGAAGCATTATCAATTTTCCAGGGGCTACACTATTAGAGAAAACTGTCTTCCTCTCTTCCAGCAGCTATGTTTCCTATAGCTCCAAAGGCTAGAGATGGTATATCTGTTCCATATAGAGATTGCATTTTTTTTTTTAGTGTCTTATTTTCTGCATCTTGGTTACCTGTGGGTCCTTGAGTTAATCACCATATACTTAAATAGAAGCTTCCCTGATGATGGCTGAAATATGTGCTAATCTATGGGGTATAATAATAAATCATCATGAGTTGATTTTGTCTGATGTCCTTTTACCAAAATAGTAATAGTAGATTCTTCCATATGGCCTGTGATTTTTCTAGACCCAGATTCTTGGCTACATAATGGTACCAGGTATATGTTTTATATTGTAGAAACTTCTAGTTTCTCCTTTCTGCCTTTCCCACCAAAATCCCCTCCCTTTCTTCTCTCATTAGTAAGCAAATAGGTCTCTAAGGAAGTGATAATAAAATATAATAATAGATTGTATTAAGACAAACAAAAACTATGACATTACAGTTGGTCAAAAACAAAAACAAAAACCAAAAACCAAAACAAAAACCAGAAGGAGAAGAACCCAAGAAAAGGGACAAAGAAACAGATCTACTTGTTCACACATTTAGGAATCTTGCAAAGACACTAACTTGAAGCCATAATAGTATGCTGCAGAGGACCTGGTACTGACCTGCGCATGCCTGGTGCATGCTGCTTCAGTCTCTGAGAGTTCATATAAGCTTTGATTGTGTTTCTTTCAAAGCAACATGTTCAAAAGCTTCTAAAGTTTATAGGGTCTTGTTTTCTTGGTGTCTTCTATCCTCTTTAGCTCATATACTCTGAAAAATTGTCTTTTTCACAGTAAAAGAAAAAGAAAAACTTAAAAACATTTTAAACACTTATTAACAGGAAAATTAAAAACATTGGGTACAGACATAAAATATAACAAAAGTAGATAGAACAAAACTACATTCGTAAATACAGAGAATTTGCATATATTATGTTGAGAAGGGAAAGTGAAAGTCACCATGTTTTTAAAAAGAGAAAAAGTAAGTGTAGACATCATTTTTATGAGCATGTATGTGTACAATTTCCCTAAAAATAGAGAAATAACTTTAAATTCAAAATAGTTTTGCCCCTGGAGGCAATTCGAATGATTACTCAGAATTCATAGCAGTCTAGTCTATTTTAGTTCATTTTTCCTGAATTTTAAATACATTATTTATATATTCTTAAGTGTATTTATCATTGCATAAATATGTATAATGCTGTCTCAACAACAATATTAAGAAATTATAAATCTTGGTTTCCCTTTGTAAAATGATACATCTTCAGAAGTTACATATTTATTATTTTCAACATGTATGTACTGGGGTCTATTTTATTGAAATGTACGCTGTTGTCATGTAAAGCCATATTAGGTGTATAGAGTTTATTTAAGACAATTATACGATTTTTAGTCTGATTTCCCATATCATATGTGAGGCATATTTGACAAGTGGAATTTCTTATTAAACAAAATTCTTTTGTCTTTTGGACTAAGTCCTCGGTACCGTACATGCGATTTGGCTGCAGTCAGCCAATAGGTTTGGAAAAATCTGTGGCTCACAGTTCCTATTAAAAAATTGAAGAGTTTATGTTTACAAATCATAATTAAATCTATGTGTAAGCCCATTAAGAAGTTGAAGCCGTCATTTATGGCCTTCCACTCTCCAGGAAAGATACGATGGTTCCTAATTTGCATTTTGAAATGAGTCTTGTGTTTTTTCTTTTTTCTAGGCTGTTTTCATTACATGTCACGGCATTTTGCCAGTTTATTTAATGATGTGTTAAAACTAAATCTAAGCTCTTACAACAAAACAAAACAAAACCATGAAACCAGAATACAAGTTATAAGTAAATTTTCTTAACTGTTACAGGGGAGGCATCGGATGGTCTTTCACATTGACTAAGTAGGGGTAGTTTGTATTTTTTATGAGTAGGTCTGGCATGTGTAAGATATCAAGTGTCAGTGGCAACATTGTCAGCTGCATTTCCTTGCTGTCCTCTTGATGTCTCTTGGATCTACCTTGCAACTGACTATCTACATTTTCTTTTCTTTCTTACATTTTGTAGAAGTTTGTTAATTTTTTTGGTTTTTGTTTCTTTAGATCAGATTTTTTTCTGCTATTCTGGTGCCAACAGTACCTACTTTTGAGATAATTAAAAATTAATAAAAGCTATTTTATGATAAGCCACATTGCCTGTTAAGTTTCACAAATTACCTGATGGCTTAAATTTGTGAACCATGGTGTCTTTGACAAGTGCTGTGGAGAGAGAGGTGATGGAGGTCCCATGTGGATCAATGTTGAGATGACAGTTGTGTTTAGGGAAGGACACAATAATTTTTTGAGGCCAGAAATGATGAAAATATACAGATGAATATGTTAATTAAAATAGAATGTAGAGTAAATAGTACCCAAATGAGAGACAAGTATCAGAAATTGAGAAATAATGAAGGTATTAAGATCAAAATACAGCATTATTAGTTAATTTTTCCTAATTAACTAAGAAGTGAGGAGTTTTATACAGGGACTAGTCTATTCTGTGTCCACCCTCAAATGGGTTCAAGACTGACCATCTTTATTTGTGTTCTACTTCTCATGGATCAAGAGAAATGGAAAAATCTCCTTTCTGATGTGTTCTGGACGCCTTTGATTGGCACTGCCTGCCTTCAACACCCGCATTTCCCCAGAAACTGAAATTATGCTGAAAGCACAGTTTAGAATTACCCACCAAGCCTGTTGATGAGCAGACGCAACCTTCATGGCTCCTCGGGGCTCCAGCAGCACTTTCAAGCAAAGAACAGACCCAAAGGGGTGCTTGCCTTTCACTACCTGATCCACTGAATGTCCTATTAAAAATAATGTAAAGAATAAATTTTCTTTCTTCCATCTTTTATTTTTACTCTGACAGTCTCTGTATGTATTAATGGGATCTTAGAATTAAAAAAAAAATCTCTTTCCGACTAACAAGGGAACAGAAACCGTGGTTTTAAATTCCTGTTAAATTTTCCTCTCAAATTGGTAAGTATTTATGCAGCTGTGTCTCTCGAGGGCAACCCAAAACATCAATCCGTAGCATCCCTCTAACATTTGCAGTGCGAAGTAGTGTCAGAGTGTTAGCGGCTGGAAATCTGTTACCATGGTTACCACCTATAAAAAGGTCACCTTCAGGAAATTCTTTCTGTGTGCAAGATAATACAGGAATAATGAAACTTCCTTTGGCGAGGATAAAGCATCAAGTTTGCTGGGTAGACCTATAATTACCTAGGTGGTTTGGAAATCTGTATATTATAATCAGTGCCCTGTGCTTCAATAAAAAGGACTACATTAATCAGATATTATCTAAGACACACTTCCAGAGTGATACTAGCAATAGGGTCCTGATGGACAGAGCAAGCTGTGATGACGGGAGGAACATCTCATAAGTTTATTTTCCCCACTGCAAATTGCTTTGCTGTTGTAAGTCAACCAGTAGGAGTTCAAGGAGAGAAACTCCTTTTGAGAAGGGTTAAGCTTTTGTTTTAAGTGGCTAAAAAAACACCGTAGCTGCTTATACATCATACTCTCAATCAGATGCCCAGAAATGCCAAAGCACTTAGGAAACATTAGGCTTGTTTGGTTTTAAAATTTATTGTTGTTATTATTATTGTTATTTTTATGCTATCAAAGAAATTTGCTTCACTATGACATTTTAAATATTCGTATGCTACTATCCATTTTTCTTTGCCATGCCCCTCCCCTTCATATTTTTCTTCCTTCCCCAAACAGTATCCCATCCTGCTTCCAAGACACATACATGCACGTGTGAAACATGAACTAAGAGCTGGGGCCCTGGGCTCTTTTCATCCTTTCCAGTGTGTCCATGGCTACTCTAATTACAAACCCAACCAGTTGTTTCCTATACTATTACATTGGTCAAGATGCTATACTGTTATTTTTTAAAATGCCTTAATGAAATATGTTGTTTAGCTCAGTAGAACCAACATTACTCCCTATACTTCCAATAGGTCTGTGTGGCCCAGCCCTGTTTCAGTTGCCCAGGCATGATGCGGGCCGGTCTGTGGCTTTTATATAGCTTCCCCATCTGATCTGAGTTTGGACCCAGCAAAAACTCTAGCTATGATTCTGCTTGGTTCTCCCGCTGAGCTCATGTACTCTAGGAAGGAGCAGGAAGCTTCTGGGCAAGCTCTGAATGTGGGCTGTGTGCTCCTGAGGGGCCGTGTGCTGCATTTGCAGTCTGCCTAAGGCAGATACACTCAATGCTGCTCTAGCTGAGTCTCTCACCCAGCCCTGAGGAAGAGAACCTGAGAGGTGGAAAAAGGTAGATGTATCTTTGGGGAAAAGTGAGGACACATACCTTTTCTCATTGCAGAATCTAGCTGAATAAACATTGAAGTCAGTTTGGGAAGGATGGAGTTCCCCATGGACTGTTTTGCTGTTGTTTCTTAAAGAAGTCATAGGCTGTCAAACATAAAAGATGTCATACTTACAGACTAAAATAAAAGTAATTGCTATGTTTCTGAACAGTGCCTTATCTAGACAGCAATACATAGTCTAGCAATAAGTGAGAGTAGCATCTGAAGGCCCAAGCTTGCAACTGCCCTTCTTGGGTGGGGCTTCATTTCCCTGCTAAACCCTGGCATACTGAATGCCAAGATATCTTCCTCTGCTTCCTGACTCTGGAATTTCAAGATCTGCCTTAATTTTTTTTAGCATCAAGCAATTCAATTTAATTGATCAAATTAGTCATATCAAATATGTTATTTTTAAGAAAAAATTCTTTTTCAGACTTTTAGTTCTCAGAAAAAAAGCTACATTTGTTGCTGCAAGAATGGTTGACTGGTGAGAGCTTCATGACTTTAAAAGGCTGGGTGTTGCAGGATTCCTATTATCTTTTGCTTTAGTCCTCTAAACAGTCATTCGTTGTGCACCTCCATGTCTGAACTAACATCCAGAGACCTTTGGAGATACTGTACTAATAGGCCTCTGACTTCTAGCAACCCCAAAGCCAACCTTGCTTTCAGGTAGCATCTGAAACCTATGCCAGGGAAATTCTCATATTGTGGCAACCAGTTTATCTGATATTCTCACTGCTGTATTCGAAAGGTAGTTATAAAAATTTCCTTAAGCTGTTTCCACGTTGGGACATTATATTTGAAGCAACTTAAATCTATTTCCTGGGTTATGACTATTCATATTTGGCTCCAGAGAAATTCAATTGTCTTATTCTCTTTGTGATGAGAGCTGTGTTTTGGGACAATAGTTTCAAGCAGAAAGTGGGCTAAACATTATGGGACGATCAATGTAAGAAGAGATACGTGCTAGGCAGAGCCATGCCCCCTTCTGTTTCATTGCTTGTGACTTTAGGTGAGGGTAGAGTGACAACATGAGGGGAAAAGATCTCAGAGGATGAAATGTGAATCACCTGCCCAAAAAGTAGGTTCTAATGCTGCCACCTTTTCTTTTTTACAAAGCAGCTTAGTAATGCCTTTGACTGGGCAGGAGTCACCTAGGGCTCAGTGCTCCTCAAGTGTTTTGACCATGCACTTCCTGGTCTTTTGTTTTCTCATTTCTTCATCATCCGAGTCTTAGTCTTAATTTAAGACTATGTTGTATCTATTTAGAAACACTTAGAGAGTAGCTGAGAATCTATGAACAAGTGTGTTTAAGCATGCAAATAAGAGCTATGTTGACTGTGCAACCAATCTTTTTAGTTTTTGCTGAGACCCTGTCCTCTGTGTGTACTCAGGAGTTAAACCCCTCATTTAAGATTTATAGAGAATTTAAATGCAGCAACATTGCTGATCTGGCAAGGGATTGCATCCAAAGACCTTCTAGGCCTATATGCTCCAGCCAGAATGCAGACATGCCCTGGATTACAGGATAATCTGACTAGAATACAGCATGCCCTTATACACACTTAATGCCCAACAATGAAGGTAAGGTTAGTTTGTAGAGGAAAGCGACCATGCTTGAAAGTGATGTCTATTCTTTGTTTTTATTTTCTTTTAATTTCTAGCACTAGCCAATTGGATAAACAAGTATGGAAGAATGAAACTACAATGCATACTCTTATTAATTTCAAAAATTAAATCACAATGTAGGGGATTTGGGATCTTTAAAACTGTGATCCAAAACTATGAAACTCCACAGAAGAAATACTTCATGGAGTAGAATTTATGGAAAGAGACCCTAAAAGGAATAAACAAGGGAGTGAATTCAAAACCTGCGACAAGGAGAAAACATCTGTAAATGGTATAGCTGACAAGGAGTTAATACCCAGAATCTATTTAGAACTCAAAACCTCAACAGTAAAACTATAATACACTTAAGGTGAGCAAGACGTGGAGGGACATTACTCAAAAGAAGATGTACAGAGTTCAGCAGGAATACGAAGAAACACTCAACAGCATTCGTCACCAGGGAACCATGAGTCAAAATCACAGTGTGATAGCATCTCATTCCTGATGCAGTCAGTTATCATCAGAAAGAGGAAAGACATGAGCGTGGATGGAGGAAAGAGCTCTGAATACTGTTCCTGAGGATGTAAATTTGTATGGCCACTGTAGGAAACCTTCAACAAAGTACAAACAAAATCACAGTATGATCCAAAATACAATACATGCAAATAAAATTGTTCACTAAAGAGACAACTGTTCTCCTGACCCCGGGTTAACTGCAGCACTAGTCACAGCAGCCATGGAATGGAAACAAACGTGATTTTCATTATCACCTTGAGAGTATTTGATCCTTTAGACAATTTCACTCTAGGAAAAAGTAAAACAATTGCTCTTTTATGGAAATATGGGAAATACAACTTTGAGAATTTGTTTATGGTTCTGAAAGTTTGCCAGTTACAGGTAGGAGTATCTCATCCTTGAGAAGTAGACAGTAACAGGGATGTAGACATGTGTCCCTTCTGGTAGTGATGAACAGAGCACAGCTCCAGAAGAGGACATGGCATCCATGAGGAGACAGAGATGACCAATTTTAAAGCTCCACTCTTGTCCTGTTTGTGTTGCCTGCTATGTAATTATGCTGTGCTTGCTCTACACTGTAATAAGTATCAAGTGTCTGTTTACAGAGGAACTCATCTTGACATGAAAAACTCATTTTTCATTTGCTTAGTCCTGACCATTTTCTTTGTATGTCACTTACCAATAATCTACTTTAAGACATTATATCATCCTGTTACACACTAAGGCAGAGACGAGTACACAAAAGCAGCAAAACAAAGCCAGACTATCATGATAAATTCTTCGGTGTGTGTCTCTCTATGAACCCACAATAAACAAAGCTCAGTGGAGACCAGCAAAACATTGTGAGTTGTACTAATACAAAAGCATCATCAACAAAGAGCAGCAAAGCATTTCAAGGTGAACCAAAGCAAGAACATCTTTTAGTGTCTGTTGGGTTCTATTTATATTCTTTCCAAAAGTCATACATCCTCTCACTTGTCTGCTTTATCAAAACATCCTCTAATAATAGCTTCCAGGGAAATATCACATGACACAAGTGAGTCTCCAGAGAAACCAGAAATTTCCACTTTGTCTTTCTCAGCTTGACCACAGAAATGTCGAGACCTACCCCGCCCTGTAATTGGATAGGAGGTACTCTGATCATGGGTAGTTAGTTCTCAGTGTGCCTGTGAATGATGCTCATGAGTGCTGGTCCATTATTCTCTTTTATTAACAATCTAATTATGGCTCTAATAAGAAAAGTCAATTGAAGAAAGACAGAATTTTAGAAAAGTTCAAAGGAGGTGAAAATTACCCATAATTCCACTTCCTAGCGTGATTAGGTAGGTGCTGCCACATTCATAATCATTCACCTACTTATAACTGTAGTGTGTGTGTGTGTAATATCACCATACACATATATGTTTTGCTTTTCAGTGTATTATATGCATTTGTCAGTATAACAAATTTTCAAGATACGATGATTGAATAGCTGGACGTAATCAATTGGTTTGTGGTTGTGGTTGTGTGTGTGTGTGCGTGTGTATGTGTGTGTGTGTGTGTGTGTGTGTGTGTGTGTGTGTTAATTTATGCTGTTAGCTGGCTTATCCACTGGCTTCATTGCCTTTTCTATTTATTATCAATAGTTTGTTCTTGAGGGTTTTGTATGCACATTTCTTACCACACTTTTAGTTATTTCCCTAGAGCAGATTCACAGAGGAGGGGTCGTTAAATCAGAGGCATGGCATGTGTGGGGGACTCCTGCTTCCAAGTAGAATTATTTCATGTAGGTTCTGCCAATTAATACCCCTTCCATTTGAATTTAGAGGCTCAAAGTGAGCAGTTTCATGTTCTATGTGTTACAGAGTACTTTCATAACCATTATCAAATTTTATTCCCACAAAATTGTTTGAAAAATGTTAGCAATATTTTTCTCCATGCTACAGATAAAGTGACTTCAAAAAGCAATAAAAATAAAGCTGAAGTTAAATGTCTTGTCCAAAATGGCAAAGACAGAACTGTAACCAAGAGCCTCATACTTCATGAGACACCAGGGGGACATTAGGATTTTCAATAAATCTTATTTAGTGCCTGGAGTTCTGTGCAAGGGAAGTCTTATTTCATAGACTGTGAACAATGCCCCTTCAGACGGCAACCCAGATCGATGGAGTTCTGACACTGCCAGCTGAGTTTGCAGACCACACCCTGGCTGAAGAAGCCACTCAGAAGCTAACAGAAGCCCTTTCCCATTTCTTTTGACACTGTTATTTATAAGTAATGATATTTTCCCAAATTTCCATCTCATTAGTGATTATATAGAGATTAAAATTTGCATTAATGAAGTATTTCATAAGGAATACCCATGAGCACACAGTTTGTATGTGTGCTTTTATTAAAAACTGTTCTTTTGGAAAGAATGATTCTATAGCTTGATTTGCTTTCAGATAGCAATTTCTGTTTTCTTTATGTATTAATAATTTTTCCAGTAAGACAATAACAGCATATTCTTACATTTGCTATGTAAGCTAGTTTTATTGTTGTTTGTTTGTTTATTTGTTTATTCATTCATTCATTCAGAAGAAATGATCTTCATGTTTGAGAAAAGTTTCATTAGGAACCACTGACACGATAACTTTACTAGGATCCAAGACTTACACCTTATAGGCAGCTAGGTACTGTACATCTAGATAAAAAACAAATAGAGGGGTTGGGGATTTAGCTCAGTGGTAGAGCGCTTGCCTAGCAAACGCAAGGCCCTGGGTTTGGTCCTCAGCTCTGAAAAAAAAATAGAAAGATGGAATCCAATGCTTGCTACCACCTCTATAGTGGTAAGTGTTTGGATGGGATGCTAAGTCAAAATCGCTTGTAAACGTATCTGTGAGATTTGTGAGTATGGCTGAACACTCAGTATCAGATCATCAACTCTCATGAAAAGGGATGCAGCAGGATGCCCAGGAAGCTACCCCCTCCTTCTGCGGATTAGGTGGCTGTGGGAAAACTTGCAGTTTCTGGCCCGTGATATGCCTTTGTAAAATAAAGGGTATGGAATGGTCTTGAAAATCTGCATTCATTCTAAAACTCTATAGTTCAAAGATAATGTCATCTGTTTGCTAAATGGGTCACACAATCTGAGCAGGATCAAACCTTTCTCACTTTAAGCCCACATTCTGAAAAAAAAAGCTAAACTATTATATTAATTAATCCAGAGAGGGAAGAAGGAAGGACCAGGCAGACACTTTCAGGACTTTTTGGTAAGATAAATGCATGATGGAAATGCTTTTCCCTTTGGTCCTGACTTGGACTTTGCAAGCTTGTATGACTTTGAAAGGCCCAATTTTCTATACTTTGGGAGAAAGAAAGATAGTGCACCTCTTAGCAAAGTGAAGGTCAGTTAAAATACCAGTCATGACAAAGCTCAGAGGTGATCCTTTTGGCTATCTTGGTGAACATTAGCCAGTCATGCCGAAAGCTTTCCTTTGCTGTTTAGATGGGAGCCATGGCAGCAAAAACATTGTTCTGTCTTCACAGAAAGGAAAGGGCACTGCCTCCTTTCCTCTCAGAAAGTGCTTCTCGTGTGGCCCAGCAGATGTCAAGTGTGTGTTCCAGGCAGAAGCTGTCAGAGTAATTGTGATTGATCGACAGCATATATACTTGTGATTCATATAATAAGAACCATTGTCTCTGCCACCTTCCAGCTGAGCCCAACAAGCCCAAGTCTGGTTGGTTGAATGACAATGTGCACGATTGCTCTCTTCCTCTCAAGAAAGAACATTACAGTATTTCTAAATGACAGCCATTGAGTAAACAGTGTCCCTTGAAAATATGAGGTTGACAACTAAGCTGGATGGCATCATACGTTTGTCACCGAAGCTGCTAAGCTTTGATAACAAAAATAAATAGGAACTTTGCTTTATGAATATGTTTTATCCTTGAATGAATGATTAGGAAGTACCTGAAGCTTCTTAGTTTTGAGAATAATGCCTACTTTTCTTTTATTTCTAAGGGTCTCTGCTTCATGCAGTGGTCAGTGGCTCTGGGCTGTGTGTAGTAATAATTAGGTTAATGAGAAGCTTTCTAGTGTCTAACTGAAGTATTATTACTGTCATTGTTAAGACGCTTAACCCCACCTCCCAATGTTCTAAGTGTGCAAGCTCCATATCTCAATTTCACACTATATGTACACAAACAGTTTTCTTGGCACAACTTTTATTTTGCACACTAAACGTTTTACTTTCCCCATTTGTTTTCTTGCTTTGTTTTCAATGCAGAAATCCCCAGACACAAAACTGCTAACCATCAGCTGAATCAGTGTGTGTATAAAAGTTTCAGAGAAGTTGCTGGTAACAGGCCCAACGTCCACCACAGAGATTCACACCCCTCTCAGTCAGAAACCTAGGACTTTGAAAAAGAGATGACTTACTATGTAGTTTGCTACACTAGACATGGATTTAAAACTCTTACCTTTTAGTCCATGTGTATCTTGTCCACTTGTGTCTACAACAGTCTGAGCTGATGTTTTATAGTATCTACTTGATCTTATAATTTTATTTTATGTCAGATTTCTATTTTCCCCAATACTTTCTACAGTTGATTCCTAAAAATCCGTCCTTAATATCCTCTATTCCTTATTGCCAGTCAAAAGTAAAAATAAATACACCTGAGCTCTTCCTGTTAGTTCCTCCGCTCTCCTGTCTTCCCTCCTGTGCTGTCCAGTCCTTCTCTTCCTTTCCTCCTTTGTTCTCTCTCTTCCATTCTTCTCTTCTCCACCTCTCTCCCCCCTCCCTTCTTAGGAGAGGAGTCTCACTATGTTGCCCAGACTGATCAACGACTCCAGAGCCCAAGGAAAGCACTGACCTCCACCTTCCCAGTTCTAGGAGTAGTAAGACAGAAGCGGAGGGTTTAATTTTTAAAGCATTACAGTTATTTATTATCTGTGTGTCTCCGCATGTGTTTGCTCCTGCATTTATCACTGCATGCTAGTGCTTGCATATGGAGGTTGGAGGACGACTTGTGAGAGCCTGTTCTCTCCTTTCATCCTGTGGGTTCCCAGGAGGAAACTCAGACCTTCTGGCTTGGAGGCAACAGCCTTTTACTATCTGGGCTTCTTGTCAGTTCAGGCTCAAGATTTTAAGAGTCTTTCTTCCCCTTCCTGCTGCTGTTATTGGTTTGATTTATCACTCGGGCTTCGCAATGCACTTGACTACTTTTAGATAAAATGTTTTGCTTAATCTTCCTCTTTATTTTTCATTTTTGAGAACTTTATACCACAGATACCTAAAATCCCTTTATTATTTTTTTTTTGATTTGCTATGTGAGTGGGCAGCAATGCTCATTGTAATTTTGCAATCTGAACTATTCTGGACAGCAAATATAATTTCTTGTTAGAAGCCAACATGCTTACTCAGTTTTCAAGGATTTTATAGGTGAATTTTGACTCTACTGCATTCAGGAGGTACAGTTTATTAGGCCAAGCCCTTCCTCTGGAAACCATCAATGTTCCAGAATGTGCAGATATTTCTGTTTTGTTTCCTTGGCTGCTTGTAGCTTTTTCCCTGGAATGATGCAATTGCAAATATGAATATAAAGCTGAGTTTGGAGTCAGGGTTTCTATTCTGTACTTAGACATCTTTCCTAAGCACATAGGACATCCTTGTTTTGCACAGATCACAGCTGCATTAGTGCCTAACAGGAAGATATAATGTCTTAGTGACATATCAGCTGATGACATACAAAGACAACAGTCAGGACCACGCAAATGAAAATGACTCGTTTTCATGTCAAGATAAGTTCCTCTGTAAACAGACACTTGATGCTTATTACGGTGTAGAGCAAGCATGGCATACTTACATAGCAGGCAACACAAACAGGACAAGAGTGGAGCTTTAAAACTGGTCATCTCTGTCTCCCCATGGATGCCATGTCCTCTTCTGGAGCTGTGCTCTGTTCACTACTACCAGAAGGGACACATGTCTACATCCCTGTTACTGTCTACTTCTCAAGGATAAGATACTCCTACCTGTAACTGGCAAACATTCAGAACCATAAACAAGTTCTCAAAGTTGTATTTCCCATATTTCCATAAATGAACAATTGTTTTACTTTTTCCTAGAGTGAAATTGTCTAAAGGATCAAATATTCTCAAGGTGATAATGAAAATCACGTTTGTTTCCATTCCATGGCTGCTGTGACTAGTGCTGCAGTTAACCCGGGGTCAGGGGAACAGTTGTCTCTTTAGTGAACAATTTTATTTGCATGTATTGTATTTTGGATCAAACTGTGATTTTGTTTGTACTTTGTTGAAGGTTTCCTACAGTAGCTATACAAATTTACATCTCAGGAACAGTATTCAGAGCTCTTTTCCTCCATCCACGCTCATGTCTTTCCTCTTTCTGATGATAACTGACTGCATCAGGTAGAATGAGATGCCTAATACACTGTGATTTTGACTCATGGTTCCCTGGTGACGAATGCTGTTGAGTGTTTCTTCGTATTCCTGATGAACTCTGTACATCTTCTTTTGAGTAATGTCCCTCCATGTCTTGCTCACCTTAAGTGTATTATAGTTTTACTGTTGAGGTTTTGAGTTCTAAATAGATTCTGGGTATTAGCTTCTTGTCAGCATCATTTACAGATGTTTTCTCCTTGTCGCAGGTTTTGAATTCAGTCCCTTGTTTATTCCTTTTAGGGTCTCTTTCCATAAATTCTACTCCAAGAAGTATTTCCTCTGTGGAGTTTCATAGTTTTGGGTCACAGTTTTAGAGATCCCAAATCCTCTATATTGTTATTTAATTTTTGAAATTAATGAGTATGCATTCTAGTTTCATTCTTCCACACTTGTTTATCCAATTGGCTAGTGCTAGAAATTAAAAGAAAATAAGAACAAAGAACATGCTTTTTTCAAAAATTGCTCTCAGCATTGCTATCGACAAACTGATTACCTTTGTACTTATATTATGCCCAGTGGATTTACAGACTTGTTTTAATGACAATATCATGTTGTTTTGTTTGCTAAAGTGTTTGTTTGTGTGTATGTGTGTGTGTGTGTGTGTGTGTGTGTGTGTGTGTGTGTGTGTGTGTTTTGACACAGTGGCTTATGAAGTCTGGGCTGATTACGATGTACCTGTGGGAGGCCTTGAATTGGTAATCCTCCTGCCTCTAGCTCCTACATGCTGGGATTATAGGTATTTATCACCATACTATCTCTCCTCCCCTCTTGCTGCCCTCCCCCCTCTGCCATGTATGTATGTATGTATGTATGTATGTATGTATGTATGTATGAGTGTATATATACATGCATTCAGACATACTTTCACCTGTAGCTCTGGCCACCTGGCCTGAAAATTGCTGAGTAAACAGCAGGACTTGAACTCACATAGATTCATCTGTTTCTTCCTTGCAAATGCTAGGATTAAAGGTGTATATTGCTGGCTATATTATATTTTGAAGTCAAGTAGTGTATAATACCTCCCCCCCTTTTTTAAATTCAAGGTGGCATTGAAAATTTGGATATGATTATCATTTAAATTTTAGGTTAGTTTTTTTCTAGCTTTCTGAAAATATTAGACTGAACTTTTGAAAAGGATTGCATTAAGTCTGTGCATTTCCTTAGATATAAGTGTTTCAACAATATTGATTCTGTAATTCATAAAATTTATAGATTCCATTTTGTATATTTTTGCATAGATATTATGTGTGGTCTTCAATTTCTTTTTCCTTAGTTAAATTCACTTTTCCATATTTTATTGCTTTTTGTAGCTATAAAAAAATGGGGTTATTTTCTTGATTACTGTTTTTCCTGGGGATCTACATCTGCCAACTTGACACAGCCCAGAGTTATACAAGGGAATCTTTATTTGATGAATGCTTTAATCAGACTGACCTGTGGAAATTTCTGTGTGGCACTTTCTTGATTGCTAATTGATAAGAGGGCCCAGCTGACCGAGGGCTGTGTCACTTTCAGGCAAGTAGGCCTGGGCAGTATAAGAAAGATCGTCTGGAAGTAAGACAGTAAATAACATTCTTCCACGGTTCATATTGCAGGTTCCCTCAGTGATGGACTGTGACTTGGAAAAGTTAGCCAAGTAAACCCTTTCCTCCTCAGTTTGCTTTTGGTCGTGCATGATGTTTGTCACAGCAACAGGAAGCAAGACCACCAAGTGTCGTGTGCAGCAACGTTACTAATGTTTGAGTGGTCATCATGTCCTGCACCTTCTCAGTGCTTGCTTTTTAATTATGAGAGAATTTGCTTATTTATTGTTTAAGGTGTTTTTCTTTTTATTAATCATTTTATTTGTTTGCATTTATATGATATTTCCTTTCCTGGTTACACCTCCACAAATTTCCCCATCCCATTTCCCCTTCCCCCTCCCTTTTGCCTCTATGAGCGTGCTCCTCCACCCTCTTACCCCCTCCTGCCTCACTGCTCTAGCTCCCCCTATGCTGGGGCATCAAGCCTCCACAGGACCAAGGGCCTCCCATCCCACTGATGTCAGATAAGGTCATCCTCTGTGTTTTCCATACATTCAATAATGACATCAAACTGATCATGTGACTTCTTTCTCATTCAAACTGCTTTGTTTCTTTCTCTTGCCTAATTTTTTTTTTCTGGCTATGACTCTGGGTAGTCTGCTGAGCAGAACTGATGACTTGTCTTGTTCCAGATTTTATCATTATCCTACTGTTGATTTGCACATTGACTCAGTTTTGCAACCTGAGATGAGATGCTCGTCACCATGGTAAATCCTTCAGCTTCTGTTGCATTTCCCTTGCTGGGATTTTGTTGAGTGTTTGTCAGCCATATTTATCACATATACCTCTCTCCCAGTAGCTTGCTTTTTTTCTTCAGTCTTTCTCTGCTTTTGGTGTTAAATTAATACTGGTCTCATAATTTCCAAGTTTATCCTCATAATTTAAAAAGAGTGCTGTTCTGTTTTGAAATGCTTAGTAGTACCTAGGCATGACCCATCTGGCTCTGCATTGTTCTTTGATGGGAGACATCTTTGTTTATGCATTCAATCTTGTTTACTGTTAGCCTATCCAGTTTGTTGTTTCTTCCTGACTGATCTTGGAAGGTGTCTGTGTCCAGGAACTTCCTCCAGTTTTCCAAGCTTTAAAATTCTTTGGCATCTAACTACTGACAGATATCTCTGGAGTTCTCTTCATTTCTGTGGTATCTCGAGGTCTCTCTTTTTACCTTTGATTTCACGCAAGTCTTTTCTCATTTCTTCTTACATCTCTTAATTAAGGGTTTATCAGTTATCCATGTGTTATTTTCAAACAATTACTTCTTTATTTCATTGATCTTTAGAACTGCTTTTGCATCTGGTTTCCATTAATGTCCTCCTCCACCTCCTCCTCATCCTCCTCCTCCTCCTCCTCCTTCTTCTTCTCCTTCCTTCTCCTTCTCCTTCTCCTTCTCCTTCTCCTCCTTCTCCTTCTCCTTCTCCTTCTCCTTCTCCTTCTCCTTCTCCTTCTCCTTCCTTCTCCTTCTCCTTCTCCTTTCAGATCTCTAAGCTTGCATGGCAAGCATTCTTTTTTTTAATCTTTATTAACTTGAGTATTTCTTATTTACATTTCGATTGTTATTCCCCTTCCCGGTTTCTGGGCCAACATCCCCCTCCCCTTCTCTATGGTGTTCCCCTCCCCATCCTCCCCCCATTACCGCCCTCCCCACAACAATCACTTTCACTGGGGGTTCAGTCTTGGCAAGACCAAGGGCTTCCCCTTCCACTGGTGCTCTTACTAGGCTATTCCTTGCTACCTATGAGGTTGGAGCACAGGGTCAGTCCATGTATAGTCTTTGGGGAGTGGCTTAGTCCCTGGAAGCTCTGGTTTGTTAACATTGTTGTTCATATGGGGTCTCAAGTCCCTTCAAGTTCTTTCAGTCCTTTCTAAGATTCCTTCAATGGGGGTCCCGTTCTCAGTTCAGTGATTTAGTGATGGCATTTCCCTATGTATTTGCTGTATTCTGGCTGTGTCCCTCAGGAGAGATCTACATCCAGTTCCTGTCGGCCTGTACTTCTTTGCTTCATCCATCTTATCTAGTTTGGTGGCTGTATTTGTATGGGCCACATGTGGGGCAGGCTCTGAATGCGTGTTCCTTCTGCCTCTGTTCTAAACTTTCCCTCCCTATTCCCTCCCAAGGGTATTCTTGTTCCCCTTTTAAAGAAGGAGTGAAACATTTGCATCTTTTAAAGAAGGAGTAAAGCCTTCGCATTTTAGTCATCCTTCTTGAGTTTCATGTGTTCTGTGCATCCAGGGTAATTCAAGCATTTGGGCTAATATCCACTTACTGATGAGTACAGTCCATTAACTTCTACGTTGGTTGTTATCATGCCTCCTGTTCTCATAATTTTGGTTTCAGCTTGTCCTTGTGGTGGGTTGTCTTTGAGACAATTCTGCTTTCTTCGTAGGCACTGTTGAGTATATGCATCCCTCATGGGACCATTTTTGTAGCTTCCTGCAACAAATCTTCATTTTCTTGGAGTGATCTTTTAGTCCTCCCACTGTTGGTCCAATAGTTCGCTTGAGTCCTGTGTTAGTTTTATACTTTCAAAAGTTTTTTCTCCCTTTCACTACAGATTTTTAGTTTTATCGCTTAGCTGCCAGTAGATATAATATATTTTATTACCATTTTATAAATCTTTGAGATTTTCTTGTCATTGACTATATAAATATTCTGTAGGATGCTCCATATGCTAATGAGAAGCCATGTTCTATAGCTACTACATAGACTGTCCTATACCTGTCTGTTAGGTTTCTTGGTGGAGGGTACACTTTGAGCTCTATAATTTCTTTAATGATCTTTCCCTTTGCATGATAGGTCCTTTGATGAAAGTGGGATTAAAGCCACATGCTTCTCTTGTGCAAACTTACTTGACTTTCCCTTCACGTTTATTAATATTTGCCTTACATTCTTAGATCCTCCAATATCAAATGCAATTAGGACTTCAATTTGTTTTTAGTCAGTTGATCTCTCTATTGCTATATGGAATTATTTCTCTGCCTCTTTGCATTGCGTTTGATCATAAGTCAATTTTATGAGAGGTAAGTATATCTAGACTTCTTTCTTCTGGATTCCATTTTTTTTTGTAAAATGTTTTATCCCATCTCTTCACTTTCATTCATGTGTGTCCTAGCAGATGAGTTTCTTATATATAACAGACAGTTAGGTCTTGCTTTTGATTTTCCACCCACTCATCTTTGTTTTTCATTGGAGAACTCGACCCATTAACACTGAGGTGCTAATCATATCACAACCATCTTGTCCACTGTTTTCTGGTCTTTTCATGATTTGTTTTCTCTCCTTACACTGCCCCACATCATTCTTTATGCTTACTTCCTCTAGCAGTATGTTTTACAGTCAATTACTCTACCACTGAGCTAACCCAGTATCTGGTACTGTATTTTGATTCTTTGATTATTTTTTAGATTTGCCTATAACTAATTTTTTTATTTCTGCTTATCAATGCGGTTCACATAGTGGACTTTAAAAATACTGTGTTCTTTTCAGACAGTGTTTCACTATGTAGCCTTAGCTGGCATTAAAGTACGCTGCACCATGCATTTTTAACTGACTATTTTTGTTGAATTTAGATTTATCTTTTATTTTTTGAAGTTATAATTATATAATTACTCTTATTCTTTTCCTCCCAACAAACCTCAAATACTCCTTGCCCTTTTTCAAATTCACGCCCTTGTTTTTCATTAATTTTTGTTATATATATATATATATATATATATATTCCTAAATATAACCTGTCCAGTCTTTGTAAATGTTACTTGCATGCATGTTTTCAGGGCTGAAATTTGATATTGGATAAACAATTGGTGTGCTCTTCCATCAGAAAAATGATTTTCCTATTCTGTTTCTCTTAGTTGCCTATAGTTCTTTTTGTAGGGTTGAGGTCTTGTGGTCTTTTCTCTGTGAGTTCTCATGAGTCTATTGTTCTTTTCCATGTTTGGCTCATGTTTAGGGACTCACATTGGTAAAACTTTATGGCTATAGCTTCTGACATTACTTGGAGACACTCTAACAGCAAACTCCCTGATATACTAGTTCTCACCGTACTTCTGCCCCCTCTTCTGCGATGATCCCTGAGCCTTACATGTCAGAGTGTTTGGTGGATGTTACCACTGGGACTGGATCTTCAACTCTGTACTTTGGCTTTTGTGATTTTCTGTAATGGTATCTATCTGTCTGTTGTAAAGAGAAGCTTTTTGATGAGGAGTGAGGACTAAACTTATCGGTGAGTTTTAAAAAATATTTAGAATGTAGTTAGGGATTCTGCTGATTAAGTAAGATGGTGGTTACAGATTCTCCTCTAAGTTCCAGCACTTTGATATCCCTGGCTAGTTGGATAAGTTTTCAATTCCCTGCATGATTTCTATCTTATTGATTTGGCCTTAAGTCTAATTAGAGAAGTGTTGGTTACTGCCAAGGTGTGTGTGCCACTGCTGCATTAGGTAATCATGACACATGGTTAACAGGATTTTTTAAGCAAATTTTTTAATAACCACAATTATTAGAATCAAGTATGCAAGCAGTGGTTTCTTTGCTATTCTCCTTCCCCACCTCCCTCATTTCAACTATTCTGTGTTCTATTTTGAATCTTTCTGTAGCAACAACATCTTAATGTATTAATATAATTTATATAATTATTAAGTCTTTGTTGTCTAGTGTGCATTCTAAAGATATGATAGGACAATTCTCAACTTTCTTATATAATTACTCTTGCCTAAAAGTTTTATATTTCCAAGTGTTTTGTTTGTTTTTTTTATTGTTGTTCATTAATGGATCTTTCAGTTTTAGAATTTCTTTTAGTGCTTCTTATAAAACAGGTATTAAATAGTGCTTCTTATATAACAGGTTAATATTCTCCCAATTCTTGTTTGGCCATGTCTTTACCTGTCATATGTTTTTAAAGTATATCTTTGCTGGATACAAATTCTTAATTAGTGGTTTGTTCTTTTTAGTGCTATAAAAATCACATGCCACTCTCTCCAAGTCAAAATGATTCCTGTTCAAAAGGCCATTGTAAGTGGAATTGAGCCACCATTATATGTTATTTTTCTTTTGTACCCTTGAGATTCTTCCATTTGCCTTTAACTTTGAAAGATTGATTATATCTTGGAGCAGATGCAGTTGAGTGGAATATGATTTGCAACTTTTAATCATCCTGTATCTGGATGTACATCTTTTATTCATCTCTGAGTTTGGGAAGATTGTTGGCTTTTTCCTGCAGTCCCTCTTGAGGGCCAGTGCCCAGTGTTTGCTCTTCTCACGTTGCTCTGATGCTCCAGTAGGCTTTCTCCATCCATCTTTGCTCCCCAAGCCCACCATGCATCTTCTAACAGCACATCTTTTAGTTCCCTACTTTCCCCCTCCTGTTTCATATATTGTGCTAGTGCCCTTTCTCCAGTACTTAATTTTAGTTAGTATAATTTTTCTTAGCTTAAAGATCTGTTGTTTTTTTATTTAGATGTCTTTGATTCCGCTGTTAAGTTTCTGAGTTATTTTCTTCAAGCTCATTGAGTTTTCTTTAAAGCGGCATTTAAAGACTCAATCCAAGTGTTAACTCATATTGGTGGTCACTTTGTCAGCTTCTGGTAACTTGTTTTGACTTTTCAATGAGGTCACACTTTCATGAAATCTCTTGGCTGTACAGCATTGTCTGGGCATTGGAGGTATCTACATGTATTTCCTGTTTTCATAATTGTGTTTTGTTTGTGTTCACCTTCCCAGAAATTCTAAGCAGGCTCTTTCTCCCATGTGCCCCTCTCTCTTTCTAGAAACTGATGGTCCTTTTTCTTTCTTTTCTTTTCTTTTTCTTTTTTTTTTTGATGATTACTGAGAACTGATTTTTAAGAAGGCAAGAATAATTTTTCTTTTTATTAATCTTTTTTATTGTTATTCTTTTTTAAATTGGATGTTTTATTTATTTACATTTCAAATGTTATCCCCTTTCCAGGTTTCCCCTCTGCAACCCTTCCCCTGCTTCTATGAGGGTGCTTCCCCACCCACCCACCCCTGTGTCATCACCCTAGCTTTCCTCTACACTGGGGCATCATCCTTTCAAAGGACCAAGGGCCTCTTCTCCAATTGATAGCAGATAAGGCTCCTTCAGCTCCTTCAGTCCTCCCCTAACTCCTCCATGGGAGTCCCTATGATCACACTGATGGTAGGCTTCCAGCATCCACATCTGTAGTGGTCAGGATCTGGCTGTGGCTCTCAGGAGACAGCTGTATCAGGCTTCTGTCAGAAAGCACCTGTCAGCAAGCACATCAGCAATAGTGTCTGAGTTTGGTGCTTGCATGTGGGATGGATCCCCAAGTGGGGCAGTCTTTGGATGGCCATTCCTTCAGTCTCTGCTCTAATCTTTGTCCCTATATTTCCTTTAGACAGGAGAAATTTTGGGTTAAAATTTTGGAGATGGGTGGGTGGCCCCATCCCTCAGTTGGGGGCCATGCCTAACCTCTGGATATGGTCTGAACAGCTTTTCCTTCCCCTTGGTGGGGTATTTTAACTAATGTTATCCCCGTGGGGTTCCTGGGAAGCTCTTGCTTTCCTGGCATCTGGGACTTTCTGGTCCCAACCCCCCCCCCCCCAGTTTCCCATCTCCCATTGCTACACACCTCTGTTCAATTTCCTGATCCTCTGTACATTTCAGCAGAATGGTGCCCAAGTCCAAGGTCATTCTGTCGACTCTTGGTGTGCTGCCACTATTTTACCACTAGAGGGCAATCAAAGTCTACGTTTCTTATAAACCTGAAGTTGCTCTTGTTCAACAAGAATTGGTGAAAAGGGTAGTTCCTTCCTCCCCCTGAGGTTCATCTGTAGTAAGGAGTCCATATAGTCAGTCAGCTGTGTGTTTCTGACTGGCTCATGGACCAGTTGCAGGTTCCTATGTTATTCCTGCGGCCAATATTGCATCACACATTGAGCCTATTGCTCTCTGAGACAATCTCTGAGGATAGGCAAGGATCACAATGCGATGAGCATCCTGTTGCTATGGTGGATTCACGCCCGACGTTACTGTTGTCAACAACAGGTTAACCCAAGTCAAATGGATGAGACCACATGTATCTTCCGCTAATGCCAGTGCTGTTTTAGAGGCTCTGTGGAAGGATATTGGTTAACAATAGACGTCTGGGATCTGTCCAGTACTAGGATTTATGACCCTGGCATTGTGTTCTAAGGTCAGATCCTATGCTCAGCACCCTCTGTGTCCTACAGTCAAGGAACAGAGACTTGCTCCATTCTGTGCTGGGTAATACTGTGGTAGTTACCCAGCAGTGGGCTGGGCATTAAACTGCATTGTGTCTGAGTCTCATATCTGCAAGGAACTATAGATCTATGGGGATACTAGGCCCACACCATGGTCCTAAACCTGAGATTGTCTCACTGGAACACAGTTCTCTGCCTAGGGTAGGAAAGACTAAAGTCTCTGCCTTTGCGCACCGGTTGTCTCTGCTAACTAAAAGTTGGGGAATTGGTTTAAAGACTTTTTCTTCTTTTTTTCATTTTGGCTACTGAGCATGGCATGGACTGTATCACACCAGAGTCTCACAGCTATACATACCTATGAAGAGATACATGCCTATCCCAAGTGATACTGGGTTGGTTACAGGTGGGAGATTCATCCACCACAGGTTCCACATTCTTTTTGCTCCAAATGAGGGATGGAACAGAGATGCAGAGCTGTGACAGATTCTCTAGTTCCCAGTAACACCTTAAATCTCTACTCTGGAGTGTGTGCATCAGGGCAATAATAAGCCACACTTCACATTCTGATATCCAGAGGGCATTTCCCAGCCTTCTTCACTGTCAATTTTTCTTACATACTAAATTTTCCGCCTTTGGGTAAGGTAGCCCAGACCTTACTCTCTGTCACATTCTTCTATGTCACAGGCTGGTATTAATGTAGGCTATCATTCCAGTTTCTCCCACTGTACACAGATGTTTGTGTGATGTTTGTGTAGGCACAGAAGCTCCCTCTGTGAGTCTTTGACCTGAGTGTGGTCATACTCAATACACCTTGGCTATTTTCTGGTGAAGAGTTCTCACAGTACTGAATGCATGATGAAGTCCTGTGCTCATTTTTATGTTTTGTACCCAGTAGGCAGTCTTGTCCCTTGTTTTGCTGACTAAGGATGAAGGCCAGTTAGGTAGTAGAACCAGGCAGGCACCATTCTAATGTGACTTCAACGGATCAGTCTGTGAGTGCTGACCCTGTTGGTGTAAGTGGGGATCCTGCTCAGTGCTGGCTTTCCTCTCATTACTGCTTTCAGTAATGGGATTCAGGCCTCAAGCTCCCTCCTCCTTACACAAGGGGCATCTCTCTTCAAACGGGACAGCCTTGCAGAAGAGTAGGACGGCCCTCTCTTTGGACCTTCTTCAAGATATGTTTCAGCAGCATACTGAGATATGTAAGACACTGTTGTCTCACTCCTGTGAATGGTTTGGTATGTGAATACAAAGTCAGGAGACCATAAATGAAGGAGCATGGTCAGCTGCCATTTTGTTCGACTCCCTCCATGTTACCTAGTCTGCATAGTTGTTTCTGGAAGTTAATTTTTGTATCATCTATTTTCTTATAGTACTGCAACCATCATGCAAACTATGTCCGAGCATCCTTTAATCATAGCAAAAAGGTCATTGTGTTCCTGGCTCAGGCCACGACCTAGCATTAACATTCGCACTCTTGTTTTCCCTCTTCCTCTTGCTCTCACTCTGCCCCTTCCCCTCACACTCCCTCCGCTCCTTCTTTCCCTCTCCATTTTGCCTATCAACCTACTGGAGCAGAAAGAAAAAAAAACCCTCCTTTTTGGACCTCTTTCCTAGTCTGTATTAAAGCATAGGAATATATCTAAAAGATTAAATTTTTCAAAAACACATGGTCTCTATAATGTACTTTATCTAGAATTGATTAATAGTGGCACCACACCCTTACAAGGCTTTTCTACATCTTTTTCACTTCATAGTTGCTATTGTATTTTTTTTCTCTCCCATCTCATACTTTCAGGCTTTGTGAGCAATGTGTAACTCTTGTTCTTTGGGAAATCCACTGTTGTTGGTCTGCTAGGCCTGGTTTTTGCTGTGTCTGTACATGTGGAAGAATGGAAACCCAGGCTATTGGGTGGAAATCCTAACCCCACTGCCAGGCAGAGAGATTCAATAAATCAATAATATGACCTGTGTGACATATTCCTGTGTATCAGAAGGAGGGAGAAACACACTTTCTGCCAATAGAAAGAGCTCCTAGATTGGGATGCACACAGAGAGTTTTAAAAGGGACCAAACCTGGGTGATTAATAAAACGCAATAGTAAAACTGAGGTTTTGATCTTTTGGTTTTACTAGTTTGATCTTCTTTTTCTTCCTCAAAGGAAGAGTTTCTGGATTGGGGTCCCTGTATGTAGATGACTTACTGTCAAAAGGACAAACAAATTAAGTCCACCACCAAACTTGCCTGTTAGAATAAGGTATTAAACTGAGGGGAGGTATTGCTACAGCATGAAGAAAACAACACTCGGAGAGCATATGGAGAGTACATGTTAGAATATGGGATGCAATAGTCAATTTCATTGGCACTGGAAGAACATAAAATCAAAAAAATGTGCTAAAGATACTGAATTGTAGAGAAAAATATGTCCACAAAGGAAAATATGGTAAAAAAAGACTAACGTGACCCATTTTCCCTCTCTCTTCCTCTCTCCCTTACTCCATTCTTCTCACTGCATGTGTGTTTCTAATTAGACATCAGTTGAAATGAGTGGTGTCCTAGCACTTACAAGATCAACAGTGACATCCCAATCACAATTAGCACGTGAGCTATCAACTGTCTCAAATCACGCTTGCTGGTGGACTTAGTTTTCCTGTTCTTCCTTCTGGCTATCCATCCTTTTATCAGATACTGGGACAATTTACTACAGACTCTTGAGATGCCATTTCCCCTAAAATGTGAATCATATAGAATCTTGAGGATAGTCATGGGGTCATACTATAGTGCAAAATGGCATTTATTTACAAAATTACTCATTTTTCCTAATAGTTGCCAAAGATAGAAAATTATAAACATGGAAATAGCAACTGTGATTCCTACAGAGTTTAAGTTTTCCTTTAGTGTATGCACATATGTGTTCTTATATGTGTGTGCATACACATGTGTGCATATGTAGAGGCCAGCGAGCAATGTCAGATGTCTTTCCCACCTCCTCTAGCACTTGTTGAGTGTACACAGTTTTATTTTCCAAATGAAAAATGATGTAATGGTAGTTACAAACTAACTCTCGACACAAACAAGTCATTGTGTGTTTTCCCAAGTTCAACTCATTGATTTAATTTACTATTTATCTGTTTCCTTAAACTACGACAAACAGGGCAGTAGGTGCAGTTTTAGAAAGAACAAAGGCCTAAGAGTTTGCTGATTGTGGGATTTTGGCCTCACCGTCTGTAGTCTTGGAGATTCCTTTGTTTATTAGTGGGATATTTCAGTAGTGCATGGCAGGGACTTACAAGGAAAGTAACATGTGAAATGCTGTGAGAGATATCACAGGTTTTGAGTATTAAGTGGGAGAGAAAAAAATTCACGAGATGATAAATTAGAGCAGACATGTTCAGAAAGACACCGGCTTGACTACAATTTTTTTGAAATGTCAATCCTCAGCTTCAGATGATTGCTATGAAAAGCAGAATTTAGTCACTGATGCAAACATGTAGAAAGAATATGCTAGAATTGCCAAGTGTGCAGTGTTTTCTGGCCTTTTGAAAGGTGATTGTAAACCTGTGCATGTCTATTAACTCATATTTTAAAATTAACAAAATGTTTACTAAGCTGTTTCTAATTTGGGGGGAAATTTAGACATGAATAAAGCAGAGGCTTACCCCACAAAGATTTTTCAACCCTTTGCTTATGAAATTAGCAGGGAGTTTGGGTTTATCTTAAGATAAAGGGCATGCAGCAGCAAACCACTGAACTGAGAATAGGATCCCCGTTGAAGGAATCAGAAAGGGAACTGGAAGAGCTTGAAGGGGCTCGAGACCCCATATGAGCAACAATGCCAACCAACCAGAGCTTCCAGGGACTAAGCCACTACCCAAAGACTATACATGGACTGACCCTGGACTCCAACTGCTTAGGTAGCAATGAATAGCCTAGTAAAGAGTACCAGTGGAAGGGGAAGCCCTGGTCCCTAAGACTGAACCCCAGTGAATGTGATTGTTGGGGAGGGTGGTAATGGGGGAGGATGGGGAGGAACACCATATAGAAGGGGAGGGAGGGGTTGGGGGATGTTGGCCTGAAACCGGGGAAAGGGAATAACATTCAAATGTAAATAAGAAATACCAAGTTAACAAAAAAAAAAAAAAGATAAAGGGCATGGTTCAATGTTGAGAGAGACAGACACACATTTCTGAACGTGAATTCCTATAACATTTAGGAAACTACTCTAATTTTAAAATCAAAAGTATATAGTATCCTTTTAAGCATGAATGTAATTCACAGCCATAATACAGTCTGATTTATCCTCAATTGTTTTTAACAAGTACTAATAACAGGGACGATCCAAGGAAACCTAAAAGTTTAAAAGTGGGATTAGGGCTTGTCAATTCACTGGAGTGAGGTAGGCAGTGCACAGATATGTACATGTGTTTACAGACACAGGGAAAGAAAGCACAGTTCTATGGAGCTTTAGTTCTGAGCATTAGAATCAGGAATACTGCTCTACCTACCCTGTTCCTTTTGGTCTTAGCCAGAAGCCTTAGAATCCCTAATTGAGACTCTCGATGTAGTTGGGTAACCTACATTCCATTTCTGAAGGGAATGTGTACTCTTGTCTGTTTTCATTTATTACGATATTTCATTGATTTTAAAACTCTTTATTGTTTATTTGCAGTACTTGGGATTTAACCAAGGACTCCACCCATGCTAAACAAGTGTTTGATCACTGAACTCCACCTTTTGCCCAATTTTTATTAACCTTTATTCTTGGACCTGCAAATACTGAAACACACCTTCTAGAAAGACCTTGACTTTATGTATATAGACCTAATAAAGCCTTAGTGTGCTTTGAATGTGATTGTCCCCCATGTGCTCACATGTTTGAGAATTTGGTCTCCAGATGGTGGTGGTATTGTGGACAGCAGCGACACCTTGAGGAGGTGAGCCTAGCTGAAGGAAGTGGACCATTGGTTGTGTGGTAGGCAACTTGATGTTGATAATTAAGCCTTGTTCATGGCCCTCTTTCTGCTTCCTGCTCCGCTGATATGTGAGAAAGCACCAGGCAGATGGTTTCTACTGTTGTAGAGCTATAGGAAACCGCGCTTTCTCCAAAGAGTTGGGCTGTGTATTCTGAAACCAGGATCCAAAGGAAATCCTTACATCTTGGGGTTGACTCTTGTCAGACTTTTGGTCCCAGCAACATTTAATTATTTCAGGCCTTTTTGTTTAGCAGAACCCTAACATCCTTGATATAAGGGCAAGGTGGTCACTCTATCCTACAATATCAAAGTGTATCTGCAAAGGGTGAGTGGATGTAGACTTCAAATGAACAGACTATAGCCCAAATTGTCAATTTTCTAGAAGCTCCATTGCTTCTCCTTCTCAAAGTACTGCTCGTGTGTGTGTGTGTGTGTGTGTGTGTGTGTGTGTGTGTGTGTGTGTGTGTGTGTGTGGTGGGGGAAGTTTTACAAGAGAATTAGAAAAACTAAATGACACAGGGTGAAGAAACCGAATGCTGGAGAATAGATGATGATTATCTGCACTGGTATCAGGGACACTTTCATCCCAAGACTTAAGCCTCAAGTCCATGAATTGCAGCATTATGGCAAAGATAACACACTCCATTGATAGAGATATTTGCACAGTAAAGTAGTCATGTTTGCATGTATAGCTGTCTCTTTGGTCACAACCTCTCACTCAGAGCTTCTGCTGTTGAGGTGTTCATCACTGAAGATTTGAAAAGGTTTGGTCATTAAATCATTGCTTCAACAGCTAGGGAAATCATCAGAGGCAGGTTTTAGTTGTTCCTTGGATCTTCACATTACAGTCTTTACTCCTATTTAAGTTAAATCCAAATAAGCACCTTATTTGTACATATGTTCAACACCTTTAATGTGTCTGAGAGAAGGAAATAGTGAGATAAGGACATAGTAATTGTCTCTCTGCACCATTGACCTGTTTCAAGAGGTAGTTGTTTGTACTTTTTCTAAGCCTACCTGCTTCTTACTCTCCCTTCAGTAATTCAATAATTTCTTTCTCTAATGCATGAACTACTACCCAGAGCAATATTGGTATACGATTGGTATACCAGCTGTCTTTGGTGTCACAGATCACTCTAGATATCTGCATACTATCTGGAAGGAAGTGTGTAAATCTATGGTTATGATTAGCTGTATTTACAGGACTCCATCAGTCTGAAATATTTTCATCTTTCTTTTGGTATTGGATCTTTTTCGCCTAAGCTGAAATTTTCTGGTGTATGATTTTTGATTTGACCAAGATCATAATTTTACGGCAATTATACTACAGGCACATTTTTCTGATTCCATTGTGTTGAATCATATTACTATTTTTCATATTCTCATTGTTAAAGCTGTTGGCTGTGAATACTAATAATTGTGGTTTCTTTTGAGTCTCCTCAATTAGGTATGCTCTTCTGTTTTGTGGCTTTTTTGTATGTAGATATTGGAGACTCTATTGCTTAGTGGCTTCGCGATCAAACTTCCAGCTTCTTTATTCACCTTTACCTACATCAATTTCTTATAGCTTTTATATGGTTGATTATAATTTATTGATGTCAGACCTTAGATGAACTTGACTTTTAACCAAGTAAACAGCTTAACGATTACCACATACTCCTCAATACTAGCAGTTTTAATGCTCTATTCCTCTTAGGTTGAAGTCCAGCCATGAACAAACAGGTTTTTTGAAACTTATTCATAACCTACTTAACTTGGACAGTATATAGACTCTGGATTTGTTAATGCTGTGTGTGCTAGTTAAACTCATCTTTTTGGAAGCATTAGTGTTTGCCTTAACTGCTCTGGAGTTCAGTTCATCAAAAAAGTTTACATAGGAACTATTCTGTCTTCAACAGGCCTTACTCTCAAATTTCTTCTCAGTGGAAATCAAAACACAATTAGCCAAATAAATGTTTTAACCTTTCCGTTCTTCGCTTAGTCTGCTTCTTAAATAATCTCTTTTCTCTTAAGAATTTTCACTTTTGTGATGTCTTCCCACATCCGACTTTTAAGCACAAACATTTCAAGTTCTCCTTTGATGAACAATAGTCATCCCCCCACCCCCGTTTTCATGCAACATCTCTCTCTATACATGAAGCTCGGGGAGTGGATGTTTTCTGGCTGATCTATGATTCAATCTCTCCCCATCATTTGTGAGATGTAATGTGGAGCTGCAAAAACTAATTATCTGTTAGGTGATGTCTCAGTTCCTACTTGAAAAGTGCAAAAGATTAGCATGTTTAAATTAAAGCAGGCCTACTCACAGAGGATTAATTACTTGGTGTAACGACAAGAAGTCATTGTGTTATTAGTATAATGAATAAGGAAAACTGTTTCTATAAGAAAGAATGATAATGAGTAATGCTCTGTTACAACAGCAGCAGAGAAGAGAGGTGAGCGGTGACAGTATGGGTAGTTGTTACCCAAATATAAATTTTAAACAGGGCTGGTCTCAATTATTATCTTATTATCCAGTTATTATTTTTAATAATTCTGGAATGAGTTCATTCAGATATCATTGATTTATGTAAATGATGTCAGCAGACTAAGTCTGCACTGTGACTAGTCCAGACTCTTGTCATCGCCCTCATTAGAATATTGTACAGGCTGTCAGTTGTCATGACCCAGAAGATGAGGTACTCACAACCTTTCCGAGAGCTTAAATATTCATCATGAATTCACCCCTGGGGTTGTATTCAGAGATATGAAAGATGGAAGATGCCTCAGAGCCCTCATCTCCAAAGAAAACATCATGACAATCTGACAGCTACAAAAACAAATATGCCAATAGCATAGGAGAGAATAAAGGGGTGAAAGCATTCAAGCCAGCATAGAGAAAGAGGGTGTGGGGACAAATTGCTTTCTCCCTAAACACATGAAATCTCCAGAGACTTTTATTTTAAATTCATTTCATTTGACATACAACTGGTACTTTTTTTTGGTAAATTTTGAGTTCAGAAATTACATTAAATTATAAAAAAACATAATTAAAATAATTTCCATGGCCTCATCTTTAGGAGTATTTTCTTTCTTTTGTTTTATAATGTTATAAATAAATAATTTCATTTTGGACATAATTATAGAAATGATATTTATCCTAAAACTTCATTTAATATTAAATTATAAACAGTTTATTAGGTTACAAATGTTACTTGAAAATTTCATTAACAATGGCTGCATGCAATTCCAACAAATAAATGCATATTTCTCTATGGTCAAGCACTCAAAATTTTTTCCATAAACCTCTATTTAAAAAATTTCTGCTTAGAAATAAAAATCTCTGCACAAAAGGCATCTAAATTTATAAAACAGGGTATTAAACATCTTATGGCTTGAGATAATTGTAAATTTCTAGTTCAAGCTCCCACAGTATTCCAGGAATTAGAAGAGTATAACTGGAATGTATTTTTGCTAGAAACAGTTACTGAATGCAAGAGGCATAACTCTACAGAGATTAAGCACATTTTCTGTAGAAACAGAGGAAAATAACTTACAACATTGAGAAATACAGCAGCCCAATGGTATCTGGAATAATAAGGAAAATAAATTTGGACAGAAAATATAACAAAATTCTATTACTAAAATGTAAAATAGAAATTAAAAGAAGAATTGTGATCTTAGCAGATTAGACAAAACTGTAGAACTTATACTTAATAAAAAGCTAAGTTTAAGGAAATATTCAGAATATGATATAGAGAAATGGGTACATGGAAAATATAGATCATCTAACAAGGCATCTAACAAGAGCTGTGTCTAAATTTTGACTGATGACCTGGGCTAATCAGAAAAAGGTTTTAGTACTGCTGATCTGAAAAAGACATTATAGAATTAGAATAATTAAGTCACTACCCATCAAACAATCACCACCTCACTAACACATACGTACAGTTATCTCTATAGAGCATTTCTAATTGCCAGAACCTCCACATTCTTGATTTAAAATGTATATTGTTCAGCAGCAAAACCCTAGATTAGTTTGAGTATCTAAGAAACTCAATGAACTCTAATGCTCATAAATATTGACAGTTATAGAAAGATTCATAACTACATACATACAACTCAAACTGCTACTTCAAACGAGAAGAACTCTTAGTCTAGTATAAGCAAAGCATTCAGCATGAACACAAAGTGGTCAACAAATAACGTCACAACCAAAGTAACCATAGCCAAAGCAGCTATGATTGCACATTAGGGAGCCCCAAGTAGGTAGATCACAAGCTCAGTTCTACTTGGACCATGCAGTAAGATGTTGTCTCAGAAGCAAATTAACGAAGTCTGCAGCCTAACAGAAATGACCAAGGACAAAATCCTGGCTAGCTATGGTGGGGGGTGGACAAATTAGCAAATGTTGAAAGTCATAGATGATCAGGCCAATTCTATTGAGTGTAGCTTTCACGCAACAAAGAAGAAATAGAGATGCCCCCACCAACCTCAAGGCAAAACAAAAGTAGGAAGAATTCATTCCTAGCAACCTACTCTAGAAAGAAGCTAGGATCAGTGGAGTGCCAGTGAAAAGCAATTACATAGACAGATTTAAGGACATTGAAAGTGATTCTAATCTGTTCCTTTTTAATTCATTAATGACATAAAAGGCAACTGCACACGACAATAATTAAACATCTGTACTGATGTGCTTACAATGTATAAATCTGTAACTTGTATGAAAGTAGAAGTATTAGAGGTGGGAAATAAGATAACTTGAGATAATGGGCCATACCCTGGTGTTTTGATCAATGATGGACTGTAACAATGGTAATGGTCCCCATAGGATTGTACTCTATAGTAAGATGGCAGTTTTTTTAGTTTAAATAAATATATCCCACGGCATTTACTCAATAACCAAATTACCTAATGACACATTTCTACCTGGCTATTTGTGTGTGCAGTCACTCTAGAAATCATCCTGAAGAGTCCTTAAAAGGCTGTAAATAAAACAACCATATGACTCAGCTAAACCACTTGTTTGCATGTGGGCCAAGGCCTGGACATTGTACTTTACAGATATTTCATCAGTAGTGTTCATAGCTGCCCTATTCACAACAGCCATGGAATGGAAACAGCCTAAATGCTCTTCAGCAGATGTGTGTAAAATGACACTGTGGTACATAAACACAATGGATTACTATTTATTCAGCTGTATGGGAAATGAAGGAATGAAACTTGCAGATAAATAAATGGATCTAGAAAAGATTGTAGAGAGTGAGGTAATCCAGACTCAAAAATGTCAAAGTCTATATATTCTTTATCATCTGCAATTCTAACTTCAAATCCTCAAATGTGAATCTGCAACACTATCACAAACGCCAAGAAAGTACCAAGGAATCAGAGGTGCTTAGGGAGTGAGAGGGAAACAAGAAGATACAGACATGAAGTGTGAAAGGAAATAATTGGGAGGGGGTTCTAGCTGGAGAGAGGAAGGAAGGTTAGTTCTGAAGAATAGGGAGGGATGAGATACAATGAACACCGAGGTTGTTTGGTAAGGCCTCCAAGAGTCATAATATTTTATATACAGTTTTGGCTTACTTTTGCTTTTCTGAGACAGGTTTTTTTATAGCCTGGGCTGTCCTGAAATTTACTGTGTAGACCAGGATGGCCTCAAGTTTAATCCACCTGGCTCTGTGTCCTAAGTGCTGAGATTACAGGCATGTGCTACTACACCATGACTAATATTGACTTAAAATTATACAATATTTTGTTTATCTACCTATCTTTATCTCTATTTCTATGTATACATCTCTATCTCTATGTTTTAAAGGAAGTTAAGCTATTTGGCCTGATAGTGCTCCCCAAGACAACCATAGACTAACAAAAAGTCCACTATAAAACATGAGGAATCTTCCCAAAAGTTGGTCAGGATGGTTCAAATGACTTCCAGAACAATATAGATTATCTATGTATCTTTTGATTGCCTCTCAGGGGTTGAGAGTGGGTCCCTATTGTTGAAGACACTGCATACTTAGTACACATGATTCAAATATCTGGACCTGGATCTGACCTGAGATCTTCTTTTCTGCAGTCCACCATCTCTGGTTTTAGAAAATACCATGTGAACTATGAAGAATGGGAAGCATTTAAACAATTTTACCAAGCTTTAGTGCTTACACACTGCAACTGAACAGAATGACAAGATACCTTGAAAGGTATAATAGTGGTATTTATATCATTGGGTTAAATATTAGCTATCTAATTGAACTTGTGGACCACTCAACAGGAGGGAAATCATTCTTGGTACTGGAAACCTGGCCAGCTTCTCAGGACTAGTGAGGTCATAGATACACCTTATAGGCATTTACTCCTGCTGCATTTGGAGACCAGTTTAATTTCTTACTACCGTCTACATCTTATCCATATAACCAGAGATAAGTGTAGCAACCAGTCCTCATGGATTGGTCTCTCTTTAAAACAAATGAGGTCTGAAAACCACAACTGGACACAATGTAGAGATCAATAGATCAGGAGAAGCCCAACCTGAACAGATACAACTACATCTTGCAACTATGGCCAGGGAACATTGAAAAAGATGGGTCAGAGATTTTAAGAGCCAGAATTCTAGGATGTCTTCTGTAGAACAGGCTCTCTTAGAAAGGGCTGCACTGAAAAGACCAGAAGAATGGCAATTTTAATTGATGTGTTAATGTGGAAGTGGGGGAAATTTTACAGGGTCTCACCTTTAGACAAGGCAGCCCTTGACTTCTGAGAGAGAGAGAGAGAGAGAGAGAGAGAGAGAGAGAGAGAGAGAGAGAATTTGTATCTTTCCAGGGATGAGCCCTGTTATTGGTCATGTAGTGCAGAATGGTCACCTTTGAAGTTACATGCACACAAACAACAAAAACAGACTTAGCAGGATATATATATATATATATATTCATAAATACATATATACACATATATGTGTATATACATAGTGTGTGTGTGTGTGTGTGTGTGTGTGTGTGTAACAAATCAAAGAACAACAAGAGCTTCTCAATTTGAGAGTAGAGTAGCAAGAGAAGAGGTGAGAAGGAGGATGGCTGGGAGAGGCTGGAGGCTGAAGGGAAAGAGGGTAGATGCTGTAGTTCTACTTCAATTAAAAGCGTTTTATAACAGAAAGGTATGTGTGCTAGGTGATTAACTAACAGTCTAACTGACTGTACTAAGGAGTCATTAATTTAAGAGATTCTTTAAAGGTAACAAATGAAATAGGCAAATCAATAGAAAACAACTCAAAATAGAGGGAAAAGGAAAATTAAAATGATGTACTAAAGCTATCAATTTAATATTAAAGGTGTTTGTATTGACTGTATACAGAAGCAAAAATATGGTGTACAGTAAAAAATAAAGACAAATGACAGAAAAGTCCATTTTTGCTTTTTTGTTTGACACTGAACTAGAGATTCAATCTTAGGGAATTAGATATGAAACAGAAATTAAAGGCATTTAGCTTAAGAAGTAAGATGTCATACTAAATCTACCCAGGTTATATAGCTTTGCATATAAAATATATTGGAATCTTCATAAAACTCTACTTTATAGGTAGTTATCTTCCTGTGTACTAAAGATCAATATTCAGTGAGCTTTTATGGTCCTATGTACTTAGAATACAAATTTTAAAAGAAAAGTTAAAAAGTTCACTTATAATAACATAAATTAAAACTAGTGTAAGACTTCATCAAAACTATAAACATATTTTTAAAACTTAAAAATAAACAAAGAAACTTGGGGAGATACCCTATGCACATGGTTGGAGAAATGAAAGCGGTAGGGCAACCAGGCTTCTAAACCTGAGGAAAAGACTCAGCACAGCCCCAGTGAGCTTGCATCTCTGTAATTGTATTGAGTTGAAAAGCTGGTAAACTCATTCACAAACTCATTTCACTAGAGGTAGAAATGCAAAGACTTGGAATAGCCAGGGCAGATTTGAAACAGAACAGGTTGGAGAATTCATCCTCCCTGTCTTCCACACTCCCTGCAAAGCTGTCACCATGAAGTCATGTAGCGCTGAAATGATGAGAGAAGTAAAAATCAATAAAAAACAGTTGCAGGCCCAGAAACAACTGTTCACAATTATAGTCAGTTAATTTATGACAAACTTTCCAGAGTTATTTTCATCAAATAATGTTGGCACAAAAACACAGACATATAGAAAGAGAGATAAAAAGAATTTGGATCTGTACCTCACATTATGCTAAGATATAAAATGAAAGTGGACTCCGTGCACAAATTAAAAGTTACCATTGTAAAATTTTCAGAAAAGGTAATAGCCATAAGGTGTTAATCAGGTTCCTGTGGCTATGGCATGGCATAGTCATAATGGTATTAATTAATAATAATGAACAGGTGACAGCAATTTAAATGTTCATCAGTTGAAGAATGGTTTGATGAAAGTAGAATATTAGTTTTTTATAAAAGGACATAAAGTGCTTACATGAAGTGCCCAAAAGATGCCATGACATCTTATGGGCATTGAAGTGTGTAGAGACATTATGCAAAATGAAAATCCGGAAACCAAATGAATGTGGGCTTTTCTTTATAGAAAATATTAGAGCATGCCTAACCGTTGACATGCAAAGTTGATTTGTGGTTACAAGGTCCATGAGAATGGGGCATGGGAGATGAATGCTGGGACCTCAAGTGGCAATGTCACGAGTATCCTCATATTTGGCTGTCATTCTTAAAACAGCCTGCTGTGCAGCAGTGGCCTCAGACATTAAAACCTCCCATCCTGGCTAAACCAGTATCTTTGGAGAGTAGAATGCCTAGTCCTTTGGGCATATGCCATGGATTCATATAACTGTGTCACATGAAGATTGGTCCTTAGCATTTTGAGGATTTTCCACACTGGTTTCCAGAGTGGCTACACCAGTTTACAATCCCCTTAACAGTGCATGAAGATGTTTCTTCCTCCTGTATCCTCTCTACTGTTTGTTGTTAGTGGTTTTCTTGATGTTAGCAATTCTATATGGTGTAAGAAGAAATGTAAGAATACTTTTGATTTACATTTCCCCAATTTTCAAGGATGTTGGACATGTTTCTTATTTTTTTTTTTTAATATTTCTTGGCCATTTAAATTTTCTTCTTTGGAGAATGCTTTGTTCACATTCATGTATTCCATTTTCCATTGGGTCATTTGTTCTCTTGACTTTACTTCTGAGGTCTTTATGTAATATGGATATTAATATTATGTTACTTATGTCTGTATGATTCTTTCTGACAGGTTTATTTCTTTACCAGATTAGTTGTTTTCTTAACTGAAAGAAGCCTTTCAATTTTATAAGATCAATTCTTAGCCCCAATTCTGGAAAAGGCAGTGACTTACCTGGGATGTTGGGGAAGAAGGGCAGCAGAGAGGTAAAGGTGAGAGGAAGAACACATAGCATTAAGGATTATTGAAAAAACCAAGGGAATCATACTCATACTTAAAGTAACACATATGTACATATATTTTGATGAAGTTATGCCATTTGGGGTGTCTTTTCACCCCCTAACCCCAAGATTATGTAACCAAAACCCAGTGCCAGGCATTAACAACTTTCTTCTGAATTCCTAGTCAGTAGAGTCTAAAAGATCCATCAAACAAGGTAGACTGTTGTCTTTACCTTGTCATTCCTACAAATTGAAGATGAGATCCTATTGCTAAAGACACTATACACTTTTACCGGAAGTCCCACACCCTCGGATCCCGGCCCGCAGCAGCTCTCTGCTCCCAGACCCCGTGGGAGAGAGACCTTACCGCCTGGTCAGGTGGGCACTCCTGAGGCTGCAGAGCGGAAGAGACCACCAACACTGCCCACCCCTGCCCACATCCCTGGCCCAAGAGGAAACTGTACAAGGCCTCTGGGTTCCTGTGGGGGAGGGCCCAGGAGCGGCAGGAGCCCTGCCTGAGACACCGCCGGAACCTGAAGGAAACAGACTGGATAAACAGTTCTCTGCACCCAAATCCCGTGGGAGGGAGAGCTAAACCTTCAGAGAGGCAGACCCGCCTGCGAAACCAGAAGAGACTGCTCTCTGCACACATTACTGATTCCAGAGGAAAACACCAAAATCCATCTGGAACCCTGGTGCACGGAGGCTCCCAGAAGGGGCGGCGCAGATCTTCCTGGTTGCTGCCACCGCGGAGAGCCCGTGGGCAGCACCCCGCGAGCGAACTTGAGCCTCGGGACCACAGGTAAGACCAACTTTTCTGCTGCAAGTGACCTGCCTGGTGAACTCAAGGCACAGGTCCACAGGAACAGCTGAAGACCTGTAGAAAGGAAAAACTACACGCCCGAAAGCAGAACACTCTGTCCCCATAACTGACTGAAAGAGAGGAAAACAGGTCTACAGCACTCCTGACACACAGGCCTATAGGACAGTTTAGCCACTGTCAGAAATAGCAGAACAAAGTAACACTAGAGATAATCTGATGGCAAGAGGCAAGCGCAGGAACCCAAGCAACAGAAACCAAGACTACATGGCACCATCGGAGCCCAATTCTCCCATCAAAACAAACATGGAATATCCAAACACACCAGAAAAGCAAGATCTAGATTCAAAATCATATTTGACCATGATGCTGGAGAACTTCAAGAAAGACATGATGAACTCCCTTAGAGAACAAGTAGAAGCCTACAGAGAGGAATCGAAAAAATGCCTGAAAGAATTCCAGGAAAACATAAATAAACAAGTAGAAGCCCATAGAGAGGAGACACAAAAATCCCTGAAAGAATTCCAGGAAAACACAATCAAACAGTTGAAGGAATTAAAAATGGAAATAGAAGCAATCAAGAAAGAACACATGGAAACAACCCTGGATATAGAAAACCAAAAGAAGAGACAAGGAACTGTAGATACAAGCTTCACCAACAGAATACAAGAGATGGAAGAGACAATCTCAGGAGCAGAAGATTCCATAGAAATCATTGACTCAACTGTCAAAGATAATGTAAAGCGGAAAAAGCTACTGGTCCAAAACATACAGGAAATCCAGGACTCAATGAGAAGATCAAACCTAAGGATAATAGGTATAGAAGAGAGTGAAGACTCCCAGCTCAAAGGACCAGTACATATCTTCAACAAAATCATAGAAGAAAACTTCCTAACCTAAAAAAGAGATACCCATAGGCATACAAGAAGCCTACAGAACTCCAAATAGATTGGACCAGAAAAGAAACACCTCCCCGTCACATAATAGTCAAAACACCAAACGCACAAAATAAAGAAAAGAATATTAAAAGCAGTAAGGAAAAAGGTCAAGTAACATATAAAGGCAGACCTATCAGAATCACACCAGACTTTTCGCAGAAACTATGAAGGCCAGAAGATCCTGGACTGATTTCATACAGACCCTAAGAGAACACAAATGCCAGCCCAGGCTACTGTATCCTGCAAAACTCTCAATTAACATAGATGGAGAAACCAAGATATTCCATGACAAAACCAAATTTACACAATATCTTTCTACAAATCCAGAACTACAAAGGATAATAAATGGTAAAGCCCAACATAAGGAGGCAAGCTATACCCAAGAAGAGGCAAGAAACTAATCGTCTCAGCAACAAAACAAAGAGAAGAAAAGCACACAAACATAACAATCCAAATATGAATATAACAGGAAGCAATAATCACTATTCCTTAATATCTCTCAACATCAATGGCCTCAACTCCCCAATAAAAAGACATAGATTAACAAACTGGTTACGCAACGAGGACCCTGCATTCTGCTGCCTACAGGAAACACACCTCAGAGACAAAGACAGACACTACCTCAGAATGAAAGGCTGGAAAACAACTTTCCAAGCAAATGGTCGGAAGAAGCAAGCTAGAGTAGCCATTCTAATATCAAATAAAGTCAATTTTCAACTAAAAGTCATCAAAAAAGATAAGGAAGGACACTTTATATTCATCAAAGGAAAAATCCACCAAGATGAACTCTCAATCCTAAATATCTATGCCCCAAATACAAGGGCACCTACATACGTAAAAGAAACCTTACTAAAGCTCAAAACACACATTGCACCTCACACAATAATAGTAGGAGACTTCAACACCCCACTCTCATCAATGGACAGATCATGGAAACAGAAATTAAACAGAGACGTAGACAGACTAAGAGAAGTCATGAGCCAAATGGACTTAACGGATATTTATAGAACGTTCTACCCTAATGCAAAAGGATATACCTTCTTCTCAGCTCCTCATGGTACTTTCTCCAAAATTGACCATATAATTGGTCAAAAAACGGGCCTCAACAGGTACAGAAAGATAGAAATAATACCATGCGTGCTATCGGACCACCACGGCCTAAAGCTTCAATAACAATAAGGGAAGAATGCCCACATATACGTGGAAATTGAACAATGCTCTACTCAATGATAACCTGGTCAAGGAAGAAATAAAGAAAGAAATTAAAAACTTTTTAGAATTTAATGAAAATGAAGGTACAACATACCCAAACTTATGGGACACAATGAAAGCTGTGCTAAGAGGAAAACTCATAGCGCTGAGTGCCTGCAGAAAGAAACAGGAAAGAGCATATGTCAGCAGCTTGACTGCACACCTAAAACCTCTAGAACAAAAAGAAGCAAATACACCCAGGAGGAGTAGAAGGCAGGAAATAATCAAACTCAGAGCTGAAATCAACCAAGTAGAAACAAAAAGAACCATAGAAAGAATCAACAGAACCAAAAGTTGGTTCTTTGAGAAAATCAACAAGATAGATAAACCCTTAGCCAGACTAACGAGAGGACACAGAGTGTGTCCAAATTAACAAAATCAGAAATGAAAAGGGAGACATAACTACAGATTCAGAGGAAATTCAAAAAATCATCAGATCTTACTATAAAAGCCTATATTCAACAAAACTTGAAAATCTACAGGAAATGGACAATTTCCTAGACAGATACCAGGTACCGAAGTTAAATCAGGAACAGATAAACCAGTTAAACAACCCCATAACTCCTAAGGAAATAGAAGCAGTCATTAAAGGTCTCCCAACCAAAAAGAGCCCAGGTCCAGACGGGTTTAGTGCAGAATTCTATCAGACCTTCATAGAAGACCTCATACCAATATTATCCAAACTATTCCACAAAATTGAAATAGATGGAGCACTACCGAACTCCTTCTATGAAGCCACAATTACTCTTATACCTAAACCACACAAAGACCCAACAAAGAAAGAGAACTTCAGACCAATTTCCCTTATGAACATCGACGCAAAAATACTCAACAAAATTCTGGCAAACGGAATCCAAGAGCACATCAAAGCAATCATCCACCATGATCAAGTAGGCTTCATCCCAGGCATGCAGGGATGGTTTAATATACGGAAAACCATCAACGTGATCCATTATATAAACAAACTGAAAGAACAAAACCACATGATCATTTCATTAGATGCTGAGAAAGCATTTGACAAAATTCAACACCCCTTCATGATAATAGTCCTGGAAAAAGTAGGAATTCAAGGCCCATACCTAAACATAGTAAAAGCCATATACAGCAAACCAGTGGCTAACATTTAACTAAATGGAGAGAAACTTGAAGCAATCCCACTAAAATCAGGGACTAGACAAGGCTGCCCACTCTCTCCCTACTTATTCAATATAGTTCTTGAAGTTCTAGCCAGAGCAATCAGACAAAAAAAGGAAGTCAAGGAGATACAGATCGGAAAAGAAGAAGTCAAAATATCACTATTTGCAGATGATATGATAGTATATTTAAGTAATCCCAAAAGTTCCACCAGAGAACTACTAAAGCTGATAAACACCTTCAGCAAAGTGGCTGGGTATAAAATTAACTCAAATAAATCAGTAGCCTTCCTCTACACAAAAGAGAAACAAGCCGAGAAAGAAATTAGGGAAACGACACCCTTCATAATAGACCCAAATAATATAAAGTACCTCGGTGTGACTTTAACCAAGCAAGTAAAAGATTTGTACAACAAGAACTTCAAGACTCTGAAGAAAGAAATTGAAGAAGACCTCAGAAGATGGAAAGATCTCCCATGCTCATGGATTGGCAGGATTAATATAGTAAAATGGCCATTTTACCAAAAAGGATCTACAGATTCAATGAAATTCCCATCAAAATACCAATCCAATTCTTCAAAGAGTTAGACAGAACAATTTGCAAATTCATCTGAATAAAAAAAAAACCCAGGATAGCTAAAACTATCCTCAACAATAAAAAAGGACTTCAGGGGGAATCACTATCCCAGATCTCAAGCAGTATTACAGAGCAATAGTGATAAAAACTGCATGGTATTGGTACAGAGACAGACAGATAGACCAATGGAATAGAATTGAAGACCCAGAAATGAACCCACACACCTATGGTCACTTGATTTTTGACAAAGGAGCCAAAACCATCCAATGGAAAAAAGATAGCATTTTCAGCAAATGGTGCTGGTTCAACTGGAGGTCAACATGTAGAAGAATGCAGATCGATCCATGCTTATCACCCTGTACAAAGCTTAAGTCCAAGTGGATCAAGGACCTCCACATCAAACCAGACACACTCAAACTAATAGAAGAAAAACTAGGGAAGCATCTGGAACACATGGGCACTGGAAAAATTTCCTGAACAAAACACCAATGGCTTATGCTCTAAGATCAAGAATCGACAAATGGGATCTCATAAAACTACAAAGCTTCTGTAAGGCAAAAGGACACTGTGGTTAGGACAAAACGGCAACCAACAGATTGGGAAAAGATCTTTACCAATCCTACAACAGATAGAGGCCTTATATCCAAAATATACAAAGAACTCAAAAGTTAGACAAGAGGGAGACAAATAACCCTATTAAAAAAATGGGGTTCAGAGCTAAACAAAGAATTCACAGCTGAGGAATGCGAATGGCTGAGAGACACCTAAAGAAATGTTCAACATCTTTAGTCATCAGGGAAATGCAAATCAAAACAACCCTGAGATTTCACCTCACACCAGTGAGAATGGCTAAGATCAAAAACTCAGGTGACAGCAAATGCTGGCGAGGATGCGGAGAAAGATGAACACTCCTCCATTGTTGGTGGGGTTGCAGACTGGTACAACCATTCCGGAAATCAGTCTGGAGGTTCCTCAGTAAATTGGACATTGAACTGCCTGAGGATCCAGCTATACCTCTCTTGGGCATATACCCAAAAGATGCCCCAACATATAAAAAAGACACGTGCTCCACTATGTTCATCGCAGCCTTATTTATAATAGCCAGAAGCTGGAAAGAACCCAGATGCCCTTCAACAGAGGAATGGATACAGAAAATGTGGTACATCTACACAATGGAATATTACTCAGCTATGAAAAACAACGACTTTATGAAATTCGTAGGCAAATGGTTGGAACTGGAAAATATCATCCTGAGTGAGCTAACCCAATCACAGAAAGACATACAAGGTATGCACTCACTGATAAGTGGCTATTAGCCCAATTGCTTGAATTACCCTAGATGCCTAGAACAAATGAAACTCAAGACGGATGATCAAAATGTGAATGCTTCACTCCTTCTTTAAAAGGGGAACAAGAATACCCTTGGCAGGGAAGAGAGAGGCAAAGATTAAAACAGAGACTGAAGGAACACCCATTCAGAGCCTGCCCCACATGTGGCCCATACATATACAGCCACCCAATTAGACAAGATGGATGAATCAAAGAAGTGCAGACTGACAGGAGCCGGATGTAGATCGATCCTGAGAGACACAGCCAGAATACAGCAAATACAGAGGCGAATGCCAGCAGTAAACCACTGAACTGAGAACGGGACCCCGTTGAAGGAATCAGAGAAAGAACTGGAAGAGCTTGAAGGGGCTTGAGACCCCATATGTACAACAATGCCAAGCAACCAGAGCTTCCAGGGACTAAGCCACTACCTAAAGACTATACATGGACTGACCCTGGACTCTGACCTCATAGGTAGCAATGAATATCCTAGTAAGAGCACCAGTGGAAGGGGAAGCCCAGGGTCCTGCTAAGACTGAACCCCCAGTGAACTAGACTGTTGGGGGGAGGGCGGCAATGGGGGGTGTGTTGGGAGGGGAACACCCATAAGGAAGGGGGGGAGGAAGGGGATGTTTGCCGGAAACCGGGAAAGGGAATAACACTCGAAATGTATATAAGAAATACTCAAGTTAATAAAAAAAAAAAAACAAAACAAAACAAAAAAAAAACGAAAAAGAATCATTTAACTGGGGACAAAAAAAAAAAAGACACTATACACTTTAGACAAAGGAGTTGGAGAACTTCAGCTGGAACTGACTTGAAGTTTCTTCCCTGAGGACTAACCCTTCCCTCAATACTAGAAGGAGCTATACAATCTGCTGAGGGAGAAAGGCAATTAATAGCCTTATCGAGCTTTAATGACCAGAATGATATTACAATTGTTATCGTTGTTCATGGGTCAACCAAAAGTTGTCTAATTGGAGTTAGGTATAAAATACCAGGCATGAACATGAGGGAGTTCATACCTGGTATTTTATATCTAGCCCAATACCCTTGGTTGATGAGGCTATGGACTCTAGAAGAGAACCTACTATGTTTTCCTAAACCAGTGGAATATCTAACCACCTTCTAAAATCTTACCCCTTTTTACCCAAAGATAAATATAAATCTCATCCATCATCAAAGAAGCTTCTTTTTGCAGTCAATGAAGAACTCAACAAAATGAAAAGAATAATTGACCACAGATTGCCTAGCCCTAGCAAACACATCTTCAATGAAACCCTAAACCGAAGGCTCAGGGCACATCACTGAAGAGCATGGAGAAAGAGTGTAAGAGCCACCCATTTGCTGTGCAAGAGTCTTTTGTATATGAGATTCTCAACCCATGAAATCTCAAAAATTTGGTTGCTTAAATAAAAGACTTGAAGAGCAATGCCAATTGACATAGCAAAGTGAATGGGGGAATGGGATAATCTCATAACATATGAAAACATCTTCAACATGACTATCTTATGCTTTACCCAATAACTATCTCTTAGTAACTATGATTATGCTACAAGTTTTCCTTAATTTAGAATAGATAATGCTGCTTATTTATTTTTGACAGCTTTATTAAGCTATTGTCCTAGTAGCATCCATATAAAAGGAACCACTCAGTAACATATAATATAGGTTATGTGACCAAAAACACGTGAAAAAAAATCTAATCACTTCAGACATGGAATTGAAAGTAGACCAACAAGTGTCAACTGTCTTGGAGAGGTGATGACAGAGAGACAGAGAGCTAGTGTATCTGCTCAGTTTCAGGAATTTCCTGAAGCCTTTGGCCTATGGGGAAGATGCTAAGGATATAATTTCTAAAAACGTATGCTTTAGGTGGAATTTGAGAGTGATACTCAACAGGATGTTTTCAATCACACAGTACTTGAAATCGAGACAAAGCAATACAGTTGTTGCATTTCAAAGCTGAAAAATCTTATTTGAAGCTGAGAAAATATAAATTACACATGAGAGTAAAAGAAATGACAATGTTCTCACATGTGATTTTGTTAAGGTGGTAAGCTGCCAAATTCAAACAGCAGTGAGATGAAGGAAACTATGACCTGAGGATTTAAAATGCTGATTTACTACTCTAGATTAAAGGCAAAAAAATCAATATTCTCCATGGACACTTCATTCAATATGATCCATCACTTAAAGGCATTTGATGACTAAATCTTGCCAATGAACAAATGACCAAAGCAAAAGTGAAACAAGGCTTGAAAGGACTTGTAGTTTCTATAGCAACCTTATGTAAAATGCCAGTGCCAGAGAGTTGTTGAATTTAAGATTAGAGGACTTAAGATCTGAATGCAATTAATATTAAAATATAAACTGGGGGCTAGATAGATAGCTCAGTGGTTAAGAGTGCATTATGCACTTTAGAAAACTTTTTACTTATTTTTTATACAATATATGTTGATTGTATCCTTTCCCCTCCTCCAACTTCTACATCCTCCCACTTCTCAACCTACCCAACTTCATGCTTTCTATCTCTCTCTCTATGTTCCCCTCTCTTTGTCTCTCTCTGTGTCTGTTTCTATCTTTCTGTCTCTGCCTCTTGGTTTGTCTATGACTGCCTGTCTATCTATTTCTCCATCTATCTATCTATCTATCTATCTATCTATCTATCTATCTATCTATCTATCTATCTATCTATCTAGGTCTGTTTCTCAAAAAGTAAAACCCACCCAAAATGTAAGGGTCAAAGCAAACAAACAAACAAACAAATATGTATGTTTTACAGTAAGACAAAAAAATACAGATCCCAAACAAAAAAGTAAACAAACATGAAGTCTGTTTTATAATGACCACTATTCCTGGGCGTGTGTCCTACCCTGGCATTTAGATGATTTAGCCAGTGATGCTACACCCAAGAAAAGTGATTTTTTTCCTTCCCCACAGATGTCAATGACAGATAGCTTCTTGGTTAGTGCTGAGACTTTGTGCCTTCTTCCCCTTCTTCCTGCTGTTGATTTCTCTGATTTGAATTTGTGCATACCCCGTGCATGCTGCTGCAGTCTCTGTGAGCTCATATGTGTATCAGCTCTGTTGCATATGGAAGATGCTTTCTTTGGTGTCATCCATCACTTCTGGCTCTCACAATCTTTTCTGGCCTTCTCTTCTGGACAGAACCCTGAGCCTGGAGGGGAATGTTTGTTAAAGTCATCCTCTTTATAGACAAGTGATCCAAAGTTTCTCACTGTCTAAATGGTGTTTAGGTGTTCAGTTGTGGACAAGCAGAAGCTTTTTGATAAGAGAGTAATATGCTGATCTATGGATATAGAAGTGTATTATTAAGAGTAATTTTATTGATATGGTCACTTATCAGAATAATAATAGCAGTAGGTTTCTCCTAGGTCCATGGCCTACCTTGTCTCATGTTCTTGACATCTCATGTTCTTGACCATTTTAGCAGTGTCAGATATGGTTTTTATTACATCGAATGACATTTAACCACAATAAAACAGTGGTTGGTTGCTCTCATAAAATTTGTGTCCAACAGGCAGCTCATTGTAGTCTCAGGGTTTGTAGCTAAATTATATTGGTGGATTACTTTTCTCCTTCGGTAGTTTACAAAGTACTTTTCAGGACCATGAATGGTAATCAGTAGGAGTCAAGCGTCTAGTTGGGTACAAGCTTGATTTTCCCATGCTTGATGGCATAAGAAAGTGGTATCTTTGGAAGTAAGCCTTACTGTCACATTGTGGAGTGTAACGAACAGCCTTGGCAATGGCATATGATATTTGGGAGGAGTCTATGGGACCTGTTTGGCCAATACTCAACAAGATATAACCATTTGTGGCACTGATGGTTTTATTTGGTGGACTAAGATGTCTGGATAGGTCATTCTCTTCCCCATTGTATTGTGACTCCATTTAAATATGCATATATGTTAGGAAGCTTTATAGTAGTGGGTTTTCCTATGGGTTTTCAAAAGGCTGTTGCTGTTAATAATAATCTTTCCCCATATCCCTCTCCCCTTTTCTTCCGTGCACTGTACTTTTGTTGAGAACTTATATTCAGTTCCCAGCATACACTTATGGCAGTTCTCTAACATCTATAATTCCAGCTCCAGGAGATTACATGAACTCCTCTGGCATCCCTGGACACCTATAGCCATGTGCATGTATAAACACATAGATATATACACTGCATCTGATTGAAGATAGAAATAAGTCATATATATAGTGATAAAAATCAGAGAAATATGAAGATAGACAGGTGATATATTTTAAGAGGATAAGTCTTTATTTGATAAAGTAGAAAACCAGGATAACTCTGTTTATAGGACATTTTTACAACAGGAAACAAAATATTAAATAAAATGCTCTGATAACATATATATAAATAAATTTCACTAGAAAAACTAGGTTGGATCCAACAATGAAATTAAATTTCTCTGGAATTAAATATCTTCCTAAATCAATGTCATCAGAAAAAGCAAAATAAAAATATGGGACAAAATAAAGCCAGCCAGAGAAAACAGAATATAAAAATCAGATTAGTAATGCAAGTGAAGGTGGAACAGTGGGGCAAAACCATTAATCATAAAATGTACAATGACAAAAACAACAACTTAAATTATAAAACTAATCCTGTATTTTCATACATCAAATAACACATCATCAATATCCATCTACTATCTGTCTATTATGTGGGTATCTATCTATTCATCCAAAACCCAGAATACCTGATAGGGAAAAGTAATAAAACATGCAAGTCCATGTTGATGTTGATCATGCCATCACTCAAGCCTTTCAATTACCTTTTGTCTTCTGCCTTGAGTGGGATAGGCTCACCATGCCAGGTCGTGTGCTGCCTTGCCTGATGACTCAGTTCTGGCCTCGGGATCCACAATCAAAAGAAAACTGATTTTTACAAGTAGTCTTTTAACATCCCAGGCACACTGTGGCACAAACACACATGCATGCCCACACATATGCACACACATGTCTTGGAACTTGGGCTCCTTTTATGGTAGCAGATAAGTGAGGTCTGAGCCACCTCTGGGATCCCTCAGCCAGAAGCACCTGTATCTTTCACTGATCCCTATGCTACCCTCCTCCTCCTCCTCCTCCTCCTTCTCCCCCCCCCCTCCTCCTCCTTCACCTTCCCAAGTTTTGTGACCTGCTTGGCATTCTGCCCTGATTGCCCACGAAAACTTTACCACATGAGAATTAACCTTTCCTTGCCATTTGCACTTCTGTGACATTCTTAATTCTGACATCTGAACTAAAATCTGAGTTTTACTTCCATTCAGTTTACAGAAGATTTTAAGAAAATTAGATTACCTAATCCAGAGACTTTTAGCTCCACAATTTAGCCCTGGAAAGAAAAAAATGAAGATAGACAATACCTAGGTAGCATGTTTACATTTAATGCATCCAAATATCTTGCTATATACATATTTTATGCATACACACATATAAATATTAACTAACATAAATATTAACTAACATGTATGTTAATTATATTTATAACTAACACACACATATATAGAAAACATACGTGTGCATATAAGCATGTATGTTTATGTGCAACATTCAAACTATCAGAATGTTAAGCCTACACATTATAGATTTGCTTGTGCTTGTCTGTATATGCTAACTTACATATTAAATTTATAAATAAAGACAAGGTTTAACTGGGTGTAGTGGCACATGCCTGTAATCCAAGAACTTTGGAACTTGGGAGATAGAGGCAAGAGGGTCAGGATCTTATTTAAAATTATTCTTAACTACATTGTGAGTCCATTTCCAGCCTGAGCCAGATCACATAAACACACACACACACACACACACACACACACAAAGATACACTGACACAGACAGACAGACACAGACAGAGACACACACACAGACACGATTTCACATGACTAGCATGTAATATATATCTACCCCCTCCAAACTGGAGAAAACTAGCCAATTAACTGACTAATTAAAAGCAAGAATTAATTAGTTCATCATGAAATAATACTTAGAAATTCATAGGAAATATAGAAACACACAGTTCTATATTTTCTTATGTAAAACCAACTTCTATAATTGCTCCTTTTCCCTCATATTTTATTATCATGTCTTTATCTGTTTGCTTAAGACTGGGTCTTGTTACCTAGTCTGGCTTTACTGGTACTAACTGTACTTCTAAGGCTGGCCTTGAGCTTATGACAATTCTTGTGTCTTTCCCGAATATTGAGATCACAGGTGTGTGCTTTCCCCAATTATTTATACAAGGATTAAATTTGAGGAGTATCTCTCTTCAAATGATTGACAGTTTTTACCTCTTCCCTCCAGGTGGGGGATAAGACTGCTTCAACACATGTAAGAACAATTGACTTATTTGATTACTGTTTCTATTAATGAATTCCATTAATTTATATGTAGGTTATAGTCTGTATGTGGAAGACAGGGAATGACTTTAGTCCTCACCATCATATTAGTTATAGGGATTGAACTCAGGTCCCCTAGCTTGGTGCCAAACATCTTTATCTGCTGAGCCATGGCTACGACCCTGTTTTTATTTTTTGAATGGACAATAAGCAGTGTAGAATGCTCATTTATTTAGCATGTGACCCTTGAGTATTTAAATGGGATGCTTATTCAATACTTGACTCTCAGGTCTAATTATACCTTGTTTTGTGAACCAGGACACTTTTTAAGGGGTTCTAGAGCTGAAAGGAGAAGTGGACAAACAATTCCATTCCTAACCTAGAAGCTATCTCTAATTCATAGCACTTGTAAAAAAAATCTAGTTTTTCTCTAAGGGTATCTTACTCTGAAGGGTAGGCCCAAAGCTTATCAAATGATGGTCAATACAAACAAATTCAATGGCATCTTTAAAAGGTCTTTGCCTCATAATGTTGAGTTAGGATATTTTGTTTTACTACCTCACAGGTCTTTTCAGTATATATTATGACCTCCATTTCAGAGTTTTATGAGATGCCTGTGTATGTATGAATATGAGTATCTCTGAATCTATATGTGTTTCTTGTGCTTTTTTGTCTCTTTTTCTTGTTTTCCGTTTGGTTTTGATTTATCTCATTTCATTTTGTTATTATTCCTTAGATGCTTACTTGTTTTCTAAGGAAAGACAGAAAATGTGTGGATCTGAGGAGTTGGATGGAAATACCATAATAAGAATATATTGTATAAAAATTTGTCTTCAATAAAAGGAAAAAATAACTTTAGTGATTTCTATTTCTAGAAAAGACATTCCTTGATTGTTGATTAGCTTCATCTTCTTCATAACTGATACTCTGGGCATTTCCATAAATGTCCATCAAGCAACTTGTTTTCCTAGTTGCCTGGACCATGTATGCAAATCACTTTAAAGGCTGCAGGTGCTAACTTTCTAGTCACTTGCCTTCAGAAGGTTATACAGAAAGCCAGCCAGGATTCATGTGCCATATGTCTAGTACATAGGTCATTTCTCAATGCTTGTCTTAGGATTTTACTGTTGTGAACAGACACTATGACCAAAGCAACTCTTGTAAGGACAACATTTGATTGGGGCTGGCTTTCAGGTTCGAGGTTCAGTCCATTATCATCAAAGCAGGAACATGGCAGCATCCAGGTAGTGTGCAAGAGGAGCTGAGAGTTCTATATCTTCATCTGAAGGCTGCTATGATCTAGGATGAGGGTCTTATAGCCCACATCCACAGTGACACCCCTACTCCAACAAAGCCATGTCTACTCCAACAGTTGCTACTCCCTGGGCCAAGCATACCATAACATTATACCCCTTGACCCCATAGTCCTTTTCAAACATATGAGTCTGTGTGGGTCTTTCCTAAACATAGAATAATGCAAAATACATTTAGTCCAACTTCAAAGGTCCCCATAGCAGTCTCAACAATGTTAAAAGTCCAAAGTTCAAAGTCTTTACTTTTCTTTTTTTTTTTATGTTCAATTTAACAACCCTTTTTTTCCTTTTCTCATCTTTATTAAATTGGTTATTTCTTATTTACATTTCAATTGTTATTACCTTTCCAGGTTTCCAAGTGAACATCCCCCTAACCCCTCCCCTTTCCTTTCTATATGGGTGTTCCGCTCCCAATCCTTCCCCCCTTACCTCCCTCCCCCAAACAATCAAGTTCACTGGGAATCCAGTCTTGACAGGACCAAGGGCTTCCCCTTCCACTGGTGCCTTTACTAGGCTATTCATTGCCACCTATGAGGTTGGAGCCTAGGGTCAGTCCATGTATAGTCTTTGGGTAGTGGCTTAGTCCCTGGAAGCTCTGGTTGGTTGGCATTGTTGTTCATATGGGGTCTCAAGCCCCTTCAAGCTCTCTCAGTCCTTTCTAAGATTCCTTCAACGGGGGTCCCGTTCTCAGTTCAGTGGTTTGCTGCTGGTATTCGCCTATGTATTTGCTGTATTCTGACTGTGTCTCTCAGGAGAGATCTACATCCGGTTCCTGTCAGCCTGCACTTCTTTGCTTCATCCATCTTATCTAATTGGGTGGATGTATATGTATGGGCCACATGTGGGGCAGGCTTTGAATGGGTGTTCCTTCTGGCTCTGTTCTAAACATTGCCTCACTATCCCCTGCTAAGGGCATTCTTGTTAGCCTTTTAAACAATGAGTGAAGTGTTCATATTTTGGACATCCTTCTTGAGTTTCATGTGTTCTGTGCATCTAGGGTAATTCGAGCATTTGGGCTAATAGCCACTTATCAATGAGTGCATACCATGTGTGTTTTTCTGTGATTGGGTTACCTCACTCAGGATATTTTCCAGTTCCATCCATTTGCCTATGAATTACATAAAGGCATTGTTTTTGATAGCTGAGTAATATTCCATTGTTTAGATGTACCACATTTTCTGTATCCATTCCTCTGTTGAAGAGCATCTGGGTTCTTTCCAGCTTCTGGCTATTATAAATAAGGCTGCTATGAACATAGTGGAGGATGTGTCTTTCTTATATGTTGGGGCATCTTTTGGGTATATGCCCAAGAGAGGTATAGCTGGGTCCTCAGGTAGTTTATGTCCAATTTTCTGAGGAACCTCCAGATTGATTTCCAGAATGGTTGTACGAGTCTGCAATCCCACCAACAATGGAGGAGTGTTCCTCTTTCTCCACATCCTTGCCAGCATTTGCGTCACTTGAGTTTTTGATCTTAGCCATTCTCATTGGTGTGAGGTAAAATCTCACTGTTGTTTTGATTTGCATTTCCCTGATGACTAAAGATGTTGAACATTTCTTTAGGTGTTTCTCAGCCATTCAGCATTCCTCAGCTGTGAATTCTTTGTTTAGCTCTGAACCCCATCTTTTAATAGGGTTATTTGTCTCCCTGTGGTCTAACTTCCTGAGTTCTTTGTATATTTTGGATATAAGCCCTTCTATCAGTTGTAGGATTGGTAAAGATCTTTTCCCAATTTGTTGGTTGTCATTTTGTCCTAAAAACAGTGTCCAGAAAACAGGAGCTTTGCAGTTTCATCAGATCCCATTTGTCCATTCTTGATCTTAGAACATAAGCCACTGGTGTTTTGTTCAGGAAATTTTCTCCAGCGCCCATGTGTTCGAGATGCTTCCCCACTTTTTCTTCTATTAGTTTGAGTGTATCTGGTTTGATGTGGAGGTCCTGGATCCACTTGGACTTAAGCTTTGTACGGGGTGATAAGCATAGATCGATCTGCATTCTTCTACATGCTGACCTCCAGTTGAACTAGCACCATTTGCTGAAAATGCTATCTTTTTTCCATTGGATGGTTTTGGCTCCTTTTTCAAAAATCAAGTGACCAAAGGTGTGTGGGTTCATTTCTGGGTCTTCAATTCTATTCCACTTGTCTATCTGTCTGTGTCTGTACCAATACCATGCAGTTTTTATCACTATTGCTCTGTAATACTGCTTGAGTTCAGGGATAGTGATTCCCCGAGAAGTCCTTTAATTGTTGAGGATAGTTTTGTCTATTCTGGGATTTTTGTTATTCCAGATGAATTTGCAAATTGTTCTGTCTAACTCTCTGAAGAATTGGATTGGTATTTTGATGGGGATTGCATTGAATCTGTACATTGCTTTTGGTAAAATGGCCATTTTTACTATATTAATACTGCCAATACATGAGCATGGGAGATCTTTCCATCTTCTGAGGTCTTTTTCAATTTCTTTCTTCAGAGGCTTGAAGTTCTTATCATACAGATCTTTCACTTGCTTGCTTAAAGTCACACTGAGGTATTTTATATTATTTGGGACTACTATGAAAGGTGTCATTTCCCTAATTTCTTTCTTGGCTTGTTTTTCTTTTGTGTAGAGGAAGGCTACTGATTTATTGGAGTTAATTTTATACCCAGCCACTTTGCTGAAGGTATTTATGAGGTTTAGTAGTTCTCTGGTGGAAGTTTTGGGATCACTTAAATATACTATCATATCATCTGCAAATAGTGATATTTTGACTTCTTCTTTTCCAGTCTGTATTCCTTTGATCTCTTTTTGTTGTCTGATTGCTCTGGGTAGAATTTCAAGAACTATATTGAATAAGTAGGGAGAGTGGGCAGCCTTGTCTAGCCCCTGATTTAGGTGGGATTGCTTCAAGTTTCTCTCCATTTAGTTTAATATTAGCTACTGGTTTGCTGTATATGGCTTTTACTATGTTTAGGTATGGGTGTTGAATTCCTATTCTTTCCAGGACTTTTATCATGAATTGGTATTGAATTTTGTCAAATGCTTTCTCAGCATCTAATGAACTGATCAGGTGGTTTTGTTCTTTCAGTTTGTTTATGGTTTTCTGTATATTAAACCATCCCTGCATGCCTGGGATGAAGCCTACTTGATCATGTTGGGTGATTGTTTTGATGTGCTCTTGGATTCGGTTTGCCAGAATTTTGTTGAGTATTTTTGCGTCAATATTCATAAGGGAAATTGGTCTGAAGTTCTCTTTCTTCGTTGGTTCTTGTGTGGTTTAGGTATAAGAGTAATTGTGGCTTCATAGAAGGAAGAAATGGACAGTTGCACTCTGTCCATTTCAATTTTGTGGAATAGTTTGGATTGTATTGGTATGAGGTCTTCTATGAAGGTATGATAGAATTCTACACTAAACCCGTCTGGACCTGGTCTCTTTTTGGTTGGGAGACCTTTAATGACTGCTTCTATTTCTTTAGGAGTTATGGGGTTGTTTTAATGGTTTATCTGTTCCTGATTTAACTTCGGTACCCGGTATCTGTCTAAGAAATTGTCCATTTCCTGCAGATTTTCAAGTTTTGCTGAATATTGGCTTTCATAGTAGGATCTGATGATTTTTTGAATTTCCTCTGATTCTTTAGTTATGTCTCCCTTTTCACTTCTGATTTTGTTAATTTGGACACGCTCTCTGAATCCTCTCATTAGTCTGGCTAATGGTTTATCTATCTTGTTGATTTTCTCAAAGAACCAACTTTTGATTCTGTTGATTCTTTCTATGGTCCTTTTTGTTTCTACTTGGTTGATTTCAGCTCTGTGTTTGATTATTTCCTGCCTTCTACTCCTGCTGGGTGTATTCACTTCTTTTTGTTCTAGAGCTTTTAGGTGTGCTGTCAAGTTGCTGATATATGCTCTCTCCTGTTTCTTTCTGCAGACATTCAGAGCTATGAGTTTTCCTTTTGGCACAGCTTTCATTGTGACCCATAAGTTTGGGTATGTTGTACCTTCATTTTTATTATATTCTAAGAAGTGTTTAATTTTGTAATTTCTTCCTTGACAATGTTATCATTGAGGAGAGTATTGTTCAACTTCCATGTATATGTGGGCATTCTTCCCTTATTTTTATTGAAGACCAGCTTTAGCCTGTGGTGGTCTGATAGGATGCATGGGATCATTTCTATCTTTCTGTATCTGTTGAGGCCTCTTTTATGACCAATTATATGGTCAATTTTGGAGAAAATACCATGAGGTGGTGAGAAGAAGGTATATCCTTTTGTTTTAGGATAAAATATTCTATAAATATCTGTTAAGTCCATTTGGTTCATGACTTCTCTTATTCTGTCTATGTCTCTGTTTAATTTCTGTTTCCATGATCTGTCTATTGATGAGAGTGGGGTGTTTAAATCTCCTACTATTATTGTGTGAGGAACAATGTGTGCTTTGAGCTTTAGTAAGGTTTCTTTTATGCATGTAGATGCCCTTGCATTTGGGGCATAGATATTTAGGATTGAGAGTTCATCTTGGTTGATTTTTCCTTTGATGAACATGAAGTGTCCTTCCTTATCTTTTTTGATGACTTTTAGTTGAAAATCAATTTTATTCGATATTAGAAGGCTACTCCAGCTTGCTTCTTCAGACCATTTGCTTGGAAAGTTGTTTTCCAGCTTTTCACTCTGAGGTAGTGTCTGTTTTTGTTTCTGAGGTGTGTTTCCTGTAGGCAGCAGAATGCAGGGTCCTCATTGCATATCGAGTTTGTTAAACTATGTCTTTTTACTGGGGAATTGAGACCATTGATGTTGAGAGATATTAAGGAATAGTGATTATTGCTTCCTGTATTTGGATGTGAGAATATGTTTGTGTGCTTTTCTTCTCTCTGTTTTGTTGCCAAGATGATTAGTTTCTAGCTTTTTCTAGGGTGTAGCTTGCCTCCTTATGTTTGGCTTTACCATTTATTATCCTTTGTAGTGCTGGATTTGTAGAAAGATGTTGTGTAAATTTGGTTTTGTCATGGAATATCTTGGTTTTTCCATCTATGTTAATTGAGAGTTTTGCTGGATATAGTAACCTGGGCTGGCAGTTGTGTTCTCTGCTGCTCTTCATGACTCCTTCATGTCTTCAAAACCAGTATCACCTGGGAGTGTCTTACCTATTACCAAGTACAACCTTAGCACAAGGTACAACCTTGGCTATCTCTGGAACATTGCTCCCTGTGCTTTCATAAAACACTTCCAAGAAGATTTTACCTCAGTGAAGCTGGTCTCTTCTTAGTCACCACTAATTTCTTAGCTCCAGTGAACCAGCATCAATTAAACCAGTAGCCCTTCTATTCTGGATCCTAAAGCCAGAGCCACATGGCCAAAGCTACCAAATTCTTCTGCTTGCTGGGGCTGGAACACGGTTGGTCCCCCTGTTCTATTACATTATCACCAGCTTTTTGTTTTCTAGCTCCTTCATTTCCTAAGCTTTGCTGTCCTGGAACTTGCTCTGTAGACTGATTTTGAACTCAGAGATCTGCATGCTTAAAAGTGTGGTCTACCAAGTCTAAGTTTCTTCACCTAGAACTTGCTTTGTTCTAGGCTAGCCTTGAATTTAGAGATCTGCTTGTCTTTGCCTCCTGGATTAAAGGCTTGTACTATCATTCCTGGACCTAAATTTAGCTGGGTGGGATCTTGACCCAAGGTTACCACTCTCTTAATTTAATTTAATATCCTTGAACATAGGATTCAGATCCATTTCACTTCCTGATACGCCTTCAACACTTGAACCATATATTTTATATTTTCCATTTCTCAGCTTGCTATGCTTGTATAAAATGTTCCCCATGAGACTTAATCAGGGAATAAATTCTATGATGGGTATTTCTGAGACTTCCTTTGTCAATGCAATTAATCTGGGTTTCTTTAATTTAGCCCCAGGCAGTCTCTTCAAACAAGGACAAAAAGTAGCCACATTCTTCACCAAAATACCATAAAAAATAGTCTCTAGGCCACATATTGAAATTCTCCACTGAAATTTCTTGGGCCAGGTCCTCACAAGTCACATTACTCTCAGTAATAAAGTCTTCTATATTACTACTAGGATAGCCTATTAAGCTCCATTTAAAGCATTCCACTGCTTTCCAAATCCAAAATCCCCAAATTCACATTCTTCCAAACAAAAGCATGGTCAGTCCTATCACACCTCAGTCCTTGGTACAAACTTCTGTTTTAATTAGGGTTTTACTGCTGTGAATAGATACCATGACCAAGGCAACTCTAATAGGGACAACATTTAATTACAGCTGGCTTACAGAGATTCAATCCATTATTTTCAAAGCAGGAACTTGGCAGCATCCAGGCAGGCATGGTGCAGGAGCTGAGAGCTTTACATCTTCATCTGAAGGCTGCTAGCATAATACTGGCTTCCAGAAAGCTAGGACGAGAATTGTAAAGTCAATACCGACAGTGATAAAACTTCTAATAGAGCTATTCCCTGGGCCAAGTATATGCAAACAATCACAATGCCCAAGTCAATTTGATTCATCAAATACCTTTTCTGTGATATTATAGATACTACAGCTACAGGAAGATTAAGCACATTTTGTTGCCTAGATATATTGCTTACTGTGGGTCTTAGTTTTGGCTTACATAGTCATCACAGTAGGTAATTTGTACTTTTCTGGTTAAGAATCAGTAACTTTTTTGCTTCTCACTTTATGTGTTCATGAGGATAATCATATATTTCAGAAAATGCTGTTTATTTTTTAAAATATAAGATTCCTAAATTATCCTCTTCTCAATGTATATTTAAAAGGCCTGGGAATAAGAAGAGGGGTAAGAGAGATGTAATTAAAATGAAATCTCAACAGTAAACAACAAAAGGGCTGGTCAGAGATAGTTATGGAAATATTCCTGCATGATGAAAAATAAGTTTTTAATTTTCTTCCCTTGAAATAGTTATTTGTTTAAAATTGAGTTTCATGATAACATTTAAAAATGGTATTTGTTTTGGTTAATTCTCCTCTGTCATCTCATTTCCTGTTCCTTCTGTACCTTGTATCCACCTCCCCTGACTTCCTCTCCCTGTCCTATCTCATGAGTCCTGCCTTCCAGAATTCCTCTACATGGCCTTTTCTACTTTCATGGTCTCTATTCTAGTTTTCTATCCTACACCCATACTTACTTGTACATCTTTATACAGATAGATGACATGTTAGGATCCATGTAGCAGACATTTGAGCATGCTCGTTTTTTCTGAATTACTTAATTTAATATAATAATTGCTACTTCCAACCATTTTCCACAAAATTTTGATATTGTAAACTGATAAATGTATAATTAAAATGTCATATATGTATGTGATATGTATACATAGAAACATAAAATCGAATTTTATTTGCCTGTAAAGAAAGTAGTCCTCCTGAACTCTAAGCTTGGAAAAAGAAGTCTTTCAGAGACAGTATGCCTTTTTTTCCAGAGAGATTTGACTCAGATTTCAGTGACTTGGATAAAATTCAAGGATTAGTGTTTGACAGTCTAACAGCTTTGTCTTTCTGGTGGCATCACAGGTCAAAAGTGGAAATCTGCTATCTTTTAATTGACACGAATTGTACAGTGATATGCTTCACATTTTTATAGGAAAAAAATAATTACAATTCAAGATAGGATCTATCTTCAACTGGCATTCAAGAAGATTAACCATTTGTATACTAAGCTCATATTTACCATCCAGCTATAGTGAAAAGGTCCTCAATAGATGGAAATTTGATGCTCTGGTCTATAGAGTCCTTCTAGGGTTGGGACACGTCTGGGCATCTATCATTCCTCATTTAAATCTTCTCTATTTTCACTGTTTAGACATTGTGAAGAATTTCACTCTGAGGCAAACCAGAAACATCATAAAGATTTGTGACTGTTTAAATATCCTAACGAGCTTGCTATGATTTCTTTGCTACAACAGAAATTGCTACCTTCTAGGATTAAACTGTTTATGTAATATAAGAAGCAGAGACATTTTTTAAATTTTTAGTTCTTAGAGAAAAATATGAGGACTTCATTATCATCTCAGATGATCCAAAGGAGGGGACAAGTTGTAAAACTCTAATATATGCTTATGCAAAATATATGTGCACACAAAAGCCAGAGGAGGTTGAGTTTAAATAGGCATTCCTCAAATCAGAGAGACATATGTCTATGGAATCTAAACTACATAATGTGATTGTTGTGCTGTATCCAGAATTAGTATGTATTTCCCCCCTTATTTATCTAGTAATCTATATTCCAGGATTGTAGAATACCAATTTAGTTTGCTTAATTTTATATTTACTTTTGTCATAAAAGTTAGGCAAAATTATAGTGTAATATGATATGTTAATGCTCTAAATGTTTGTGTTCTTTCAGAATTCATATGTTGAACTCATGGCCCAGTTAATGCAGGGTGAATTGTGAGAATCAAATGGACTAGAATGGACTTCATACCTTGAAGAAATCCTGATGGAAGCTCTTTGACCCCTGTGACTGCCTGGGAACAAATCAAGAATGTGTCCCTTCTGAGGCAAAAGATCTGGTGGTCTCTGGCTTCTAGAACTATCAAAAATAAGTTTCTGGTTTTTTTTTTATAACTTACCAAGCATATAGTTTTTGTTTTGTTTTGGTTATAGGTGTCCAAAGAAACCATACATGTTTGTATTTTGTATATATGTGTATATACATGTATATAAACACTCACACATGTAGATATGAGTATATATAAATATAAGAATTTTCTAAAGGAAAATGTATTTGCTTAAAATCCACTGTGTATATATCATAATTTACTCTGTCTCTGTGATATTTATTTATCCTTGTTAGAGTGTTGTGAGGTTGAACATTTTAGCTATTTGTGAGAGTGTCACCATAGAGACAAACATCAGAACTGGAATTGTGAAGTCAATTGATGTGAACTTCAACTTGTGATGAGTTAGCACAGCCATTCACACAAGTCTATATCAACATCCTAGCCAGTTTCCTGCAGGTTTTCATGGTATACCACTGCGATTTAAGGATAATAGCTGGCACATTGGTTTGCCCTGCTAATTAAGGCCAAGGACTACCTTGGTTCAGTTGGCCTTCTGGCTAGGCACAAAATGGAGGATTGATTCTCTTTCCTAACAGGGCTTCTCCTTCTCCGACCTTAATATAACCATGCCTCTATCTGTGGAATGTCATGTAGCCTTGGTTAAGATTACAGGTTCAATTTCCTTTCTCTTCATAAGAACCTGTTCAGCTAGCACATGAGATTTCTGGAATGCCTTTTCATGCTCGCCCAACTTGGAACCTTGGGTATACTGACTCTCATTCCCAAAACTCTAAAATCATTTTATCACCCCATGTAAAGTTGATCTGTCTCCCCAAAGCTGGGCCTGGTGCGTTGTCATTACCATAATTACAAGTGTACTCACAAGGCTTCAAAATAACCTCCAAGCCCCTACTCCCTCTCTGCTCCATTTGCCCTCATGGACCAATGTAGGCTGATGATCCCAGGGAGAGTCACAGTGGTTATGTATTTACTTTGTATTTTCATTCTAATTTGGTTCTGTGGTGTATGTCACTTGTTAACACTTTATTGTCTCATCTGTTATTTGTTCGTTTATTTCTTTATTTTTTTATGTGCATTGGTGTTTTGCCTGTGTGTATGTATATCTGTGTGAAGGTCTAGGGTCTTTCTGGAACTGGAGTTACAGAGAGATGTGAGCTGCTGTGATGGGTTCTAGGAATTGAACCTGGGTCCTCTGGAATAGCAGCCAGTGCTCTTCACCACCGAGCCATCTTTCCAGCCCATCCCATGTATTTTTGCTGCTTTTGCATATAGTAATGATTTTATTTTTATCTCATTTTATTGCATTAGTTGTTTCTATTGTCTAGTAGACAATAGAACTAATTATTATTTGGAATACAACTATCATAGTCCATCTACAAATGAAAATGGTCTTTCAGCTGGAAACCCTTATGGCATTATAGCTCTCCTTTCCTTCTTCTATGTCTTAACTTTTGTTCATTGTTAAGCATGCATAACCATGTTATCTTTCCTTTTTATTTTATATACCTTGTCATATTTCAGATAAGTGAATTAAGAAAAACATTTATCTTTGTATCATTTTTTGGAATTTTAGATTTATTTATGTAGACCCATGTTACTGCTTGATATATTTCTACTTACCAAATTTAACTATCTCTTCTCATGCATGTGTGTGGTAACAAATTTTCTTACCTATTACACTTACTTTCCTTGACTTTCTGAGAGACATTTTTGACAGATATTAAGTGCTATGTTCACAGGCTCCCCTCTCCCTTCAGCACCTTCAATGTATTCTAAAATTTTTTGTTTTGTAAGTATATAGATTCAAAATTGATAGTTATTTGTATTTTTATTTTAATTTGAATGTCCTCCAATCCCCTCCCTGTATATTCTTTTGAGGTTTTCTTTTAAGAACTAATTTCAAGAAATTTATTATCATTTGTGTGTGATTTGATTTTTTATTCGTTTGCCCCTGGATTGCTTAACTTATTGTTTTATTATACATGAGAAACTCAATGCCACTGATACTGCAAACACACACTCTCTCTCTCCTTTCTTCTCCACCACTCCTTGGATATACTGACTCTCATTCCCAAAACTCTAAAATTGTTTTATCGCCCCATGTACCATTGATCTGTCTCCCCAAAGCTGGGCCTGGTGTGTTGTCACCACTCCTTTCCTCCCTTATTATCTCCTTCCTTCCTTCCTTCCTTCCTTCCTTCCTTCCTTCCTTCCTTCCTTCCTTCCTTCCCTCCTTCCTTCCTTCCTCCTTCCTTCCTTCCCCCTTCTTTTCCTTCCTCTCTTCCCTCTTCCTCCTTCCTTCTTCCTTTCTTTTCTTTCATTTTTTTTCCTTTTTATTCCTTTGTAATTAGACTTATTCCGTAGACTAGATTGATCTCAAACTCCCCATGTAGCTCAGGCTGACACTGAACACATAGTCATACGGTGATCTTCCAACCTCAGTCTCCCTAGTGCTGGAATTACATGGCTAGGGCAATGTGTCTAGCACATATTTTTCTTTCTGTTTGTATCACTTCTATGACTCCTTCTATCTATGTTATGGTACTGGGATACTCCCACCATTATTCTCTGCTTTCTGTGGCTCATTTGCCTAGCATCTGTTGATAAGTCTGTAATTTTTATTGGTTATTTTATTTGGTTACATTTTAAATGTTATCCCCCTTCCCAGCTTCCGGTCCACAAGCCCTTATTCCCTCTTCCCTCCCCCTGCTTCTATGAGGGTGCTCCCTCACCTGCCCAGCCACTCCTGCCTCAGTGGCCTTGTATTCCCCATCAAGCCTCCACAGGTCCAAGGAGCTCCCTTCCCTGTGAAGCCAGATAAGGCAATCCTTTGCTATATATCCAGCTGGAGCCGTGGGTATCCCCTATGTACTCTTTGGTTGATAGTTTAGTCCCTGGGGGATTTGGGGAGGGCGTGTCATGTTGGTTGATATTGTTGTTCTTCCTATGGGGTTGCAAACCCACTCAGCTCCTACAGTCCTTGCTCTAACCTCCCCATTGGGGTCCCTGCACTCAGTCCAATGTTTGGCTGTTTGATCTCCAACCATATTAATCGGCTCTGGAAGAGCCTTTCAGGGGACAAGTATACTGGGCTCCTGTCAGTAAGTGCTTCTTGGTGTCAGCAGATGGGATGGATCCCTAGGTGGGGCAGTCTCTGGATGGCCTTTCCTTCAGTTTCTGCTCCACTCATTGTCCCTGCATTCCCTTTTGACAGGAGAAATTATGGATTAATATTTTTTATTATTATTAATATTTTGGGTGGTGGCCCATCTTTAATCTGGGGGCCATGCCTAACCACTCGATATGGTCTCTACATGTTCTATTTCCCCTATTGGGGTATTTTGGCTAAAGTCCCCTCTGTTGGGTTTTGGGAACCTCTTGGGTCCCTGGAGTCGGGGACTTTCTAGTGGCTACCCCCAGGTCCCCATCCCCCACTGCGACATACCTACTTTAAAATTTCTGACACTCTGTACTTAACCCCTATCTCCTGCCATATCTGAACTGAACCCCCTTTCCTCCACTTCCTCCTCTCTCCCTCCCAGATCCCCCTACTTCCCAGACATTATTCTCTTCTACCTACTGAGTAGTACTGTAGCATACACATTTTGGTGTGATCTGCTTTCTTATTGGGTTTGATATGGTCTGTGAGTTGTATTGTGAGTATTCCAAGCTGTTTTGCTAATATCCACTCATCTGTGAGTACATACTGTGTGTGTTTCTGTGTTTTTTTTTAATCATTATTAACTTGGGTATTTCTTATTTACATTTTGATTGTTATTCTGTTTCCCGGTTTCCAGGCCAACATCCCCCTACCCCCTACCCCTCCCTTCCTATATGGGTGTTCCCCTCCCCATCCTCACTCCATTACTGCCCTCCTCCCAAGAATCATGTTCACTGGGGTTTTAGACTTGGCAGGACCAAGGGCTTCCCCTTCCACGGGTGCTCTTACTAGGCTATTCATTACTACCTATGCAGTTGGAGTCCAGGGTCAGTCCATGTATAGTCTTTGGGTAGTGGCTTAGTCCCTGGAAGCTCTGGTTGGTGTTTGGCATTGTTGTTCATATGGGGTCTCAAGTCCCTTCAAGCTCTTTCAGTCCTTTCTAAGATTCCTTCAATGTGGGTACCATTATCATTTCAGTGGTTTAATGATGGCATTCCCCTGTGTATTTGCTGTATTCTGGCTGTGTCTCTCATGAGAGATCTACATCTGGTACCTGTCAGCCTGCACTTCTTTGCTTTATCCATCTTATCTAGTTTGGTGGCTGTATATGTATAGGCCACATGTGGGGCAGGCTCTGAATGGGTGTTCCTTCAACTTCTGTTCTAAACTTTGCCTCCCTATTCTCTCCCAAGTGTATTCTTGTTCCCCTTTTAAAGAAGGAGTGAAGCATTTGCATTTTGGTCATCCTTGAGTTTCATGTGTTCTGTGCATCTAGGGCAATTCGAGCATTTGGGCTAATAGCCACTTATCAATGAGTGCATACCATGTGTGGTTTTCTGTGATTGGGTTACCTCACTCAGGATGATATTTTCCAGTTCCATCCATTTGCCTATGTGTTATCATTGTTTTTGATAGCTGAGTAATATTCCATTGTGTAGATGTACCACATTTTCTGTATCCATTCCTCTGTTGAAGGGCATCTGGGTTCTTTGCAGCTTCTGGCTATTATAAATAAGGCTGCTATGAACATAGTGGAGCACGTGTCTTTTTTATATGTGGGAGCATCTTTTGGGTATATGCCCAAGAGACATATAGCTGGGTCTTCAGGTAGTTCACTGTCCAATTTTCTGAGGAACCTCCAGACTGATTTCCAGAATGGTTGTACCAGTCTGCAATCCCACCAAAAATGGAGGAGTGTTCCTCTTTCTCCATATCCTCACCAGCATTTGTTGTCACCTGAGTTTTTGATCTTAGCCATTCTCACTGTTGTGAGGTGAAATCTCAGGGTTGTTTTGATTTGCATTTCCCTTATGACTAAAGATGTTGAACATTTCTTTAGGTGTTTCTCAGACATTCGGCATTCCTCAGCTGTGAATTCTTTGTTTAGCTCTGAACCCCATTTTTTAATAGGGTTATTTGTCTCCCTGCGGTCTAACTTCTTGAGTTCTTTGTATATTTTGGATATAAGGCCTCTATCTGTTGTAGGATTGGTAAAGATCTTTTCCCAATCTGTTGGTTGCCATTTTGTCCTAAAAACAGTGTCCAGAAAACAGAAGCTTTGCAGTTTCATCAGATCCCATTTGTCCATTCTTGATCTTAGAGCATAAGCCATTGGTGTTTTGTTCAGGAAATTTTTGCCAGTGCCCATGTGTTCAAGACTCTTCCCCACTTTTTCTTCTATTAGTTTGAGTGAATCTGGTTTGATGTAGAGGTTCTTGATCCACTTGGACTTAAGCTTTGTACAGGGTGATAAGCATAGATCGATATGCATTCTTCTACATGCTGACCTCCAGTTGAACCATCACCATTTGCTGAAAATGCTATCTTTTTTCCATTGGATGGTTTTGGCTCCTTTGTCAAAAATCAAGTGACCATAGGTGTGTGGGTTCATTTCTGGGTCTTCAATTCTATTCCACTTTTCTATCTGCCTGTCCCTGTACCAATACCATACAGTTTTTTTTTTTTTAATCACTATTGCTCTGTAATACTGCTTGAGTTCAGGGATAGTGATTCCCCCAGATATCCTTTTATTCTGAGGATAGTTTTATCTATTCTGGGATTTTTGTTATTCCTGATGAATTTGCAAATTGTTCTGTCTAACTCTCTGAAGAATTGGATTGGTATTTTGATGGGGATTGCATTGAATCTGTACATTGTTTTTGGTAAAATGGCCATTTTTAATTTATTAATCCTGCCAATCCATGAGCATGGGAGATCTTTCCATCTTCTGAGGTCTTCTTCAATTTCTTTCTTCAGAGGCTTTAAGTTCTTATCATACAGATCTTTCACTTTCTTGGTTAAAGTCACACCGAGGTATTTTATATTATTTGGGTCTATTATGAAGTGTGTCGTTTCCCTAATTTCTTTCTTGGCTTGTTTCTCTTTTGTCTAGAGGAAGGCTACTGGTTTATTTGAGTTAATTTTATACTCAGCCACTTTGCTGAAGTTGTTTATCAACTTTAGTAGTTCTCTGGTGGAACTTTTGGGATCACTTAAATATAGTATCATATCATCTGCAAATAGTGATATTTTGACTTCTTCTTTTCCATCTGTATCCCCTTGATCTCCTTTGTTGTCTGATTGCTCTGGGTAGGAATTTCAAGAACTATATTGAATAAGTAGGGAGAGTGGGCAGCCTTGTCTATTCCCTGATTTAGGTGGGATTGCTTCAAGTTTCTCTCCATTTAGTTTAATATTAGCTACTGGTTTGCTGTATATGGCTTTTACTATGTTTAGGTATGGGCCTTGAATTCCTATTCTTCCCAGGACTTTTATCATGAAGGGGTGTTGAATTTTGTCAAATCCTTTCTCAGCATGTAATGAAATCATCGTGTAGGTTTTATCTTTCAATTTGTTTGTATAGTGTATTACGTAGATGGTTTTCCATGTACTAAACCAGCCCTGCATGCCTGGGATGAAGCCTACTTGATCATGGTGGATGATTGTTTTGATGTGCTCTTGGATTCGGTTTGCAAGAATTTTGTTGAGTATTTTTGCGTCGATATTCATAAGGGAAATTGGTCTGAAGTTCTCTTTGTTTGTTGGGTCTTTGTTTGGTTTAGATATAAGAGTAATTGTGGCTTCATATAAAGAATTTGGTTGCACTCCGTCCGTTTCAATTTTGTGGAATAGTTTGGATAGTTTTGGTATGAGGTCTTCTATGAAGGTCTGATAGAATTCTGCACTAAACCTGTCTGGACCTGGTCTCTTTTTGGTTGGGAGACCTTTAATGACTGCTTCTATTTCTTTAGGAGTTATGGGGTTGTTTTAATGGTTTATCTGTTCCTGATTTAACTTCGGTACCCGGTATCTGTCTAGGAAATTGTCCATTTCCTGCAGATTTTCAAGTTTTGCTGAATATTGGCTTTCATTGTAGGATCTGATGATTTTTTGAATTTCCTCTGATTCTGTAGTTATGTCTCCCTTTTCATTTCTGATTTTGTTAATTTGGACACACTCTCAATTTCCTCTCATTAGCATGGCTAAGGGTTCATCTATCTTGTTGACTTTCTCAAAGAACCAACTTTTGGTTCTGTTGATTCTTTTTATGGTCCTTTATGTTTCTACTTGGTTGATTTCAGCTCTGACTTTGATTATTTCCTGCCTTCTACTCCTTGTGGGTGTATTCGCTACTTTTTGTTCTAGAGCTTTTAGGTGTGCTGTCAAGCTGCTGACATATGATTTCTTCTGTTTCTTTCTGCAGGCACCTGGAGCAATGAGTTTTCCTCTTAGCACAGCTTTCATTGTGGCCCATAAGTTTGGGTATGTTGCACCTTCATTTTCATTACATTCTAAGAAGTCTTGAATTTCTTTATTTATTTCTTCATTGACAAGGTTATCATTGAGTAGAGCATTGTTCAACTTCCATGTATATGTGGGCGTTCTTCCCTTATTGTTATTGAAGAACAGCTTTAGCCCGTGGTGGTCTGATAGAACGCATAGGATTATTTCTATCTTTCTCTATCTATTGAGGCCTGTTTTATGACTAATTATATGGTCAATTTTGGTGAAAGTACCATGAGGTGGTGAGAAGAAGTTATATCCTTTAGTTTTAAGATAGAATGATCTATAAATATCTGTTAAGTCCATTTGACTCATGACTTCTCTTAGTCTGTCTATGTCTCTGTTTAATTTCTGTTTCCATTGATGAGAGTGGAGTATTGAAATCTCCTACTAATATTGTGTGAGGAACAATGTGTGCTTTGGGCCTTAGTAAGGTTTCTTTTATGTATGAAGGTGCCCTTGTATTTGGAGCATAGATGTTTAGGATTGAGATTTCATCTTGGTGGATTTTTCCTTTGATGAATATAAAGTATCCTTCCTTATCTTTTTTGATGACTTTTGGTTCAAAATTATTTTATTTGATATTTGAATGGCTACTCCAGCTTGCTTCTTCAGACCATTTGCTTGGAAAGTTGTTTTCCAGCTTTTCACTCTGAGGTAGTGTCTGTCTTTGTCTCTTAGGTATGTTTCCTGTAGGCAGCAGAATGCAGGGTCCTCATTGCGTATCGAGTTTGTTAATCTATGTCTTTTATTGGGGAATTGAGTCCATTGATGTTGAGCAATATTAAGGAATAGTGATTGTTGCTTCCTGTTATATTTGTATTTGGATGTGAGATTATGTTTGTGTGCTTTTCTTCTCTTTTTTTTGTTGCCAAGATGAATAGTTCTGTGCTTTTTCTAGGGTGTAGCTTGCTTCCTTATGTTGGGCTTTACAATTTATTATCCTCTGTAGGGCTGGATTTGTAGAAAGATATTGTGTAAATTTGGTTTTGTCTTGGAATATCTTGGTTTTTCCATCTATGTTATTTGAGAGTTTTTCTGGATACAGTAACCTGGGCTGGCATTTGTGTTCTCTTATGATCTGTATGACATCTCTCCAGGATCTTTTGGCTTTCATAGTCTCTGGTGAGAAGTCTGGTGTAATTCTGGCAGGTCCGCCTTTATATGTCACTTGACCTTTTTCCCTTACTGCTTTTAATATTCTTTCTTTGTTATGTGCATTTGGTGTTTTGACTATTATGTGTCTGGAGGAGTTTCTTTTCTGGTTCAATCTATTCGAAGTTCTGTAGGCTTCTTGTATGTTTATGGACATCTCTTTCTTTAGGTTAGGGAAGTTTTTCTTCTATGATTTTGTTAAAGATATTTACTGATCCTTTGATCTGGGAGTCTTCACTCTCTTCTATACCTATTATCCTTAGTTTTGATCTTCTCATTGAGTCCTGGATTTCCTGTATGTCTTGGACCAGTAGCTTTTTCCATTTTCCATTGTCTTTGATTGTTGTGTCGATGATTTCTATGGAATCTTCTGCTCCTGAGATTCTCTCTTCTATCTCTTGTATTCTGTTAGTGATGCTTGTATCTACAGCTCCTTGTCTCTTCCTTTGGTTTTCTATATCCAGGGTTGTTTCCCTTTATGCTTTCTTTATTGCTTCTATTTCCATTTTTAATTCCTTCATCTGTTTGAATGTGTTTTCCTGGAAGTCTTTCAGGGATTTTTGTTATTCCTCTCTATAGTCTTCTACTTGTTTATTTATGTTTTCCTGCGTTTCTCTAAGTGAATTCTTAGTGTCTTTCTTGAAGTCTTCCATCATCATGATCAAATGCGTTTTAAAATCAAGATCTTGCTTTTCTGGTGTGTTTGGATATTTATTGTTTGCTTTGGTGGGAGAATTAGGCTCCGCATATGCCATGTAGTCTTGGTTTCTGTTGCTTGGGTTCCTGTGCTTGCCTCTCTCCTTCAGGTTTTCTCTGGTGTTACCTTGTTCTGCTATTTCTGACAGTGGCTAGAGCATCCTATAGGCCTGTGTGCCATGAGTGCTGTAGTCTTGTTTTCCTGTTTTCTTTCAGTTCGTTATGGGAACAGAGTGTTCTGCTTTCAGTTGTTTAGTCTTTCCTGTCTATTTGTCTTCAGCTGCTCCTGTGGGCTTGTGTCCTGAGTCCACCATGCAGGTCACTTGGAGCAGAAAAGTTTGTCTTACCTCTGGTCCCGGGTCTGAAATTGCTCCTGGGAGGCTGCGTTTGAGCTCTCTGTGAGGGCGGCAACCAGAAGGGCCTACCCTGCCTTTTCCTGAGGCCTGGGTGCACCGGGGTGCCAGATGGTGTTAGGCGTTTTCCTCTGGAGTCAGAAATGTGGGCAGAGTGTAGTCTCTTCTGGCTTCCCAGGCGTGTCTGCCCCTCTGAAGCTTTAGCTCTCCCTCCCAGGGGATTTTTGTGCAGGGAGCTGTAGACTGAGTCTCTTCAGATCCAGGCAGTGTCTGGACCGCAGGGGACCTGCTGCTTGAGTGCCCCTATCTTCCTGTTCCCAGAGGCCTTATACAGTTTTCTCTTTGTCAAGGATGTGGGCAGGGGTGGGCAGTATTGGTGATCTCTCCTGCTCTGCAGTCTCAGGAGTGCCTGCCTCTCTGGGTAGTGAGCTCTCTCTCCCACAATGTTTGGGCCTCTCTCTCTTATGGGGTTTGGGGGTGTGTGTTCTTTTGTGACTAGGTTACCTCACTGGGGATGATATTTTCTAGTTCCCTCTATTTGCCTAAGAATTTCATGAGGTCATTGTTTTTAATAGCTGAGTAGTACTCCATTATATAAATTTACCACATTTTTTTTTTATCCATTCTTCTGTTGAGAGACATCTGGTTCTTTCCAGCTCCTGTCTATTATAAATAAGGGTGCTATAAACATAGTGGAGCATATGTTGCTGTTATATATTTGAGCATCTTTTGGGTGTATACCCAGGAGTGTTATAGCTGGGTTCTCAGGTAGTGCAATGTCCAATTTTCTGAGGTACTGCCAGACTGATTTCCAGAGTGGTTTACCAGCTTGCGATCCTGCCAGCAATGGAGGAATGTTCCTTCTTCTCCATATCCTCTCTGGAATCTGCTGTCACCTGAGGTTTTTTTTTTTTTTTTTTATCTTAGCTATTCTGACTGTGAGAATGGAATCTCAGTGTGAGGTGGAATCTCAGGGTTGTTTTGTTTTGCATGTCCCTGATGACTAAAGATGTTGAACATTTCTTTGAATGTTTCTCAGTCATTCAAGAGTCCTCAGTTGAGAATTCTGTTTAGCTCTGAACCCCATTTTTAATAGGGCTATTTGATTCTCTTGGAGTCTAACTTCTTGAGTTCTTTGTATATTTTAGATATTAGCCCTCTATTGGATGTAGGGTTGGTATTTTTACTGCTGTGTTCTAATTCACTATTAATCTTATCTAGTGAAATTTTCACTTAATGTTCATATTTCAATTGTAAAACTCTTATTAAGTACTACTTTGTAGTTTAACTTCTCTTTTCTTTATCATAATGCTTTATTTCAAAGTCAGAAGTACACTCATAGCAACCTTTACACATTCTTCCTGCTAGTGTTTATCAACCCTGTCATTTCCTGCTTTTTTCAATTTATATACCTTCTATTTAATGACAGTTTCTTATCTGAGAGGTTACACATACACACACGCACACACATACATATATGCATACATACTGAAATCATGTATTTACACATTTGAATGTTTGGATTTGACATATGCTTTCCAGTTATGCTCCTTTCTTCAGTTTGTGTTGATGACCTGACAATTACTATCTCAGAATGGGAACTTATTTTCAATTCAGTTGCAAAGGCAGTTACTTGAGATGAGTTTCCAGTGAGTCCCGTGGGATTCTTCTAGTTGATGTCTTTAGTATGGGGTGATGGTGGTATACCAGAAACACACACAGAAGAAGCGTCATGGGAACATGAAGTTACCATCTCTAAGTTAAGGAACAGATCCTGCCATGGGTTCCTAACTTGGCTTGAAACTTCTAACCTCTGAAACTATAAAAGGTACATTCCTGACATTGGGTCATCTGGATTAACCTGTGGCATTTTTGTTTTAGCAGGTATATTCTCAGAGTGCAATATATTCTATTAAAACTAACTAGACCTTGTTCTGGAACATGAAGCATTAGAAGGTTACTTTCCAGTTTCAGACTTTGTTAGGACATTTTTAGAGAATATTTAGTGTTAGGTAAATCCCATTGACAAAGCATGTTATGTTAGATAATACCTTTCAATGATCTGGGTGTCCAAGTCTGTCTACTCTAGCTAGTTAAATATAATTTGAATGGATGTACGTTGCTCTAAAATGAACAGATATGGGTGTGGCTACATGATACTTTACTGTGTGCTTTCAGTATAATACTCAGCAACTGAGTCACAGGCCCTAGGCTGAGTTTTGGGGAACTTCTTTTTCACACAGCTTTAATGCTAACATTACAAGAAGACTTTGAAATCTGTTTTCCTCAGGTTTCCCAGTAGTGTCAATTATTTTCATTAGTCTAGTGAGGAATTTTAATAGCTCATCACCAATTAATACTCATAATTAGATCCTGATGGAAATGACACAACTATACTTTCTCCTTACTGCCTGGCTACCTAAAGTAAAAGCAATCCAAGGCAATACTACTAAAAGGAAAAGGTATGGTTCAAGGTAGTAATAGCCCCTGTTACTGTTTGTGGTCTGTATCTTTTCTGATATGTATATTAATTAATTTTGAGAAAATATTAAATAATATACTTGAGTACTGGTCCAAGTTTACTCTTCAAATCTTCAATGTCCACATGTTCTGATGTATGTTCCACCAATTGTATTTTGAGAAAAAATTATTAAATTTTATATCAAGTGAACTGAATCGGCATAAAATAGTTGTAGGATATTAAACATATGACATTGAAAAGATTAGTTTTGGAAAGTATATACTAGAAAAACATATACAAAAATAAATTACATTATTTAAAATTACAATGTTCTAGCAGCAGATGTATTTGTATATCACTTCACTCAGCTGTCCTGATTTCCCCAGGGCAATCAGAAGCTCACTGTATATTCAATAATTAATAATACCTTGACCATCTGTGGGTCTCTGTGTTAATCACCATCTGCTGCAAACAGAAGCTTCTTAGATGATGGTTGGGAGATGTATCAAGCTATGGGTTTAATGATAAGTAGTAAGGAGTTGGTTTTATATTAAGTTCACTTAGTAACAATAGTAGCAGATTGTCCCCTAGTGCCCATGAATGTCTAATCATAGTTTCAGGGCCCAATAATGGCACTAGGTGTGAGTTTCATCTCATGGAATGCAATTGAAGTAAAAATGTGGTTCCTTTAGTGAATAATCTCTGGTAAGTCTATTAGTCTCCAGGGAAAGACTACACATTCAAGGATATTTGGGCATCACAAACTGTTATTAAAAGGGTTTTTTTTAAAGGGTCACCAAGTAGGGTAGGTGGGAAATAGGAGTGGATATGATCAAAACACATTGTATAAAACTCTCCAAGAAGAAAAAAGGCTAGTAAAAAATTAATAAATTAATAAACAACCCCACAACAAACTCAAATTCCCTAATGCTCACCTTTTAATCTTTAATTATTTATTTCTTTGCTACTTCTCTTTGTGTGTAGCACTCATCTCGATGTGTGCTCACTAAGCTGTGCATCTGCATGGCTTGAGCCTGCTCTCTGCAGGGTCTTGCAATCTTTTCTGCAGTCGTGTGAAGTCACTAGACCATCTCTTGCTGATTCAAACATTTCTTATTCTTGTCTCCTATATAAATGTTTTCATTAGCCTTCAGCTGCCGTGAAGGAATTTGGAATTAGCTTGCATGTCAGTATTCTATGCTGGAAACAAGGGGCTGCTCAGGGCAATGTGAGCAGAGGCACTGCTTACTAAAGGACTCTGTGCTGCTCCCAATGTCACTTAGAAGAATGACAATAACTAATTTAGGTATGAGGGTCTAGGAAAAAGGCCTACATATAAAAACAAAGAAGCAGCAACTGACGTAGGCACAGTTTCCACTGCCATCAATACCTAGAAAATGGGAAAGCCATCATTCACTGCAACCATTTCAATCAAGTGTCAGGGATTCAACATGTGATTATAATTATTCTCAAAAGTTTGATATCTTTTCCACTTACACTCACACAATCAATGCCATTTTCAAGTTTGTGTTTGTATTACTTTACTTTTGCCTTAAATTCCCTTGTGGAGAAGGTTGAATGGTGGAGCTGTGTTTCTCTCCAGTCCTGCCCCAAAGTAGGACAGATTATTTGAATTTGAATTCTAATTCCAGGAAGCAGAACTTATACTGCAGGATTTTTTTTATCAATATAGGAAGCCTAAAAAGGAATACATTACAACTATAAATACTATGAATGAATTGTGTCAGCTGTGTTTTGGGACTGGACTCCTGGCTTGTCTACACGAACAAAGACATTTAAATTACTGATGTAAGCCTCTTTGCTTTGAGGTATAAACTAGTTCAGACATTGATCATGGAATTTGAGTTTTGTTTTTATAAAAATGGTGCTTTCTTTGCTTTTTATGTTCAAGTAGAAAGATAAGCCATTACCTGTACTCATTCCAGACAATACATTTCAAGCAATGATAGTTTGATCCAAATTTTGTTTCCTGGAATGATCAGTTGTTTTCTCTTTTATTTTTTTAGAGTCCTGTGACAAAAACAGTTTAACCCTTGTAGCTGCTCTTGAAGTTTGGCCTCAATAAGGAGTTGATGAGAAGAGGCAACCTGGCCAAGGCTCTGCAGGCCAGTGAGGACTAATGTATTGGAATTGCTGTCAAAGCAGAACACTTAGTACCATTCCTAGATAAGTAGAGATTAGAAGTAGGAGATAAGGTAGAACATGCAGAAATGCATAAAAATCCAGGCAGGCAGCATAAAGATTTATGTGCCATGTTGTGGAGTTGAAGTGAAAACTAGCATACTGAAACTGAAACAACATGAGATCTTTGGGGTTAAACATCTGCAACCACCTTAGTCAGTTGTACATGGGCATGTAAAGATAGTAAAAGTGAACTGGATTACTTAACCTGTACCGACTACTACTAGAAGAGGAACGTTACTAGAGGAACTAGATGGCATAGAGAAGAAGCCTTCATTACGTTATTAGAAACTAGGGGGTCAGTGGGGATATAATCTGAGATAACACAGGGATCTCAAAGTATTTTGTGTGGATTTGGGTAGGTCTACCACAGGCCTGCAAGCTTCCAGTCAATGACCTTCTGCTTTTTAAAAGAAATGTCCTTAGACTTTTCTTTAAGTATATAAAATGTATTTTACATTCACTTTAACTACTCTCTCTCTCTCTTTCTCTCTCTCTCTCTCTCTCTCTCTCTCTCTCTCTCTCTCAATCTCTCAGCTTTTTGAGACAGGCTGTCAATCACTACGTAACTACGTTCCCTCGGTTAGCTTAAAAAGTCACTATGTAGATTAGGCTGGCCTTGACCTCATAGAAATCTGCTTGCCCTCTGTCCCTGGGACTAAAAGTGTGTGTCACTGTGCCTGCATAGCTTCCATTTTGAACTAGTTTACGAAGTATCCAAACTTTGGAATTTCAATTCTACGATTGTTTCTCTTAGCTTTAGTTTAATGTCCTCCACATTCACAAAATATGCATTTGTTTAAAAGGGTCACATATATGGTCTAGCTGAATTACCTTCTTGAATGAACAAAAGGAGTAAATAGAAAGCTAGTGGTCTATGTGTTATGCATCGGACATGCAGCTGAGGTAGGTATAGCATCAATTCAATTTTCCAGTGGTTTCCAAGAGATCTGGCTGACAGCATCCGTGATCTATGGTGATCACTGTGAGCTATTAGAAAGATAGCACAAGTTTTGTAAGAAATGCTGATTTGTATCTGTTGAAATATGAGACTTTCCTGCTAGATGAGAAAGCAGTTCATTGTCCTATTGCTTATCAGAATCATTTCTTCACATGGAAAACATTATTGCTGGCAGCAGGTCATTGCCTTAACTGTACTCTTGGTGCCTGAGCATGAAATACACTGCTCGGAGCCTTTTGTAAACCCAGAGAAGCAGGCGACTTGATTTGCACTTACCATCATGTCAGCGTTTGAGGGTTTTTTGTTGTTGTTTTGTTTTGTTTTTGAATGGATGTTACTGAATAAATGTTGTTTATTCTCTTTTTCTATCCAGGTCTGATAAACTTTTTCTTTTCATTAAAAAAGCCTTCAGTGCATAGAATGACTGTGTTTCCTGTTTTCATTTCCATGATCCCGTTTCACCACCTTTGATACTGAGGAAGTGGTTGAAGGTAGGGATGTGGAATGACAGCTGGTGTTCCATTGTGTTCCTGGTGCTCCAGCTCTAGGATGTGGAGGACTGGGGGTTCAGAAGTGCCATCTGTCTTCCCATATTACTCAATGCTGTCTAGGACTTTCATGATCATTGCTTTTCTCCTGGTGTATGAATTAGGATGGTCTGATTAGGAGAAGATTGCAAACTTGGGTTTGGGAATAAAAACAAATGGAACACTAAGTAAATGTAGTACAATTTAAAAAACAAACAAAAACAGAGGAGAAATTCTCTGAAATTCTAAAGTTGTTAGAAAAATGGATTGGCTATTGGAAATTACCCATTAATCATAATGTGTTCAGTGTTTAAATTTTAAAATAATATCCCTAAAAAATTTACTTTAAAGATTGAGAATTACCAGAAAATAAGATGTAGAATAGCAAGAACGACAATGGAGTGGGTGTCTACCTCGGTACTCAGAACAGAATGAAGAGATTTCCTACAGATGTCATGGGCAAGACAGAGCACAACAATTCCAGCAGTAGATACACACTCTGAACGATGGTGGGAATAGAAGGTTCCCTTAGTCTTCTGAGAACAGCTGTAATATGGTGCTAGGCCTTCTTACTAAGTCACTGAGGCTATGAGTGTAGTTCCACACTTTGTCTGGAAGACAGATCCTCATCATGTCTTATTTGTTCAATATGAAAACAAGTGGAAGGGCAGTGGTGGATCAACCAAGCTGGATGTTGATTAAAAAGTGGGTAATTTCCTAACATGAGATCGTTCAGTTTGTCTACACCTTGATGACTGCTCTTTTTTAGGACAGAGTCCCAGAAGGAAATCCACAGAACAAGGCTGTGACTAAGATTGGAATTTCAGGTAACTATTGTTTTTAATTTATGTTTCCTATTCATAAGATGAAAGAAAATGCTATTTTGTATGCATTTCAAGTTTCAAAGGAACTCTGTATTGAGTTGCATGATATAGAATAGCTTTTCCATAACAGCCAGCCGCACCATGTGTTGCTGTGGATACCTAGTCACTTACAGTTAGTCTGAATCCACTACGCTCCAAGGATAAGGACCTGCTGTCATTCACATTTTCCTAACAGCCTCTAAGATTTAAGACGTTATCAATAATGACTTTTATATAGTCATAATTTGATGAGTCTTTTTTAAATATTCAGCAATCAATGAGACTCACAGCTTTCAGCCAGTGATTTCACTAAGCATTAATCAAATTATCAAAATGACTTAATGCAATCTTAGTTAGCCTAGTCATATTTACGAGAGTAAAAATTTCTCTACTAAGCCTTGTGAATTTGTAGGGGGTAATCCCCCCCCAATCCTTTTGGTATCTTGAAAAGTCTCTAATGGCCAAGAAACCCCCATACTGAGGACATGTAAAATGGGAGAAACACCTTTGGGGAAATGAAGGGGTTTTTTGAGAGAGCATAGTAGCTCAGAAAACTCATCAGTATGTATTAAAACTGCACAGGGAAAACTGTCAGGCTTCTAGAGGCAAGTAACACATCAAAGAGACAAACTACCTGCTGCCGGGGTTCAGGCCGACATGAATATATATCTGACTGTGGGAAATATGGCCAGACCCAACAGTGAAAGGGAGGCTGAGCACCCACACAGAGCATGACTGATTATAGGCAACCCCTTTCCCTGCAATGCTAAGAAGGCTGGTCCCTGGACAACAGCAAAGGTGATAAATCTGACTTCACAGAGCATAAAATGCCTGCTCTCGTTCTGACATTAAAAGGAGTAAATCATTAGGCATCATCTATATTCACAGAAAACCTCAAGGACCTTTCAAAGAATTTGTAAAGAAAGATGGGCACAGAGCACTGCATTTTTGTGATTTTAATATCGTGGAAAAGGCAAAATGCTCCAACCAAGAAAAGAGACAAGTCCTGTTGTCTTGTGACTTTTCCTGGGGACATGAACACATATCTATCTGTTCACTCCAAATGGGATACTGATGACAGACTGAAGCATGGGTACCACTGTCATGCAGCTTGGTTGACCAACGGGTTTAATGGGTTTAATGGGTTTGCTTATGGAAACATGGGAGAGAGGTTTTTTAGAGGTGTGTGGGTGATAGTAAAAGAGTTGTATTACCACAAAGTACCTTCCCATCTTTGATACACGTTTATGGAAGATCCATTAAGGGTTACAACTTTCACCTAATTGTACTTCTTATGTACTGCAGCATCTTCCAAGATTACTTACATCTGGGGAGGGCAAAAGGGCGGAAGCAGAAATCCCCTTCTGTGACCCTCCTTTTCCTCTCTTTCTATTAGGGAATGGTGATCATTCCATTATCCTTTTAATAGAGATAAATAAGACTGCTTAATTGTTTTTACTTCGTTGCTATGCTAGTGGGCCAACACTTTTCTCTACTTCAGGGGGGTAATGGGATGGTTTTATGATGTTTGGAGGAAAATCCACCATTACACGTTAATACATGTAATGAGACTAAATGTGGTATGTGGATAAGATAGCTTACAATGTAATTTATAGCAATCGTCTACAATCTTGTGATTTCATATTGGCTCACCCTTTGTCTACAAATTGTGAACACATTCCTTACCCTTTCTGAGCATAGACTTGATAGAATAAACAACATTGTAAAGCTCACTTAGATTAGTATAAATAATAGACATGTGTTGCAGAGTCTAAGATGAATATTCAATACTTTATCATGAGGACAGCAGATCTAACTTATGGGCATCCAATGGATAGAGTGCCATGAATAGTTTCTCTTTCTATGCTTTCGTCCAAGCAAAAAATTCCTTGTTTTTTTTTTTTTTTTTAAGATTTAGTTTGTTGACATTCTGAACTTCTGTATCTGGTGCCATACTGAATTTGTAAGAAGTCATCTCTACACTCAACAAAGAAAAGTTTAACTAAACATTTCTGCTTAGAAGGGTTTCTGTGGCCAATCTCCTAGATACACATTGATTTCTACTGTAGAGAGATGTAGGTGTTTAGATAACATCAGAAAACTGTAGATTCTAAGACTTTGAGTCCAGAAATATATTTTCAGTGTATGATTTTGATTTTATTATTATTCTTTATTTTTTGTATCTGAGGATATGGTGTCTTGTTGAGATCTTGTAATTAATCTAATGTTTAATATTTCCTCCACTTTTATTTCTTTCTATTTTAGGAAACAAATGGAAACTTACCATAAAACACGTGGTATATGAAATGAAAGTTTGAGCTCGGAGATAGCTCAATTATTATAAAGTGCTTGCCTTGTGAGCACAGAAGCCAGAATTTAATGCTTAAAACCTAGGTTAAAAATGTGGTCATGGTGGTATAGACTTGTAATCCCAATTTTGGGAAGGTGAGAATAGGCAGCAACCTGGAGCTTTTGGGACAGATAGCTTAGTCTACATGGTGAACTACTGACCACTGTGAGACCTTATCTCAAAACAACAAGGTAGCAAACTCCTGAGGAAAGACACCTGAAATTGTCTTCTGGCCTTCATACCCATGTGAGCATACCTACATACACACATGGATGCATACACACTCAAAAATAAAAACAAAGCCTCAGTATTCTAAACACTTCAAAAATATATGTGTAATACAACAGCAATACAGCAAGCTTGTTGGTATAAATTATCAGCTATAGCAATTTGTCAGAAAAACTGCAGCCATCCATTATGAGAAAATGGAATAAAATAATCTTTAGTGCAATATAAGTACCTTTGGTGTTTTTATAAAAGATAGCTTTTGTTTTCTCTCAGAAAAGAAAAATCGAGGTTGACATTAGAAAACATGAACTACTCAAGTGAACAAAGTAAGAGAAACTTGTGATTCTTTGTATTACAAAGGCCATATATTTTTAAATCTGTGAACAAAGAAAACTAGAGATTATGATGTGTTGGGGGAAAATGTACTTGACTCTGAGTCTGAGGGACTGTCTTTATGGGTATGCTATGTAGAAGCTCAGATGAATGAATGCCTTTGAGAAGATAGACTATAAAGTGAGGGCTCTAACAGGGTTCTACATAACAATCCTAAAAGATTTATAGCCAAACACCAATGCAAAGAGCAGTCCTAGGAAATGAAGAAAGAATGGCTGTGGAGCAGGCGCATTCCTTGCAATCTGTAGGGAAATAAGAGCATCAAAAACAAAGGTGAGTGAAAGGTAGAATAATATAAAAGTGAAAATCAAGCAGGTCTAGATTGCTTTCCAATTTGTCACATAGAAAGCACTTTGCCACACAGGCAAGGATGGATACCCCTTTTACCACACGAAATGGAGAATGCATTCTCAGCCAGCCTGCTTCTGATTAACAAAGTTGTCCCATAAAACTGTCTGCCAGATTTTAAAACAGCAAAGGCTTTCACTTGGAAGTATCAAAAGAAAGTGGTCTAGAAACCACAGAGTATAGTCGTTTAAAATGTGGAGCAACAGTGCAGCACACCGAGACCCACATCATACAGTTGCAGGAAGGTTTGCAGCACACACAAGACAGTCTTTCTTGTCTGTAAACAAGAAACTTAGTCCAGTGCAGGACAAAGGTGCCATGATGTTCTATGTTAACTGCAACAGTGGTGTTTAAATCTCTTACCTTAGTGGATATGAATAGTTCTGCAGAGATAATTTTTCTGATTCACTTTGTTCTCCAATTTTTAAAGAAAATGAGTGTAATATGTCTTGTTTTGAGTAGCAAAAGAAAGGGTTGTGATTAACTTCATTGCCAACTTCATCATATAACCCAGTAATAAGAATGTAGGAGGATCCTGAGGCTGATTTTATGTACTTTATAGGAGATACTCTTGATATTTCAAAGGCTGCCATTAGAGTTGCTCAAGATATGTTATGCCGAAGGTGGTATTGATGCAATATTAGTGATTAAATGGACATCCTACATTCAATTTATCAAATAACAGAAAGTTTTATAAATAGTGTGCAGATGACTTTGACAATGGAATGAAAGTTTGAGTTCGCCTCATAGTTTGAGGGTACAGCCCATCCCAATGAACAAGGCCTAGTGCATGTGCAGCTCGAGGCTGAACAACACAACACTGAGACCGACTCCTTACGTCTGAGGAAGCAGAGAGAAGATACAAAGTGTGACAGGGCAATAAACCTCAAGATACGACCGTGAAACTCACTTTATCCATAATATTCTGGTGCTCGCAGTGCCACAAAATAAACTCACTTTCAAACACATGTGGTAGTTGGTCACATTTCATATTCAAACCATTAAAATAAGTCTATAATGTTGACAGGATTTAACTGGAAACTTAGCTGATATCCAATTTTGGAGGTAAAAGATGGAATGTCTTCATAAACACTACTAAAGATGATTGGTTTATGAACCATAACCAGCTTTTTGGCATGGGTGCTAAGATTTGAACTGTGTACACCAAATGCTCTTAAGCACTAATCTATCTCTTTAACCACTGAAGCCAGATTGTTAAAAACTTGTCAGAACCAGTCACAACATCAGATTCTGACAATTCACAGAAGAAAAAAAAACTTGTTCACATTTGTGCTGTCAGTAACAGATGCTTCTGTACAATCCTAGAAGAGTACCATAGTCCTGCGTGAACTCTCATCTTTTTCCATTGTTGGCAAGAAACAATGTGAAATGCCACCTAGAGGCAGGGGAAAGTTGATTTTAATTCCATGTAGATCATTTTTTCTTTCATTGGAGGAGTTGAAGGCAGGACATAGAAGGTACAAGTATATTCTGCTTACAGCTATGTTACATTTTTCTCATCTGCATACAAACATAATCTAGGTTGTACCAGATGAAGAATTACTGTAGTAACAGATTGTATGGTTAGTTTTTGTCAACTTGACACAACTTAGTTCATTCCATTCCAGGGCACATGAGTTGAAAAAAGGATTCCTCCATCTAATTGCCTGCAGACAAATCCATGGGCATTTTTTGCTTAATGATTGATTTTGAGGATCCAACTCACTATGGGCAGTGCCATCCCTAGGAAGCTAGTCATGGATTCTTTTTATATCATTTCCTTGTTTCTTTAATTGATTCTTTGAGAATTGTATGCATGTATACAATGCATCTTGATCTTGTCCACTTCTACTCCTCACCTGGTCTTGGGTTATTTAAGAAAACAAACTGAGCAAATTGTGGAGAGCAAATCAGTAAGCAGCATCTTTCCGTGGTCTCTACCTTGATTCCTGCCTCCAGATCCCTTCTTTGAGCTCTTGCCTTGGCTTTCCACAGGGTTTTGGGAATTGTAAGATGAAATGAACCCTTTCCTCCATAATCTGCATTTGGTCATTTTTTTTAAATCACAGAAATAGAAAGGAAGATGATTTATTGATTATCAATCTGGGACTACAAATTAGCTGTAAATAGTTCTGATGAGAGATTAGCATGTGTGTCATTAAAATTTATACCATATAAACATGCAATTAAGTCATTTTATAAGTGTTTATTATAAAGACATTGAGACCAAGGTCTTTTATGAAAATAGCATTCAGAAGCTAGTGAAAGAGAGTCAGTGTTTGCCATACAAGCACGAGGACCTGAGTTCAGATCCTCAGTACCTACATAATGAAGAGCAGGCTTGGAAGTGTGCATCCATGATCTCAGTAATGGGAGAAAACAGAAAGGAAGGTCCTGGGGGTGTCTGGCCAGCCAGCTTATTCAACCACTCAACTCTAGGTTCAGTAACACTCTAGCCTCAAAAATTGAATTAAAAGTGTAGAGGAAAAAGGACAAACATTCAACTTCAAACTCTGGCCTCTGTGCTTTCACACTTACACAACACACACACACACACACACACACACACACACACACACACACACACACACACATTTAAAACACACACACACACACACACACAAACACACACACACACACACACATATATAGATACCCCCACATCCCCCACACATACATCCCCCCTTCATACACACAAAATCATACCCTCAACCCATTTCCACAAATTTAGAAATTTATATCAAGTGAAAAAAAGAGAAATCAGATTCAGATATTATGGTAATAATATTTAAGGTGTAGGGGGTTTGTGGAGGAGAAACTGGGAAGGGGGATAATATTTGAAATATAAATAGATAAAATGACCAATAAAAAATTAAAAGATTTTAACAAATTATCAGAATTTCAGTCTGACTAATATTTTCAATAGTACTATTCATACTAAAAATAAGCTAGATAATAATTTTTTCTATAAACAAATGATTTAGGATATTGTATCAGAGTTTAAAAGTGGAAAAAAGGATATTTGGGCTCTATTTTAAAGCCTTACATTTGGTTCTTAATGTACTTCGCTAAGATATTTGTTCTAATTCATCAGTCAAAGCCCTTCATTTTAACATTTCATGATAATATTTTAGGGTACATTATGTAGAAGGTAAGCAAATTCTCCTATACGTTTTCAATTATAGTTTTGGAAAATCTATGTGTATGTTTAGTTACCAAGAATAATGTTGCCCGTGAATTCAGGGCATTTCAATTTTCTCCTCCTTCTAGAGGATATGAAAAGCATTTATCTCTATCATGTTTAATATCAGTTCATAATTTGTTCCCAGGTAGCTAAATTAATCCATTAGTGTATTACAGCTATTCAGATGTAATTATATGTATAACACAATGCTTGTACTTTTCTCAAGGCAATGGGAAACTGGATCTGCAAGTCATTTTTATAAAAAAGAAGGCACTTAGAAGTATATGGAGTCCATTAGATCAACCCGGGTGCCTAAGTGTGCCACCATCCATTTAATGCATCCAAATGGAAGTAAAGGAAAACTTCTAAAGGACAATGGAAGGAACATCCACAGTCATTGAAGAATGTTGCTGACTTTTAAGACATATAGAGAAACTCCGATAGACATTGCATTGGCCTCTGAGGGGACATTAATGTGACACAGTGTGCTTATGAAACTCTCTGATCTGCATAAGAACTTCCTGAATATAACCAAAGGGAAGGTATTTTCCCCTATCTAATAAAGTAGTCCAGTTTACTCAAGAAGAAGACAGGGTGTCTCATGCAGGCAGCGTGGGATTTAGAAGGCAGTTCATTCAAGTCTTTCTGATGGGGGACGGGGGATGACAGAGTAGAGTGAGTGAACAAGAGAGAGAAAAAAGAAGGGGTGGGAGAGTGGGAGAGAGTTTAGTCCAATGTGATGTTGGTCAGGATCCAAGAGAACACATTTCACAACTATTTTTGCATGAGTGCTCCCCTAACCACACCAGATGGGAAAGCTTCATCAATGTCAAACTTGCTGTTATCATCAGAAATTTCCTTATCGGTGGGTTTGGGGCTGACATCTCAGCTACCTCTGAGTCAGACAGTGAGAGTTATCCATTTCAAGTAATGCCATTGATTAAGAGAGGAATTCTCCAAATGGGAGGTCAGCAAAGTACAAGTGGGGTAGTGGAGATGCTCTATACCTCTGGGGAAATTCTGTACCACTTGTGAAGATTTGATTTAGAAATAAGCATAGACACATCAGAATGTTATCTTGGTATGAATAAAGTGATATTTGACGTATTAATAATATGTGTGGATTCTCAAAGGGCATTCAGAAGTACATCTCACATAGAGTAGGTATTTAAATGCATGCATTTGTGATTGTTGTATGATGAGTGAGTCCATTCTTCTGTGTTCATGAATTCTTTCCATGTGCATATGTGGGTCATCTGCTTTAGTTTCTGGGGACATGGCAATGAAAAGAGGCCTCTGTTCTCATGGTGTGAGGATTTTTTCTCTATTCTTGGTATAAGAGTAGACATTTCTCTGTCCTTGTGGTTTAGGAGATGAGTTTAGACAGACAACAAGGAAATTTAAAAATTTTTGACAAGCTTTTTGGGTACAAGAATTTCACTATGATGCTTGAAGTGCAGTCAGTTGTGCTTGTGAAAAAATATTCAAGACAAAAGTATACAGCACACTCAAGAGTCTCAAAGGGGACTTTGAGTGTGCTACATGTGACATTTACAGAATCTTTAAAAATTATATTTGAATGGGAAAGTGAATAATGTTGTTTTAGGTTAAACATAGATAGGGGGTTAGATTCTATGATATTTTGGGGTTATGTAGAAGGAATGTAGCTGTTTTTCAAGAGTATTGTTAAGTAACTGAATGATTACAATTAAAAGGGACACAAATTCTATCCTTAAAAAGAGTTCTTGGCCAGTGAACTGGCTCATTGTAATAAATAGGCTTATATCTATAAAATAAAGTGCTGATATTACATATATGTATATAATTTTAGAAATAGCTGATATTACCACGCTGATAGCCCTAGTTCAATCCCAATACCCAGGTGGTAGAGGGGAAGAACCAACACCCACAACTTCTCCTATTATGTCCAAAGTCATGCTGTGATAAGTGCATATGCAAATGTGTGCACATACATACATGCAAAGTAAAAAGTAAAAGTTTTTTTTTTTTTTTTTTTTTTTTTTTTTGTTCTTTTTTTCGGAGCTGGGGACCGAACCCAGGGCCTTGCGCTTCCTAGGCAAGCGCTCTACCACTGAGCTAAATCCCCAACCCCAAAAGTAAAAGTTTTTTTGTTTATACCATGAACGGTTAGGTTGAACAATGCAATTGGAAACTAGGTATGAATGTTACGGTAATATATGCTAGAACCAAATTGATCTGGAGGAGGTTGCAATCATATGATAAGAAAGAAGTAGGAGATTCTAGGGAGATTTAGACAATTAAACTAAATAATGTTGCTAAACAGCTTTGTCTGAAGTTAAAAACTTCCATCTTGTGTGGAAACTTCTTAAGACACAATATATTATGGAAGGTAAAACAACAGGATACTTTAAGACAGGATGCTTATAAGGAGGTGAAACGACAAAATATTGTAAGGCAAGGTGAAACACTCCATCATTCAAGGAAGGTCTTTAAGAAGTAAACAACTGAAATAGTTTCAGGAAGTCCCTGAAGCTGATCAGATTTTCTGTTCCAATCTCTTTCTTCTTCGTAGTACACAAGCATTAAAGAATGCTGGAAGTTACTCTTTAACAAGAGAAGCTACAAGAAGAGGTTCACCTGAAGGAGGTACAGAGACCAGCCAAACAGACTAGAAGAAGCAGAGATCTGACAGTGTACCTGGATAAGTACAACAAGAAAGGATACTATGAAACATGTTCAGCTGCCTGTAAGTTGTGAGCTCCAGGGTTCCAGCTTTTATAACCTATTGCTTATGCTGGAGTGGGCTTTAATAATACATCTTTCTTTGAGTCATTTTTTCTGCTATAAGTAGCCCTTCACTCATATCCCTCTGGGTCACTTCAGTTGAACTCACTGAGTTATTGAGTTGGGCTTTAGTGCCACCCACAATTTGGTTTGTTATTGGTTCCCTCTCTGGGGTGAGAAGATACATCTGCTCACATCTCCCCAGGAATAGTGCCACATGACAGATACCCCAAATTTGTCCCCAAGGTATTTGTGTTGTGATTGCTCATCACAATACAAAATTGTTAAGAATCAGTGTAACATATAAAAATTGTCTATCAACATAATTATAAATGATATAGTGAGTTATTATTTTAAAATTTATTGTATTGTATTGTATAATTGCATATGTATGTGGGTATGTATAGATTGGTGCAAGTACTCATAGAGGTAACTGGATAGCCTGGACCTGGATTTATAGGCAGTGATCAGTCACCTGATATGGGGGCTGGGAACTGAATATCTGTCCTCTCACAGAGTACTAAGTCCTCTTAACCAGGTAGCCATCTTTTTGGCATCTATGAATTATAATAACACAACCCATATGTTGTTCATATTGCTCATCTGTATGGAAACTCTTGTATTTGTATTGATAAACACTCAGAATAAAAATTAACTCCAGAGAATCTACAATTTGTTCTTCAATTGAGAAAAGAATGAAATTTCTCTTTAGTGAATTCTCAGTTTAGCTCTGTACCCCATTATTTAATTGGGTTATTTTTTGAGGTTAGCTTGCTGTGTTATTTATACATTTTGATATTACCCCTCTGTTGGGTATGGGGTTAGTGAAGATTTTTCCCCCAATCTGTAGGTTGCTGATTTGTCCTATGGACTGTGTCTTTTGCCTTACAGAAGCTTTTTAGTTTCATGAGGTCTCATTGAGCAATTGTTGATCTTAGAGCATAGGCCATTTCCCCCTGTGCTAATAAATTTGAGACTCTTTCCCATTTTCTTTTCTATTTGATTCAGTGTATCTGGTTTTATGTTAACGTCCTTGATCCACTTGGAGTTGAGCTTTGTGCAAGGTGATAAATATGGATCTATTTTCATTTTTCTACATACAGACATCCAGTTAGATCAGCATCATTTATTGAAGATACTTTCTCTTTTCCATTGTATATTTTTGGCTTTGTCAAACATCAAGTGTCTGTAAATGTGTGGGTTTATTTCTGGGTCTTCTATTCTATTCCATTCATCCACCTGTCTGTCTGTGTACCAATACCATGCAGTATTTTTTAATCACTATTGCTCTGTAGTACAGTGTGAGGTCAGGGATGCTGATTCTCCCAGAAGTTCTTTTATTGTTAAGAATTATTTTCTCTATTCTGGATTTTTTGTTTTTCCATAGGAAAGTGAGAATTGTTCTTTCCATGTCTGTGAAGAATTATGTTGGAATTTTGATGGGGATTACATCGAACGTGTAGATTGCTTTTGGTAAGATGTCCATTTTTATTATGTAAATCCTACCAATCCATGAGCATGGGAGATCTTTCCATCTTCTATTTCTTTTTTGAGAGACTTCAATTTTTTGTCATACAGATCTTTTACTTGTTTGATTAGAGTTACACCGAGATACTTTATATTATTTGGGACTATTGTGAAGAGTGTTTAGAACTTAAAGAAATTTCCAAAAACATTAGTCATCAAAAATGCAAGTCAAAATCACCCTGAGATTTCAATTTACACCAATCAGAATGGACAGGATCAAAAACTCAGGTGACAGCACACAATGTTGAGGTTGTGAAAAAAGAAGACTCTTCCATTGCTAGTGGGATTGCAAAATGGTGCAACAGCTCTGGAAATCAATCTATTGGTTCCTCAGAAAATTGGAAATAGATCTACCTGAAGACCCAGCTATACCACTCTTGGGCATATACCCAAAAGATGCCCCACCATACCACAAGGACATTTGTTTCACTATGTTCATAGCACCCTTATTTGTAATAGCCAGAAGCTGGAAACAACCTTTATATCCTACAACTAAAGAATGGATACAGAAAAATGGTTCATTTACACAATGGAATACTATTCACTTATTAAGAACCAGGATGTCATGAGTTTTGCAGCAAATGGAGTGAACTAGAAAATATCATCCTTTGTGAAGTAACTCAGACCCAAAAGGATGTGCATTATAGGAGCCTAACATGGCTGTCCTCTGAGAGGCTCAACTAGCAGCTGACTGAGACAGACATAGATACCTATACCCAAACACTGGACTGAAGTCGGGGACCCCATGGTTAAATTAGGGGAAAGATTCAAGAAGCTGAAGAGGATGGTGACCCTATTGGAAGACCAGACACCTTACCTAACCAGGATCCCTGGGAACTCCCAGATACTGAGCCACAAACCAGTCTTAATACAAGAGCTGGCCCAAGGCCCCTGACATACATATAGCAGAGGACTTCCTGGTCTGGCCTCAGTGGGAGAAGATGTACCTAATCACTGAAAGATTTGAGACCTGAGGTAGTGGGGAGGCATGGTGGAGGGGCATCTTATTTGGAGACAGAGGGAGAAGGAATGGGATGAGAAACTGTGGGAGGGGGACCAGAAGAGGGGCAATGGCTGGCTTGTAAATAAAATAATAATACTAAAAAACTGGAATGAATCACAGTTTTCCATTTGTTGAGTTCCAGTTATGTTACATTCACTGTACTTACTATGATAGAAACACAATATTGCTTAAAGCTTCATAGTCTTGCAAAGTAGACATTTTTATTTTCATGGACAAATGATAAAGTAGATGAAGATCATAGTCAATTGTCTGCTTCTGCTACTTTGTGGTTTTGCTGTCACTGAAACTCAAGTGTGTTTGTAGATATCGACTCCTTCTTCTGCACTTGCTTGTCTTAGGTCCAGTTAAAGAAGCTACAAAGCTACACAAAACACATGTGTTTGGAAGTATGGTAAGCCAGTACTAAAGAAGCCGTTTTTCTGGAGGTGGTGATGCATGCCTTTAAGGATTGGTACATGTTGTTAACGTTTTTAAGTATATGTTTATTTTAAATATTTTAAAATGAAGATTGAATACCAATCTCATGATTTGAGAAATATTATTGAAGGTAAAATTGACATTCTTAAATAAAATACATTAAGTCAAGTCAAATAAAAGTATGTGTGTGTGTGTGTGCGTGTGCGCACGCACACGTGTGCACGCACGTGTGTTTGAGATCTTAGACATAGGATAACAAGGTGGTCCTTGATGACTCACTGACTTTAGCCAAATCCGTGAGCTTTAAATGCTCAGGACAGGTCACTTTAAAAGTTTGTTCTGAGATCCTCAGAGAGCAGCTTGCAATGCCAATAGGCATTGGCTCGCAATTTTCTACACTTTAAGTTAGGCTGTGCCTCAAGTGACTTTGCCTTGTAAATTATTTTCTGTATTGAGAAACTTCAGCGTATTTCTGAGTTCCTTAAGTACTTGAATGCAGATATCTTTTTTCATATTCCCTACCCAATAACCTTGGATTCTTCTGTTTGTCTGAGATGTTGAATGATAAACTGGCTTAGAAAACATCTAAAGGAGAATTCTAGATATTTTTTTTGGAAATAAAAAGTGGGACAAATTACATCAAGTTAAATAACAAAAATGAAATAAGCAGAGTATTCTACATTATTGGTAAAACCAGAGATTATTTTAACTGCTTGGGGGAGTACTCTTTATCTCTCTAGGGATTTTTGAAACTCTTGGTAAATTGCTGTTCACACAGTAAATGGTATCAGATCATTGAGCATCAACCTGTATTTGTTAATTTGAAGGAATCAGAGAAAGGACTGGAAGAGCTTGAAGGGGCTTGAGACCCCATATGAACAACAATGCCAACCAACCAGAGCTTCCACGGACTAAGCCACTACCCAAAGACTATACATGGACTGACCCTGGACTCTGACCTCATAGGTAGCAATGAATATCCTAGTAAGAGCTCCAGTGGAAGGGGAAGCCCTTGGTCCTGCTAAGACTGAACCCCCAGTGAAGGTGATTGTTGGGGGGAGGGTGGTAATGGGGGGAGGATGAGGAGGGGAAGCCCATATAGAAGGGGAGAGGTTAGGGGGATGTTGGCCCGGAAACCGGGAAGGGGAATAAAAATCGAAATGTAAATAAGAAATATCCAAGTTAATAAAGATAAAAAAAAAAACTCAGCCAGAAAGAAGAGGCTCCCAGTATCACACATGCACATTCTATTATTTTAACAAGCAGTTTCCTTCTGTCCTTTCTAATCAAAGACTTATTTATTTAGCCAGCATGGTCTGTCTTGAGAACAGTCTTTAGTAAAAGACAAGTAAAATATGACCAAAGACAAATAGAATGTTAACTGCGAGAGTAATTTGGTTTATAATAACAGAAAGAATTTATTGCTCAGTCAAATATTGGGTAATATCCGGAAAGACATTTATTTCAAGTGCCCAATAGTCACCTCATTTTAACAGTGACATAAATCCTAGTAAGTCCAGGTGAGGTTGCTAGGTTATTCATTTCTTAGTACCTGTTCCCACTGCCCTTTTCTCTCTAGCAGTTGTAAATCGTTGAAACAAGATTCATTGATCTAGCCATTCATACATTAATTCTTCCAACAACATTTATTGAATGCCTCTTCTTATTTATAATTTGATATGGCTTTTAATGCAATGAATGCCATGCACAGAGAGGCGCACAAATCATAAACACAGCTCAATGGATGATGATGAATGCAGAGAGCCAGCTTACAGAGCAGCACAGTGAGTCTTCTAGAACATACTTCTATCATTGTCTCTGTCTGAAGCAAACTGGTGCTCCAGGTCGTCATGTGATTGAGACTTCAGATGCACAGTGCCTTCCAAATGTATTTGTTCTGTGTCTGGATATCCATCCAGTGTTACCACTGGAGATTTACACATGTTGTGCAAAAACGTCATGATGTTTTATGCCAGTATGATACTGTTCTCTAAAACGGCCACCATGTATCCTGCCATTCTAGACTAGATAAATTCATTTTTATATTCAGAAGATTTTTACTTTCAGCATTTTTGTTCACGAGGTTTGGTACACATATGTATGCATTTCCCTTGGGTGAGTACCACAAAAAGTGCTGCAAAATACACACACGTAAACTCATTGAATTTTATCTCTGTGGTTACCACCAACATTGAGGTGACTCTCAAAAAATTTTTCCATGCTCTTTACATATACAAAAGCCTTTTATATTTTATAGTTCCTACCAAAGTTCTGTTTCTGACAATTCAAATTATGTATATATATGTATTTAATTTTAAATTATATATAATTTTAAATTCCTCACCTATAACTCTATTTTATTTATTTTCTGAGAGCCAAAGTTTTATTTTAGAACACATGTTGTTTAACATAACTTGTCAATTTTGTTTTCTTATATATCTGATTATTTTTGATTGAGAACCAATTGTTGTCTCTAGGAATACAGATACAAAATATCATATCTTCCCCAGAAATTCTGTACTCATTATTATCATTTATTTAGATCAAAAGATGATTAGTAAGCAAGCTTAGCTCAGTTAGCGCTATTCACCTACTCGCCCACTTATTTTATATTCAAAGGGTCTTCTTGGTGTCCTGGTTGTCCTGGAAGTACTTATGTAGACCAAGTTGGCCTCAGCCTTGCAGAGGTCTTCCTATCCATTCCAGCTGAGTGCAGGGATCCCAGGCATCTGCTACTGTGTCCAGCATGTGTTCTTAATTCCCTCAGATTCCTGGGTCACAGTCCTAAGTCTTAGCCAAAATCTGTGTGAGTTTGACCTGACATTGACCCTGCGAGGTCTTGAATCCCCATGTGTGCTTGTCAGACCTTGTGAGAAATGGCAGTTCTGATAGAATCCCCCAGACTTTGCTGTCTCTGCAGAGGTAAATGGGTATTTTCACGTGCTTGACTTCCCTCTCCTGACTTCCCTCTCCTTCTGGATCCTCAACTACAAACCTTCTCATTGCTTTGTTATTCAAACACATTCCTACTAAAGAATAATTTTTGTATGCTCTTTTTTTTTAATTGTTCCCGGAGAGATATTTGGTCCAAAGAAATTTAGTTAAGTTTGATTTTGCTTGAAGTTCAACTCAAGGAACTTTTACAAATTCTTTGCATTTTTGTAAGTTCTGCAGGAGATGAAGACACAGTTTAATAAGAAACAGTCTCTCCCCTCGAGCAACTCTCATTGTTCTGGTAGAGTCAAAAAAAAATCTAAAGTAAAATGGAACCTAGAGCCCAGTACTGCATGGCTAGCACTTTGGGAGATGTGAGGCTGCGGTCTTGCAGCACCAGATAGAGCAATAAGTACACTGATATCTTCTTTTAAAATCACAATTTATTTAATAACAAAATAGGATATTGGGGGGGGGAAGCAGGCCTGATTAATTTATGCTTACCTCCTTTTGAAACCAGCAATACACTGAGAGCCCAGAAAGCAAAGGTCAGGAAGTAAAGACATTGTGAGTTAGGTGTGTGTGTGTGTGTGTGTGTGTGTGTGTGTGTGTGTGTGTGTGTGTGTGTGTGTGTGATTCAAATGTGTCCCCAAGTTGATTTCCAGACCTAACTTCTCTGGGTAGATTAGGATGTTTCACCCTTAAAATGATGGAGACTCTTTTGTGGAAGATGGCATGCACGTGACCCTATAAGGCAATATTTAATGGGCGGATGAGCAAGGAAGCATACAGGGTTTGAAAGCCTGGTGCTTTCCACTGTAGAGGCCCTTCTCTTCCAGAAGCTGGCTAGGCAAGGGTTTAGAAACAAAGAGACCAGATCTCCCCCATGGAAGTTTCCCTTTTCAAGAAGGGCTGTGCAGGCTAGGATGTTCTCTGGTTAGGAATTAAGTTGCCAGTGTGAAAAAGAGAGCCTATATGGAACAAGCGGTAAAAATTAATCAGAAAATGCCTCATGTGCTGAACAAGAGAAGGTTGGCATTTTCCTGAGCACCAGGGAAGGAATGAGGGCAAACCATTCCAGACACAGAGAAAAATCTATGTCAAGCCAACGATGGTTTCCTCGTCTCTCTCCTTCTTTAGTAAGTTTTCACAACTGTGGGTCACTTAGAAATCATTCCCACATCCCATGATTACTTCTGGAAGTGTTTCAAACCATATTTTTTCTTCGTAGTCACATAGAAGCATGAGGGCTCTGGAAACTCAAAGCAAGTAATGTCAAGTCTGCCTATTTCTAGTAAGCTGAGTATCTCCAAACATTGCATCATACGTTTATAATTTTGACTTAGAAACAACAATAACAACAGTAAAGCCTCAGCAAGGGAAAACACTGGGCTAGGGTAATAACTCAGTTAATAAAATGCTTCTCTTGCAAGCATAAGGACCTGAGTTCAGTTCCCCAGAACATATGTTTAAAACACAGAGAGTAAGCCTGATGTTATATGCATATAATTCTAGCACAGAGGCATAGAGCCAAGGGGTTCCTTGGGTCTCTCAGGTCCCTGCCCAACCAGCTTACCCTACCTGGTGAATTCCAAGCTAAGTTTTAAGAGAGACATGCTCTTAAAGAACAAGGTAGATGGTACTTAAGGAACAACAGCTGAGGGCATATCCTGGCCTCCACATATATTTCCATACACACGTACTTGCAACTTGCATATCTCTGTGCACCTGCACACCTCTGAACACACAAATTTATTTGTAATTCATATACATATGACATATATTATATCGTATATAACATATAAGTATATAATTTATAATGTATAAGTATATGTGTTCTGGGGAATTGAACTAAGGTCCTCGTGCTTGCAAGGCAAGCATTTTATTAACTGAGTTATTATTACCCATGTTTTCCCTTGCTGAGTTTTCACTGTTGTTATTGTTGTTTTTAAGTCAAAATCATATAATTATATATTATATGATATAATATATATATATGAATTTATGACTTGAAAGCAGAGGGAAAGCTATCCGTGGAACCAAGGAGACCAATGGGAGGGAGAAGGCTGAAGAGAAGAAGACTGGAATGGAGAGTATAGGTGTTAAATATAAAATATATACTTATATGAAAACTTAAGAAATAAAAACATAAGATAAAATTCTTAGCTGTATTCATCAACATAAGCAGAGTCCAGAAGACATGAGGACAGGATTTGGGCATCTGTTTCCTATAAACTGCTTTATAAATCACATCACACGACTGGGCTGGATCTACACAAACATCTGCTTCAACCTTCCAACAGTTCAGTTCTCTCGTTTGGCTTGACTTATTGTTACTGGGCTTGGCCTTCATCAGGGTCTCATCTGTTCATCTTGCAGACATATCCGTGTGTCTTTTCAAATTTTTTTTTTAAACAAGGCAGCCTAATTCAGGAGCTGGTTTAAGAGAAACAGGCTGATAACCCAGGGCACTTTGGGACAGCTCTGTTTTCTGCTTACAGTTAGGGATTTCATTTCAGTTGTTCTGGGGTCTTGCTTGAAACAATAGGGGGAGGATTTCCAAGAAGTTGTTATGTCTTGCTATTATTGTGGGAGTGAGGGTTTCATTAAAACAGATTAGTCAAGGAAAATATACTGCCACAGACTCCAGGCCAAACAATTTGTTATTTTAGCAGTCTATTCATATCCGAAATCTTGCGTAAACTGAGATAAAAATCTGTTTTTATGCGCTCTTGCCTTATTTGGCCTTACTCTTTTTTTTGAGGAAGGGATGTTCCATTTTCAGAGAAGACTCATGATTATATGTACCAACTAATGTGCAGGGCCTCTTAAGCTGTAGGAGTTAGTTATATCTGGAAAGTTTTCATCCCTACAATGTCTCAAATGTAAATGTCACTTATGAAATGATTAATTATTGCAAAGCCATAATGGCTTTGTGTTCTCTTCCTCAGTCTGAGGCTGAGGTTTTTCATGGATTTTTCCCTGTTGCTCATGGCATGGGAGAAGATAAGAGGGTGAAGTTTGGACTTTGGGTAAGTACCAAGGAGGGAGGATGACAGCCGGGTTCACTGGCTGGCCTGCTATCTCGGCAGGCTTGTCCTCCCCTGGGCTCTCATCCTCGTTTGATGAAGTCTTCCCCAAATCTGCAAAGCACTTTTGCTTTCCTTTTTTAGTATGATAACTCGGGGAATTATTATACTCCCACACAGTTCTCAGGGAATGGTATCTAAGCCCTGTTCATGGTTGAAAAATTTCTTCTTTTCCACAAGATAAGCCCAATGTCATTTTTTCATGGCTTCTCTGGACGGAAAAAAAATCCAGTCCCAAATAGCAGAGCACACATAAATATGTAGCGCGGAGTTAAGCTCATTTATCATTTTATCTCAGTGTCTGGCTTGGGGTTAAGGAAGACCAGCGAGAGTGGTGCTCGTGGAGGGCTGGTACTGCATCTGCCCTCAGCATTAAGTAAGCTATCGTGTTTTACGCTCCTGGCCACCCTGTGAAGAGGAGCTGCTGAACATTTAAAACTGAGGCTGTAGTAAGTCATGCAGGTCATGGGTAATCAATTCTTTTGCTTAGAATAGGTTCAACGGCACCAGTGAGTTCATAGATAACAGTTGCTGGCGAGCCTTATAACCTGAGTTTGATCCCATGGAACTATAAGGTACAAGGAGAGAACCACCGATCCACTGACTTCTACCTGCATACTGTGACATGCATGCCCATATGTCCAAATAAAGGTATATTTCAAAATAATTGGTTCACTAATGGGCATGGTGGCATTTATCTGTCGTCTAAGCACTGGGGAGGATGAAGCAAGAGGACACATAGAAAGGCACTACCTTCAAAAGCATAAGTAAAAAGATTGAAATGATCTTTAATTATTTTAGATCAAATAATCACACATTCTTTTTGGTGTGTGTGTGTGTGTGTGTGTGTGTGTGTGTGTGTGTGTGTGTGTGTGTGAGTGCATGTGCTGGTGTACTCATGCCACAGAGCACATGTGGAGGTCAGAGGATGATGTCAGTAGTTGGTTTTCCCTATCTCTGTTCAATGTGCTCCTGGGATCAATCTGAGTTTGACGGGCTTCTGTGGCAAGCACTGAGGTTGACTGACAGGCTTCTGTGGCAAGCACTGAGGTTGACTGACAGGCTTCTGTGGCAAGCACTGAGGTTGACTGACAGGCTTCTGTGGCAAGCACTGAGGTTGATTCCCAGGCTTTTGTGGCAAGCACTGAGGTTGATAGGCTTCTAGTGTCAACCACTTTATTGTAGATCTGCAAAATATGATCTGAAATACTAAAGTTGTTCCAGTAAAATCAGGTAGTTTTGGTGGTGGACATCCATGTTTCAAGGTCATCTTTATGTTTAAGTTTATATAATTTTTTTATATTAAGAAAATTTGACTTTTCTAGGTTCTGGCAGAATCCCTAAGTAAACAACAACTACAAAATACCAAAATCACAATTTTCCAACTATATTGATTATGCTGGTTTGAATGAAAATGACTCCTTTAGGTTTATATGTTTGAATAATTGTTCCCCAGTTGTTAGAACTGTTTGGGAAGGTCTTGCTTGGACAACTTATTATTTTGAGACATTATCTCAAAATACGAAGCAAAAGAGGGCTTGGGCATATAGCTCAAGGGGACCTTACTTTTCTAACACGTGTGAGGCTCTTGATTCAATTCCTATTACCCCATCTCACCCGAAAATAAGAAAGAAAAGAATTACAATGCTAAATGACTCTTATAGAGTGGAAGACTTGGTGTCCATTTTTTGCTTTACTGATGTTTCCTTTTTGTAGATATAAGGAGAGTTCTTATTTTTCCACAATTAGGAAGCAAGTTAAAAAATGGAGACCAAAAGTTAAGTTTCTGGGTACTGATGTGTCACTCTGCTGTCACACACAGTGCCTCACAAGCCAAGGACTCCTTGAGTAGTATCAGGGCGTTATTGTGCTTGAGATAAAATACAGCCTAAAGAACCTTTGAACATTTCAGCAAAGACATCTGGATGCAGACTGAATGCAAGAAGAATCCGCTGTAACATCAGCCCTGGTGTCCTGAATGACCTTGGGAGCCAGTTTATATTTTCTCCTTGTCCACATACACCAAATGAAGACTATTCCTTTACAGAAACATCTGCTTTGACATCTGTTTTCAATATGCTCCTGTTTGTTCCAGTGTGTCGTATATACTCTGCAGATCTTGAGTCTGACCTGAGGTGACACCATTTACCCCACAGAATTCCAGCTGTACAATGAAACCTTTTTTTTTTTAAAGAGGATGGTAATCTTTCTTCAAGCCTTATGAACTTCATGCAAATTAATCTTCATAATGAGTTCACTTTATGTGAGTCTGTTTTGTCTCCATTGTAATTATACTTACTATTTTAAAGTTTGCAATAGATGACATAAATGCCCTGAACATGCTCTTCTGAGGAGTACCACTGCTCCATCTTGCTTCCATCATTCCTTCATGCTGATGCACAGTTGTTTTTACTGGAACATTGTCTGATGTTTTATTTGTTTGCTTTTTTGATTCATTTTTAGATATATTTTGGAAAATATTCCCTCTGGGAGGTATTTTTAATTTCTTATTTTCTCAAATGCTTGTCAGGTGTGTTTCTTCAATGTTTTTTGACATTTAAATAAATGTGCTTGCAGAACTTAAAAGTCATTTTGCCCTTCCAGAAAGGGTGAAAAGATGAGACAGGAAGCTCTTGACATACTTTAGTGAGGGTTACCATCTCTCTCTATAGATAGCTTTCCACATATATTTAACTTTGCATGTCTGCCTGTCTGCCTGCCTATCTATCTATCTATCTATCTATCTATCTATCTATCTATCTATCTAGTTGTTTCTTTATCTATAGCCTGTCTATAAAATATCTCTTCTATTATCTAGCAATCTATTTAACTATTTATAAAATATACATTTATCTCCATATATGTATATACATTAATACATATAAGTACTTATGTGTGATAAATACCTATGTATGGTATATATGCATATATCATATGGTCATACATGCATACTCTATACACCTTCCTTCATCAACAATTACCTTTTTATTTTGATGAGAAACAAAAATAAGATTCTGAATGAACTGTTTTGTGCTTCTCCCTTAATTTGCTTCTGCTTGCTGTGATAAACACTGGTAATGACCAATTTGGAGAGGAAGGAGGTTATTTGGCCTACACATTGCAGTCTATCATCAAGGAAAGCCAAGGCGGTAAGATTCTTTCTTCTCAGGTGACTCTAATTGTGTCAAGTTAACCAAACACAGAACAGTAACCACCACAGCCTCTACTTTCTCTTGTTTTTAATTTTTATTTTGGTTTCTGAATTCTGTATGGTTCCTTTGTTTTGCACTAATGTATAGATTGTATATTGCTTTTATTCTGCAATGTGTGTGTGCATGTGCTTGTACACGTGTATATGCATGTGGTATTGCATATACACTTGGGAACATGGATATGAGTCAGAGATTGACATTAGATGTCTCCTTCAATCATTCCTCATCTTGAGTTTTTCAGACAGGATCTCTTCACAGCACTTGGTGCTTATCTGTAGACTGGACTGTCTGGCTGGTAGGCTCCAAGACTTTTTCTGTCTCTGTCTCCTTCCCCACAATGCTGGGGTTGCAGATTTGTATGACTGTACTTGGATTTTATGTGGTCTCTAGAGATCTCTCTGAATTCATGTCCTTATGAATTCACAGCAGGTACGTACGCATACAGATATGTTCCCAAGCCTGTTTTATTCCATTGCAATCAGCTTATCTGTGTATAGCAAAATCATTTTCTAGACTTACTACATGCCAGCTAGTATTCACTGTGCAGTGATACATCTTTGTGTGTCTCAAGCTTATACAGTAGATTAAGTGGTATAGTTTCATCTTATCCTTAGATAGTAAAAAGAAAGTTCTGGAGATTTAAATTTGATTATTTCATTCCATTATTGGGCTTCTGACATCGGCATGATAAAGGTGATGTTGTAATCATTCACGTGCCACATTACTATGACTCTTTCTACTCTACTCCCATTTGAACACTTTATCTGGGGAAACAACACGTCTCAGGATGAAATACACCATCAACAGTTTACTCCCATTTGTTTTTCATTTCCAAATCAATACAGAGAGCGATTGATGTGAAAGTTAACTCCCCTCTGGCTTCCATAACAGCATGGCCATATATTTCTGAGACAGAGTTTAATGTGATGAACATTCACCTGAGAAAGAGGCAGAGGGCTCCATGTAGAAGAATGTTTTTGAGTATGTTTACATGGGTGTCCCATGATCTCATGTGCTAACCTTTGAGCTCAGCCCTATTGCTGTTGTTGTTGTTATTGCTATTGTTGCTATGATGAGGCTGATGCTGATGCTGATTGGTTTAGTGATAAGGTGTCACTGGAGCCAAGGCTGTCATGAGTCACCAAGTAATACAGACTGGCACTGAGCACAGGGATGTTTTTCAGCATCTTCTCAGGTGATGTGAGTACAGGTCTGACCCTCTAAATCTAACTCAATGTTGTATGTGTTGATTTTGTGTTGGAGTTGAGGCTGAAAGGTTGTTTCAGTTTCAGAGCTGAGACACTCATAGCTCAGCATTTTAAATGCTTTGGGCATTTAAGAAGCATATACATTATTATAGCATTTATAGCCAAGGCATAATTAATTGCTCCTAAACTCATTTAACTCAATCACATGAGATACATGCCAGTGTGGACATTTGATATGCTGTAGGTATTACTCATTCATTCAATCACTCATTTATTGTGAAGGATTGGACAATATATAGGTTAAAATTATTAACCTCAGGACCAGCCATATGGGTGATAGGTAAAGAAATCTGCCACTAGGCCTGACAACCCAAATTCCATTCCTGCAACCCATAAGGATGAAGAAAAGAATTGACTTCTGTAAGTTTTCCTCTGCCCTCCACATGTGCACTGTGACACCCTCAACACACATATATATACACACACATATGTACACACACACACACACACACACACACACTGATATGTAATAATAAACGCTTTGTTATTGTTCACTTTGGAGTTTAAACATAAGATTTGTGTCTTCTGTCTAATTTTGTTGGTTTGGGGATTATTGACAGGTCTCTTGATTCTCCTACCCTTTATTCACTATTTCTAAGTCAAGAACATCACCCATTTTTAAAGTAGCTGAAAGGATTAAAGTCACAGTAAAATGAGTCTTCTGTCCTTAAATGTGACATAGTAGACACATTTGTGAACATTAGTATTATTTTTGAATCCTAGAGATATTCCTTGGAAAATCCACTCTGTGTATAGTGACTCTGTCTTCTAGCAGTGACTATGCGAGTAGAGCAAGTCCCCGTGTCACACAGGTTGCCCCACAGAAAGACAATGTGAGAATGGACAGGCACTCAGATTTTAGAGTAAGTCACCTTTGCAGCTCACTATACATAGCTGTCTAATGGGTGTTATATGTTTTAACACAGATAGACACGATAGTGAGTGACAGAGGAAACAGGTTGAACTGAGATCCATTTATAGACCTGGTGGCAGGGAAGCTAAGGTTTCTCTGGATGCAACTTTAATCTCATGTGGAGGCTGTTTTACCTACTTTCTTAATCTCCATAGGAGGATTCAGCATGAAGGGACTTCTTATCTCCGCTGTCTACTTGAATTCCAAGTTTACTTTGCACTTCTAGTCTGGCAGCTGGAATTCTCTCTCAGTTGTTCTGTGGTTATCTTCCTAGTTGTTGTAACCCATCTAGTTTCCAATCAAGGATGTCCTGGTGTCTGTCTTCTCTGCTCTCATCTTCACTTTGGTCTTGCCACTTTTCCATATTACAGCTATTCATCATATGAGAGATGCACCTTTCACTTCATGGTTTCTAGTGAACATGATGTATATACTTGTCTTTCAAGAGTGCTTTCCCCATGGATGCTTCATTGACCTGTCAATATAGTTTCAATATCCTGGATATTAATGGCTACAAACCCATGCATCTAATGATAGCTGTAGAGTGGAGTTCCTCTTAACACCTTTGGGTAAGAGCACCTTACGGTTTCTGAGCTGTTCCAAGGCCACAGCCAAATGCAGAGTGGTCAATTTTCTCCAATGGTTTCATTCTGTGTCTTGACCATAAGGGTCAAAGTCATGCAGATTCCAAGCTATGACTAATTTATTTTTAATGTTTAGAAAATGGAAAATTGTTTGAAGGTTAAAGTTGACAATATGGAAATAATGTATCCCTATTCAGTTGGTTTGTTTAAGAGAAATAAAACTGATTTTACTTGAATACAGTTAGTTAACACAGAAAATTATATTTTTCAGGGAAATAGAAAGAGTAAGTTTTTGTCCTTCTTTTTTTGTTCATGTTCACAATGGAAAGCTAGATTAAGTTCCACAATACAAATAAATAAAAACGGTGTTTAGTGGCTTGTCATCTTGAACAATGACCTGGCAAATGTAGAATTAAACTTTAATGTGTTTTTGAAATATGAGAAGAGAATAGCCATACAAAGAGTTCTATTATGAGTCTAGGAAGCATTAACCATTTTAAAAGAATATTAATAATTTAAAGATAAGAACAGGTAAAATGAGAAATCATTGCAAAAATAGTTTGCAACAAATATCTAGGAAAATAAGTTATCAATGTGCAAGTGGACTGTCAAGGATAGGGCTCGGTTTTCTTTGAAAAACATCTCATGTATGCAGACAGCTAGCCTGCAGAGGCTATTTTAAAAGATGCAAGCACTTGCTGAATGCAAACTTTCATGCTTGTGGTCATTTAGAAAGAATGAAGGTCTGCATATTTCCACTTCCTTCTCTGATCGTCTTTCCAACGTGGCCACTGAGTGTTTTATTTTCCCAAACAGAACTTGTAGCAGTGCAAAAACACTCAACTGCTTCAAACAAATAATTATGGTGTTGACCTTGTTCCTTAAATCATATCCACATAATTTATCCCAGCTTTTGCTTGGGGTAGGGGTGAGCATCCTGTCCATGTTGCCATAAACTGATTATATGAACACTTTTGGACGTTATTATATAGACTCAATATTCCTCTCACAAGAGGAATTCCGACTTATCTTCCTTTGTGGTAAAATGAACTTTGTTTCTGGAATTTGAAACAGAATTGATTAAGGTCCGGATTTCTAAGATACAAGGCTGAGTACCACATTTCAAAAGCAAACACAAGAACTGTGCAAAATGTTTTCTTTCTTCTGCAGACCTATATATTAACTTGGTTTTCTCATTGTAAGCAGTTAGTAGGATAGACAATCTTTTCTCATATCATGTTGTTGATATGCCATCCTTTTAAGGTATTTTTCAATTTTGCCTGGCATATTTTGGGTGTACAGTGAGCTATTTTCACTCGTGTGTACTGTGTGTAGCATGTGCAAAGGTCAGGTCAGGATAATTGGTCTGTCCATTACCTCAGACATTTGCCATTTATTTACTCTGGGACCACTGAAAATCCTTTGAACTAGGTGTTTTGAAACTCAATTAATTACATGCTGCCAAATAGCCTTAGTTGGCTCTAAGGACTATGGGATGTTAATTTTCCAAACCACTTGCAGTCCTGTGCCCACTAAATAGTTGTTCTTTCCTGTACTTTCTTTCACCTTTTCTAGACTCTGATAACCACTTGTCTATCAGATAAACTTTCTAAAGCTTATCCATATAATACTTTGTTTTATAAAAAATCATAGTATTTTTTTCCCCTTTGGATTCCTTCAACTTTTGTATTTTTCTTACCCAAAACAATGGCTCTCTCTCTCACAGCTACTTCCATGGAGGTTGGAGTTATTAATATCATTAAGACTTCATAAACAACCAGAAAACCAATGAAATAACACCATAAGCCATCTATTATCAGACACTGGGTGAGAGATGATTTGATTAGAGAAGGCTGAAGGGGAAGGCAGAATATTGAAGAAGAGAGACAATATTTGATTACAATATTAAGTTACATAACTCTAGGTTGAAACTTCATGAAGTCATGCAAGACTGCATACTAAGAAAGGTATGAGTTTCACCATTTCTCAGACTGGTCTCAAAGAAAAGGATGTTTTAGTTTCATGTAGCCATGGTGTAGAGACCTCAAGGAACATTTGGTTATATACCAGGGTAACAGGAGTCTCCTAAACATGTGGCTAACATTATCATTCTCCTCCATTGGTTCTAACATACCTTGCCTACAGGCCAAAACAAACATGAAAACATACCTTACCTATTGAGTGCCAGTAGAAAGCACAGTGATGTTAAGAAGGAGAAGATAAGCTGTGAACACAGGTACCATAATCTTCTCAGTTCCTTCTACCTATGAAAATTCCATGATATGCAAAGAATCAGGAAAAGGTGCCCACTAACCATGAGAGAAAAGAACCAATAGAGGAGACAGTTCTGGAGGGATGACAGAAAAACCATCTATCAATGTTAGGTATCAATATTTAAGGAAAATCATGAACAAAATGAGAAGAGAAATAAAAATTCAGTAGAACATTGCAGTAGAATGTCTGGGGAGTAAAAGATGTACTATTAAAAATGAAAAGCTCACTTGGTGGCCATAAGTTGAGGAACTCAACACCTCAGTAATAGTTACAGGGAAGGAGGCAAAATATATAGAATTAGAATTTCAGAATGGGAGGAAGCGAATAATAATTGTAAAGGAATTGATGAAATTATTCTAAACGTTATATAAATAATTAAGCTAAACAAATCAAAGCAAAATAAGCTCCGAGAAAGCCACAGGCTTATTATAATCAAATTACTGAATGCAATAACTAGGAAACAACTTGAAAGCAGCTAGTGGAACAAAACCCTTATTTCATATAAGAGAGAGCATAGAGAGATGATTAAGAATTTGTCATCAAAGCCGTACAAGCCAGAAAACAGCTGAATAATATCACTAACAATCTGGGAGAGAGTCAACCTGCAGCTATGTTTTATTTTACTGAAACTAGCCTTGCAAAATTCTTTTAAAAGAAATGCCTTCAGAAAAAGAAATATTGAAAAAAATTCATCCTCAACAGCTATACATTAAAAGTGTTAGACATAATTATTCTGGTTGAACATAAATACTACTGCATATAGGCTTTCACTCGCATGTGATCAAGACTGACAAACATGTTCAAGGATATTTCCCACTTTCTATTCTATGAGATTCGGTGTATTGGCTTTTATCTTGAAGTCTTGAACACATTGGTAGAGGAGACAATTTCACGAATAGAACACCAATGGCTCAGGCTCTAAGGCCAACAATTGACAAATGGGAGGTCACGAAATTGCAAAGCTTCTGTAAGGCAAAGGACACTGTCAATAACACAAATTGGCAGCCTACAGTTTGGGAAAGGATCTTCACCAACCCTATATCTGAGAGAAGACTAGTATCTATTTTTTCTGTGTATTTTTACTATTGTTGCTATTACTTTTATTGTTTTTAACAGTCCAGCCATTGCCCCTCCCCCAGTCACTCCCTCCCACAGTTTCTCATCTCATTCCTCCTCCCTGTTGTCTCCAAGAGGATGTATCCCACCCCCACCATGCCTCCCCACACCCTGGGGCCTCAAGTCTCTCTAGGGTAGCATCTTCTCCCATTGAGGCCAGACTATGTAATAAATATATATATATATATATATATATATATATATATATATGCCTCTGACCAACTTATGTATGATGCCTGGTTGGTGGCTCAGTGTCTGAGAGATCCCAGGGGTCTGAGATAGTGGAGACTGCTGGTCTTCTTTCCCTCCTCCTCGGCTTCTTCCATCCTTTCCCTATTCAGTCACAAAAGTCCCTGACTTCATTCCAATGCTTGGCTGTAAGTATCTGCATTTATCTTAATCAGCTGCTTGTTGGGCCTTGTAGGACCTCCATGCTAGGCTTCTGTCTGTAAGCATACCATAATATCATTGATAGTGTCAGGTCTTGGAGCCTCCCTTTGAGATGGATCCCAAGTTGGGCTGAACACTGAATTTCCTTTCCCTCAGTCTCTTCTCCATTTTTGTCCCTGCAGTTCTTTTAGATAGGAACAATTCTGGGTCAGAATTTTGACTGCGGGATGGGAACCCCCTCCCTCAACCTGATTCCCTGTCTTTCTACTAGAGGTGGACTTTATAAGTTTCCTATCCCCACTGTTAAACATTTCATCTAAGGTCCCTCCTTTTAAATCCTGAGAGTCTCTCACCTCCCAGGTCTCTCGTACTTTCTAGAGGGTCTCCCCCATTCCTCACAAAGTTGCATATTTCCATTCATTTTGCTGGCCCTAAAGGCTCCTCTCCTGTCTCCTCCCCCATACCTGATCATGTCCTCATTTCCCCTTGCCCTTCTCACCCAGGTCCCTTGTTCCCTCTCCCTCCTATGATTATTTTCTTTTCCCTTTCAGGTGGAACTGAAACATCCTCACTTGGGCCCCTCTGCTTATTAATCTTCTTGAGTTCTGTGGATTGTATCCTAGGTATTCTATTGGCTAGTATACAGTTATTAGTGAGTACATACCCTGAATATCCTTTTGGGTTTGAATTACCTTACTCAAGGAGGATATTTTCTAGTTCTATCCATTTGCCTGCAAGGCTCATGGTGTCCTCATTCTTAATAGCTGAATAATATTCCATTGTGTAAATGACCACACTTTCTGTATTCATTCCTTGTTTGTGGGGCATCTGGGTTGTTTCCAGCCACAAATAAGGCCACTATGAAGATGGTGGAACACATGTCCCTATAGTATGGTGGGACATCTTTTGGGTATATGTGCAAGAATAGTATAGCTAGGTCTTCAAGTAGATCTATTTCCAATTTTCTGAGGAACTGCCAGATTGATTTCCAGAGTGGTTGTACTAGTTTGCAAAGTCACCAGCAATAGAGGAGTGTTTCTCTTTCACCACATCCTTGCCAACATGTGCTGTCACCCTAGCTGGGGCTATCTCGAGGATGAGGCAGAGACCTGAGATAAGGGTGGTGACCAGGAATCAGTGGGGATGATCTAAGTGGTGACCCACTAGATTGGGGACATGGAACCAGAAAGAACCCCAGTTGAGTGATAGAGACACTAACTCACCCACAGAACTTTCAACCTCAAATTTATCCTGTCTACAAGAAATGCAGGCATGGGGGAGGGCAGAGACTCAGGGAATACCAATAACAGGCCCAACTTGAGACCCATCTCATGGACTAGCATGAATCCCCGGCACTATTAATGATACTTTGCTATGCTTGCAGCCAGGAGCAAGTTGTTCTCTGAGAGACTCCCCACACTGAGACAGACACCTACAACCAAACAGTAGAGGGTGCTTCAGGACTTTTATGGAAGAATAGAAGGAGAGATTGTGGACCCTTGAAGGGGATATGAACTCCACAGGAAGACCAACAGAGTCAACCAACCTGGACCCTTGGGGCTCTCAGAGTCTGAACAACCAACCAAAGAACATACATGGGCTAAACCTAGGCCTCCCTGAAAATATGTAGCAGGTGTGTAAGCTTGGTCTTCATGTGGGTCTATCCCAGAAGCTGTTGCCTGTAAGTGGGATATGTTCTACTAGCTAGGTTATCTTGTTTGGCCTCAGCTTCTAAGGAACATGGAGTGTCAGGTGGGAGGATACACAGGGGACCCCACCCTCTCAGAGGAGAACGGGATGGGGAGACAGGGGAAGGATTATGGAAGGAGTGACCAGGAGGGGGGCAGTGAATAGAATGTAAAGTGAGTAGGTGAGAAAAATAAAAAAAGAGTGACAAATATGAAAGAGCATTTTCTCTTTGTTTTGTTTCTCTAGTGCGTTTTCTAAGGCAAGTACGAATACTGGGAATAATTTTAGGATCTGGAGTTAAGAGTTCCTAAACATGGCTCTAACATTAGCATCTCTTACTCTGTGAAGAACACTTTTAAGAGAATGAGCACAGAACTATTTGTTAAAACTCAAAATATTTCATGTACAATTTCTATTACAGATAGGTAAGTTGTGAAAAGACATATCAAAGACAAAATGAAAATGGAAAATGGCTGCATGGAGAGGTGTTAAGCATCATTACTTACTAGGAGAGTGTCTAGATGGAAACAGTGGAGGTCCTGCGTTACTTCCATCACTAAACTTTCTGTCTCCATATTTATCTCTGTCTGTCTGTCTCTGTCTCTTTCTGTGTCTCTCTGTGCCTTTCTCAGTGTCTCTGTCTCTGTGTCTGTCTCTGTCTCTCTCTGTCTCTCTGTCTCTGTCTGTCTGTCTGTCCATCTGTCTCTGTCGGTCTCTCTGTCTCTGTCTGTCTCTGTTTCTCTCTCTCTCTCTGTCTGTCTGTCTCTGTCTCTTTCTGTGTCTCTCTGTGCCTTTCTCTGTGTCTCTGTCTCTGTGTCTGTCTCTGTCTCTCTCTGTCTCTCTCTCTCTCTCTGTCTGTCTCTGTCTGTCTGTCTCTGTCTCTTTCTGTGTCTCTCTGTGCCTTTCTCAGTGTCTCTGTCTCTGTGTCTGTCTCTGTGTCTGTTTCTGTCTCTCTCTGTCTCTCTGTCTCTGTCGGTCTCTCTGTCTCTGTCTGTCTCTGTTTCTCTCTCTCTCTCTCTCTCTCTCTCTCTCTCTCTCTCTCTCTCTCTCTCTCTCTCTCTCTGCTTCTAAAGCACGATAGAGGATAGAGGATGTCCTGGTTTGAAGGCAGTCTGGCAGAACTCTTCTATATATTCCCAGTAGCCCATTCTTACAGAGCCCTACTCACATTAGAGAGGAGAGCCCACTTTATTCACTCTGTTGACCAAATATTCATCTAATCCAGAGGTACCCTCACACATACATCCAAAATTTGTGGCCAAATGTTCAGGTTTTTGTGTTAATCAACTTGATATCAGCATAGGGTTTTTTTTTTCATTTTTATCTAGAATTCTGCTTAATATATTTAAAGGGATATTTATACACATATAAACATGCTAAAATTTGTAGAACTATATTTTGAAATATAGTCAACTCTGTTGTATGTCTTCAAAACAGACTTTTAAAGACAATACTGTGTCATTCAAAGCTTATGTGGAAGAAAGGTGTTTCAAAGTAAGTTTATAAAGTCTGGAAGAAGCTAAACTGAAAGTAACTGTTATAGGTCTTTTATATATGTCACAATGTAAAGTGACATGACACTTAAAGGTATGCTGTGGTTAGTTATGTAGCCACTGCAAGTTCCATAAATATCCAGTAAAACATAACAAGGAGAACATGCTATGCGCAAATGAGTTCATTAAAAGGCCCCAAGGAAACTAAGGTAAGAATTCGATGGTTGGATAAAAAGAATAGAACTAGGGAGAGGGCTCAGGGATAAAAACAGCTTCATAGTAAGTATGACAACCCAAGTTCTATACCTGGGTCCCACAGTAGAAGGAGAAAACCAACTTACACACACACACACACACACACACACACACACACACACACACACACAGAGAGAGAGAGAGAGAAAGAGAGAGGGAGAGAGAGAATGATGATGATGATGATGATGATGATGATGATGAATAGAATTCTAAGTTTCTAAAAATAATGAAATGAAGGATGGACAATAGTTTTAATAGTAGGATGTTATACCCTGTCAATGATTGCATGGCATCCTGGGTATGTGCGTGTGTGTGTGTGTGTGTGTGTGTGTGTGTGTGTGTGTGTGTGTGTGTGTGCATGTACTCAAACTAAGACTTAGAAGAGGGAAGAACACTTGTTAAAACACCCCCATAAAATTGCTATATGTCTCTAATCCCCACACTCATGAAACAGAAGCAGGCAGATCTCTGTGAGTTGGAGGTCAGCCTTGTCTAGAAAGCAAGTTCAGGACAGACAGAATTGTTGTGCAGAGAAACTCTGTCTTGAAAGAAAAAATATTGGCTTCTAGGAAAGATATTGAGATATTTTCTCATTTATTAATTATATTTAATAATATATTTGTATTTTATATTTAAAATGTTCTCCCCTTTCCTGATTTCCACTCTGGAGTCCCCCTATTCCTTCCCTCCTCCCCCTGCCTCTATTAGAGTGTTTCACCACCCACCTAACCACTCCCTCTCATCTCCCTTCCCTACACAGGGGCATTGGGCCTCATAGGGCCAAAAGCCTGTCCTCTCCCTGATGCCCAATAAGGCCATCCTCTGTTACATATGTGGCTGGAGCCATGGGTCCTTCCATATGTATTCTTTGATTGGTGGTTTGGTCTCTGGGAGCTCTGGGTGGTTTGATTGGTTGATGTTGTTTTTCTTCCTATGGGGTTGAAAACCCCTTCAGCTCCTTCAGTCCTTTCTCTTACTCTTCCATTAGGGACTTCTTTCTCAGTTCAGTTGTTGGCTGCAAGCACCTGCTCTGTATTTGTCAGGCTCTGGCAGGGCCTCTCAGGAGACAGTTGTGTCAGGCTCCTGTCAGCGTGCACTTCTTGGCATCCACAATGCTGTCTAGGTTTGGTGACACGTTATGAGATGGATTCCTGGGTGGGGCTGCTTTGGATGACCTTTCCATCAGTCTATGCTCCACACTTTGATTCTGTATTTTCTCCTATGAATATTTTGTTCTTTCTTCTAAGAAGGACTGAAGCATCCACTCTTTGGTCATCCAACTTCTTGAGCTTCATGTGGTCTCTAGATTGTATCTTGGGTAATTCGAGCTTTTGGGCTAATATCCACTTATCAGTGAATGCATACTATGTGTGTCTTTTTGTGATTGGGTTACCTTACTCAGGATGATATTTTCTAGTTCAATCCGTTTGCCTAAGAATTTCATGAAGTCATTGTTTTTGATAGCTGAGTAGTACTCCATTGTGTAGATGTACCATATTTTCTGTATCCATTCCTCTGTTGAAGGACATCTGGCTTCTTTCCAGCTCTGGCTAGTATAAATAAGGCTGCTATGAACATAGTAGAGCATGTGTCTTCCTTGTATGTTGGAGCATCTTTTGGGTATATGTCCAAGAGAGGTATAGCTGGGTCCTCAGGTAGTTCAATGTCCAATTTTCTGAGGAACCTCCAGACTGATTTCCAGAATGATTGAGTTGTTATTTTGATGGGAATTGCATTGAATCTGTAGATTGCTTTTGGTAAAAGGCCATTTTTACTATATTAATCCTTCCAATCCATGAGCATGGGAGATCTTTCCATTTCTGAGATCTTTTTCAGTTTATTTCTTCAGAGACTTGAAGTTCTTGTCATACAATCTTTCACTTGATTGATTAGAATCACACCAAAGTTATTTTTAATTGTTTGTGACTATTGTGAAGGGTGTACTTTCCCTAATTTCCTTCTCAGCATGTTTTTCCTTGGAGTAGAAGAAGGCTACTGATTTGTTTGAGTTAGTTTTATATCCAGTCACTTGCTGAAGTAGGGTATCAGGTTTAAGAGTTCTCTGGTGGAATTTTTGGGGTTACTTAAGTATACTATCATATCATCTGCAAATAATGACAGTTTGACTTCTTCCTTTCCAATTTGTATCTCTTTGACCTCTTTTCATTGTCTAATTGTTCTGGCTAGGACTTCAAGTACTATATTTAATAGGCAGGGAGAGAGTGGACAGCCTTGTCTAGTTCCTGATTTTAGTGGGCTTGCTTCAAGTTTCTCTCCATTAAGTTTGATATTGGCTTCTGGTTTGCTGTATATTGCCTTTACTATATTTAGGTATGGGCATTGAATTCCTGATCTTTCCAAGACTTTTAACATAAAAGGGTGTTGAATTTTGTATTGACGAATTTCTATATATTGAACCATCCCTGCATCCCTGGGATTAAGCCTACTTGATCATGATGGATGATTGTTTTGATATGTTCTTGGATTCAATTTGTAAGAATTTTATTGAATATATTTGCATCAATTTTCATAAGGGAGATTGGTCTGAAGTTCTCTTTTTTGTTGGCCCTTTGTGTGTTTTAGGTATAAGCATAATTGTGGCTTCATAGAATGAATTGGCTAATGATCCTTCTATTTCAATTGGTGGATAGTTTGAGGAGTATTGGTATTAGGTCTTCTTTGAAGGTCTGATAGAATTCTGCACTAAGTCCATTTGGCCCTGGGCTTTTTTGGTTAGGAGACTTTTAATGACTGCTTCAATCCCTTTAGCAGTTATTGAACTATTCAAATGGTTTATCTGATCATGATTTAACTTTGCAATGTGATGTCTGTCTAGAAAATTGTCCATTTCATCCAGATTTTCCAGTTTTCTTGAGGAAAGGCTTTTATAAAAGGATCTGATGATTTTTTTTTAATTTCCCCATTTTCTGTTTTTATGTCTCCTTTTTCTTTCCTGATTTTGTTAATTTGGATACCCTTTCTGTTCCCTATGTTTAGTCTGGCAAAGGGTTTATCTATCTTATTGATTTTTTTCAAAGAACCAGTTCCTGGTTTTGTTGATTTTTTGTATAGTTCTTTTTGTTTCTACTTGGTTGATTTCAGTCCTGAGTTTGATTATTTCTTGCCTTCTACTCCTCTTGTGTATATTTGCTTCTTTTTATTCTAGAGCTTTCAGGTGTGCCATCAAGCTCCTAGTGTATGCTCTCTCCAGTTTCTATTTGGAGGCTCAAGAATTATGAGTTTTTCTCTTAGCACTGCTTTAAATTTGGGTATGTTGCGCCTTCATTGTTATTTAATTCTAAAAAGTCTTCAATTTCTTTATTGCTTCCTTGAGCAAGTTATCACTGAATAGAGCACTGTTTAGCTTCCATGTGTATGTGGCCTTTCTCTTGTATTTGTTGTTATTGAAGACCAGTTGTAGTCCTTGGTGATCTGTACAGGATTATTTCAGTCTTCTTGTATCTGTTGAGGCCTGTTTTGTGACCAATTATATGGTCAATTTTGGAGAAGGTACCATGAGGTGCTGAGAAGAAGGTATATTCTTTTGTTTTAGGACGAAATGTCCTATAGATATCTGTCACATCCATTTGGTTCATAACTTCTGTTTGTTTCTCTATGTCTCTGTTTACTTTCTGTTTCCATGATTTGTCAATTGATGAGAGTGGGGTGTTGAAGTCTCACACTATTATTGTGTGTGGTGCAGTGTATGCTTTGAACTTTAGTAAAGTGTTTTTTTTTTTAATGAATGTAGGTACCCTTGCATTTGGAGCGTAGATATTCAGAACTGAGAGTTCATCTTGGTGGATTTTTCCTTTGATGAGTATGAAGTGCCCTTTCTTATCCTTTATCATAGCATTTGGTTGAAAGTCAATTTTATTTGATATTAGAATGGCTATTCCAGCTTGTTTCTTGGGCTTTGAACATTTTTCCCAGCCTTTTGCTGTGAGTTAGTGTCTGTCTTTGTCACTGAGGTACTGTTCCTGTAAGCAGCAAAATGCTTGGTCCTGTTTAGGTATTCAGTCTGTTAGTCTATGTCTTTTTATTGAGGAATTGAGTCCATTGATTTTAAGAGATATTAAGGAGTACTTGATTGTTGTGTCCTGTTCCTTTTGTTGTTAGAGGTGGAATTACATTTATGTAGCTATCTTCTTTTGGGTTTATTGCAAGAAGATTAATTTCTTGCTTTTCCTAGGGTGTAGTTTTCCTTTTTTTATTGGAGATTTCCATCTCTTATATTTTATAGACTTGGATTTGTGGAAAGATTTTGTGTAAATTTGTTTTGTCATGGAATATTTTGGTTTCTCTATCTATGGTAGCTGAAAGTTTTGCTGGATATAAGAGCCTGGGTTGGCATTTGTGTTCTCTTAGGGTCTGTATGACATCTGTCCAGGATCTTCTAGCTTTCAAGGTCTCTGTTGAAAAGTCTGGTGCAATTCTGGTAGGTCTGCTTTCAGATGTTACTTGGCCTTTTTCTGTTACTGCTTTTAGTATTCTTTCTTTGTTTTGTGCATTTTGGTGTTTTGAATATTATGTGATAGTTGGAATTTCTTTTCTGGTCTAGTCCATTTGTAGTTCTGTTGGCTTTTTGTATGTTGGTGGGCACCTCTTTTTTTACGTTAGGGAAGTTTCCTTCTATAATTTTATTGAAGATATATACTGGCCCTTTAAATTGGGAATCCTCACTCTCTTTTATACCTATTATTCTCAGGTTTGGTCTTTTCATTGTTTCCTGGGTTTCCTGGATGTTTTGGGTTAGGAGCTTTTGCATTTTGTATTTTCTTTGACTGTTGTGTCAATGTTTCTATGGTATCTTCTGCCCCTGAGATTCTCTTTTCTATCTCTTGTATTCTGTTGGTGATGTTTGTATCCATGACCCCTGATCTCTTTCCTAGGTTTTCTATCTCCAGGGTTGTCTCCTTTTGTGATTTCTTTATTGTTTCTATTTCCACTTTTGGATCCTGGATGGTTTTGTGCAATTCCTTTACCTGTTTGGCTGTGTTCCCTTGTATTTATTTATGGGCATTATTCATGTTCTTCTTAAAGTCCTCTATTATCATCATGGGATATGATTTTAACTCCAAATCTTACTTTTCAGGTGTGATGGGGTATCCAGGACTTTCTGTGGTGGGAGAACTGGGTTCTGATGATGCTAAGTAGCCTTGGTTTCTGTTGCTTATGTTCTTGTGCTGGTCTCTTGCCATCTGGTTATCTTTAGTGCCTGCCCTAGCTGTCTCTGACTGAAGCCTGTCCTTCTTGTGATCCTGTTCATGTCAGATCTCCTCAGAGTCCAGGTGTCTTTGTGATCTTGGGATCCTGAGTTCCTGGGATCCTGGGATCCTGAGTGTGTCAGAGCTCCTGAGTCAAGCTGCCTCTGAGATACTGAAGTCCTGGTGTGACCAAGCTCCTGAGGCTCTGTTGTTTCTGAGCTCCTGGGAGTCAAGCTTTCTCTGTGTGTTGCAGGAGTCGGTGGTGGCAGGGGGAGGCTCTGGCACTGAGTTTGTGGTGAGCACAGATAAAAGCTGAAAGGAGGGTGAGTGTTTGTGTTTCCCTGGTTCCTATATGAGTCCCAGTTACGCTGGGTGTTGGGGGAAGAAGTTGTGGCCTCAACTGTGACCTTGAGCGTGTCAGAGCTCCAGTGCTCTTGGGTGTGTCTGATCTCCTGAGAGTCGAGCTTCTTCTGTGACCCTGTGCTCCTGTGATCCTAGACCTGTTAGTGCATCTGTGTTCCTCTGATTCTGTGATCCTGGGTGTGTTAGAGCACCTGAATGATGGGCTTTCTCTGGTTGTTGTAGGAGTAAGTGCAGGACCAAAGCCAAAGTTCTGCTCAGGGCAGAAGTTCAGACCGGAAGGGACCCGCCCTGCTGGCTGAGCAGAGATTCCTGCTTCCCTGCATCCCTGGGGACCCAGTCGCTCTGGGTGTTGGGACAGAAGATATTCTGTCCTTCTCACCTGCGATCCTAGGCATGTTCAAGCAACTGGGTGACAGGCTTCCTAGGTGTTGTGGGAGTAGGTGCGGGACCAGTGTCCAAGGTCTGCTCAGGGCACAAGTTCAGACAGGAAGAACTGGGATATTTTCTTAAATTAGTGATTGATTTTTGAGTGCCCAGCTCATCGCAGTGGTGCTACCCCAGGCGAGGTGAATAGGAAATGAAGCTGAGTGAGCCGCAGAAGCAAGGCTTACAGTAAGCAGAGTTCTTTCACAGTCTCAGCCTCAGTTCCAGCCTCCAGGTCCCTACTCTAACTACGCTCCTGCCTTGACTTCCCTCAATGATGCACTGTCTCTTGGAAGTGTAAAGTGAGATAAATCCTTTCCACCCCTGGTGCTTTTGATCACTGTGTTTTATCAAAGCCATAGGAATCCCAATTAAGAAACATAAAAAGAAAATGAACTAATACCTTCAACTAAAAGGAAGGTATTTTTAGACTGGACCAAACAAAATCAGGAAAGCACAGGAATTTTACCTCATAATTTAAACAATTTACAAACAAAATGATGGTAATCTACATAGTACTTTCAGGTATTGATAAAACAAACAAAACGAATCAGAAGACTATATTTTAAGAAGAGTAATGTATAAAATACCGAAAGGACAATTTATCTCAAAACATGACAAATGTAAATAAGTACCTAGCCATAATAGAACCCGTGAATGTGTGAAATAAACACAGAAAACTGAGAGGAAGATTCAATGAAACCATAATAGTTGAAATCGGATATTTCAACTTTCCCATCTAATAACTAAGGTTCTGAGTCAATGGAAAATCCATAAGGCAGTAGAAAACTTGTAGCACTAGCAATATGACCTCAGAGATGTTTATAGGGGAGTTCACTGAGAGCAGAAAATACATTCTTTGAACGTGACATGGAACATTGAGAAAATTAGACTCCACTGAGGAAAATAAAACAAAATTCAATAAATTTATAAGAACATAAATCATACCATCAAACTGAGTGTGGGATCCAGCTACAAAATTAAATTAGAATTGAAAAAACAATAAGACTATCTTGGACAATCACAGAGTATTTGGAAAATTTAAAAAAAAAAAAACAAAGAAAAAAAACCCCCAAATTTCTTCTACATAAACTACGGGTTGAAAAGAACAAGAAGTATTCTCAACTGTGTAGAATTAAGTCACAATATAGCATTATAGCCAAGTAATTGTGCAAATCTTAAGTCAGTGTGTCAGATGAAACCTTATTGGTTATGTGTGCACACCTGTGAGTGCAAATCTAGTGAAAGTTTTTATTCATCCGTGCTTTGCAGGACTTGCCTCTCAATCTGACAATCTGAGAGTCCGCATTTCTGACCTCCGACCTCCCCCTCACACACACACAGACAGACAGACAGACAGACACACACACACACACACACACTCACACACACATACACACACACACAACTTAAAAGAAAAATTAAAATAGACTTACTTTATGTCATGCTTTCATCAGTTAATAGAGAAACATGACTGTTCATCATCGTTATCAAACCTCAAGCTAGAGAGCATTCCCGATCACTGCCTTTGAAGGACTTTGTACAAAAGATGTCATTATGCACTAGAGAACAATAAAAGTGTTTTAGTGGAAACAGCAAACATTACAGCAGGTCTTAATGGTAGCAGTAGGATATACTTCGTATATCAGTCCACTCTAATGCTTTCTTCAGTGGATAATTTAAATAAAACATTAAATTTATCAGGTATTAAAAAATAAGAATACAGATTAAGATATGCACTGGGGGTAATATAGAAATTTAGCTGTTTTATCATTTAGCTATGTAACTGTTTTATTATTAATCAGAAAAATTCATGGAAAATGTTGACACCTTGATAAGATAATTGAAGAATATTTGTTTTTAAATAAATTATGTTTTTAAGAACCATTTGAGGGCTTCTGTGTGATTGAAATGCTCGTCTGTAGTACCTTGATTTGTTTAGGAAAGGAGTCAGAAAGGTAAAAGAAAATCAATCCAAAAGCAAAAATATAAATCATGCCTACATTTTATTGTTACATTTCAATGCTTAGAAGATTTCAAATGGAAAATGAGGAGACCATATTGAGTGAAGCTCGTGGGAATCCTGTCTACCTTGGTCTTTATTTTCTTCAATAATTATTACCTTAATTGAATCCATTTACTGGGTACACAGTAGTCATTTGAAACACTTACAACATGCAATCATCAAATGGGGTAGTTAGTATTTATATCTCAAACATATCAAAACATTCTGATTAACACCTAATAGTATATACTTATGAGGTTTGGTGCTACAGTTCAATCATGAATGCAATGTGGGCTGTTGAATCACAGAAATGTCTGTTTCTATTTCCTTATCATGACTTTGTGTTTAGGGACTGAGCTCTTATCTCCCCTGTGCTTCTCTTACAAAGCCCATAGCAACAACAAGCCACTATTAAAGACAAAAATAGTTACCTTATTGCTGTGCATTTCAGTGAAAGAACACACATTAAAAAAGCAGTACCAGTCACATTCAAAGTGTTCATATTTCTTTATCCTTTTAAATGAAACTAGAAAGTTTATTTTTTGGGTGTGCCTATGCTGGTTCTTAGATCACCACTATTTTCTGTAGAGGAGAGCTTTGTTGTGGGTTTCCAGCTCCCTAGAATTTAGGTTACATCTTGATGATAAGTAGAGATGGAGGATTCATCAGGTTGCTCAGCTCATTGGTTTTCATTCCTTGAAGGGCTTCCTAAACTCACATAGAGCATCCTTTGGAGCAGGGTATTGAGGTTCCACGGTTTTGGGTTGCCGTGGCTCTTCTGTAATGTCCATCCTCTGGCTTAGGGTTTTGCCTGTCTCTGGACTTCTTTCATGATTCACTAAGAGATTTTCACTCACTGGGAGTTTCTAGGTTGTCAAGACCATGAATTAACATAATGGTTTGTGGGTATTCGTACTCTGCATAGGATCTCAATCACTATCTATAGGTTTGCACAGGCTAGACCTTGTTCTACTTATCAATCATTCATACTTGACCTATGGACTTTGGACATGAGAACCTGGTTGAAGAACAACTGATAAACACTGGTTTCTTACAGGTATTCAAAGGTTCCCAACTGTCTAGTTCTTCACTCCAAATCAGTGTGCTTGGGCTTTGTCCCTGTAGCTTATGACATACAAGAATACAGAATATCATTAGCTATTAGGATCTCTATTCCCTACTCAACAGCACAGAGATTGAGGGTGCACAAAGTGAGTTGTTGATTATTTGATACAGATTGTTGGTATCAGATGAAAAGTTTCTGCAATGGATAGATGTGAGATGTGCCCAGGAATGTGGATCTAATAAACACAATGCCTCAATTTGGTGAAAAGAAAGTTTGTTATTCTCATATTACCAAAGCTTTTCCCATCTGAAGAACTTCATAAACTGAGGTTCTTAATCCATGTGCCTGAACTATGAAAACCTCAATAGGAATCTTTAAGTTGGAAGTAACAAAGAATGACATAAAGTCATAAAGTCCCCTGTTGTTCTGCCATCTAGGCCACAAATCCGTTCATATTTGCAGAAATGTCTAGGTCCTTCCAATCATTTTCTGGACTTTCAAATTTTCTATCGTTATTCCCTTCTTGCATACATTTCTCAGTGCAGAGTTCCATTCATTTTAATCACACTATGTGTATTACCCGAGTCTGCCTTTACAACTTGTCAATCTCACTGTGACTCCCACAGATTTGGCTGAATCTCTAGAGATCTGTACTCCAGCATCTCCTCTGTCTCCGGCTCTGCCAAAGCATTTTGACCAAGCCCAAGCTTTCAAAAGGGCTTCCGATCCCTTTAATTTCCTCAAGGAATAGACATTGATGGTGAAAGAACTGGTGAGACATGACGTATATGCTGAACCCCAGTGATGCTGGAAATGAGACAGCAAATTAAAATCTTAGGCAAACAACCTCTAATTCCCTCTTACTATTATCTGGGATGCTCTGACATGCTCTCTGTTTTCAAACATTTGCTTCTAGGGAGACTTGCTCATCCTTACTTTAATCCCCCAAGGCCATCTTCATGGTGTTTCCTCATATGCTCCCCTTGCATTGACAGAGATATTGAACTTCATTAATCTACATTCATCTGAACTCAAGGGCCTTCCTTTAGGGAAATCTTTACTTTTATAGATTTATTTTTTTAACTTGCTTATATTCATTGTGTACAAAATACATCTCATACATTGCAAAAGTCAACCTTTGAAAGTTCCCAAGTCAGTGATATTTCATACCTAACTCTCAATCATTGTTGTCTCTTAACATAGTCTAATTGCTTACATTACCAGCTACAGCTATATATGACAAGGTACAACATACATGTTTTATTTTGAATAATATCTATTGTTACCGTTAAAAGTTTCCTGATTTTCCCATTTTATTTACTAATTTTATAACATTTCCTACTGATCTTGTCAGTGTGTTAAAATGACTAATGATATAATTTCCTACTCCAGCTTTTAAGTATTTACTTGATTTCTTTATCAGGCAAATATACTACCAAGTTATGATGCATTCAGCCTTGGCTCTAGGCACAGCCTTATTTCCTTATGTTCTTGATTATGTACTCTCCATGTGCCAAGGCTTTCTTACACCTTGGGACTTTTATCTTTGCCATTTTCTATATTGACAGTTATTCCAAATACTCTCACATCTTGACTCAGACCCTTGAGGTTTACACTCCTCAGCCTGTTCTTTCTTGACTCCTGAAGCTGGAATTCAAGGAAATCTCTGTACACACCCTCCCATCACTCACTGAAACCTTTATGGACTGGTTACCTACTAAAAGGATGCTGAAGACCCTAGCCAGGATTCCTAGATGAACAGACACTCTACAAATTTTAGAAAAGAATCTCTAGCTTAGAAGCAAAATAGAGAAAATTAATTCATCCAATATAGCCTCCAAAAATAATATAAGACAAGGTTGAAAAACACACGGAGGCAAGACATCTCCTTGCTCTGTAAGCCTGGTGACTTGAGCTGCATCCTTGTAACCCACATCAATGTGGAAGAGAACCCTGTTCTATGACCCCTATATGAATGCCATAGTATGAGTACTAGCACACACATTTACACACACACACACACACACACACACACACACACACACACACCCCAATTTCAAAGGCTGTGAATACAATATATTAAGATTATAATAGCAACCTACTGCCACCTAATATCATACAATAAGGAATTCTAATAATGAAGCTTAATAGGCAGCAGGTCTGGCTGTTTAAATTTAAATTTATTGAAATTAAATAATCAGATTTGAAGAGTTCAGTATCTTCCTTTGGTTAATGGGTATGACTGTCATACTCAGACTTTTATTTTGGAGGAATTTGTGGGCCTAGAGCCAGCTGCTTAGCAACTTGCTAGTAGCACACCATTACATCTAAAATCTCTTATTCTCAAACATTTATTCCCTTTTGAGTATTAAATTCTGCTAAATTTGCAAAGCCTACCATTGTAAATATTTGAAATGGGAATGAATATATTATTTGAATTTTCTGTAAATGATGCAATTGAGAGATTTGAAAACATTAGGTTTTTGTGGTTGTGCAATGCAATTTTGCACATTAATTTTTAACAGAAACTTTTGCTTTGAACAAATCATAACAACTGGCTAGTAAGATGAATGAATATCACCATAACATCAGCAGTTTCACTGAGATTGTAAAATAGAGATTATCAACAAAAGGACATTTGATTTTCTCATATTTTAAGCATTTTTGAAATTATTTAAGTGAATGTTTCAGAATATCAATTTTTATGGGAAGGTTTGATGATAAGAAAACCAAGAAATATTAGTGCCAGAATTGTGCAAAACTTCCTTCAAAGTATAATAGCTTTGCTTTTCATTCATAAACTGAACTATATTCAAACACTTGCTAGATGTGGAAGATGGGACAAAATATAAAGTAGCTAACTTTTAAGGAGCAATCCTTTTTGTTGTCGTTTAGTCTTCTTGTTTTGTGTGTGTGTGTGTGTGTGTGTGTGTGTGTGTGTGTGTGGTTTTATTTTGTGGATGCAACCCAGAGCTTCATACATCTAGGAACATACTCTGTGTCAGAGCTACATGTGTATTTCTGAAGAACACGTGTTCTGTCCCTGATTTCCAGCTTTTTGGATTATTCATTTTTTTTGACCCTGGATCCTTGGTTATATATCCCATTTTCTCTCCTATAGAATTGCTAAAATGCCCAGAACCCTAAAACTGTATATGATAATCAATGTATGTTATTTTTAAATTTTTCTTTTGTTGGATATTTTATGTATTTACATTTCAAACGCTATTTTCTTCCCCCCTTCTCTCATACACCCTCCCTCGCCCCCTGCTTCTATGAGGATGCTCCCACTCCCACCCACCCATTGCAAACCTCAACTTCCTGGCATTACCCTACATCGGGGAAACAAGCCTTCACAGGTCCAAGGGCGTTTCCTCCTATTGATGCTGGACAATGCCATCCTTTGCTACATATACGGCTGTAGCCGTGGGTCCCTCATTGGTTGGTGATTTACTCCCTGGGAGCTCTGGTGGGGTCTGGTTGGTTGATATTGTTGTTCTTCCTATGGCATTGCAAACTCCTCAGCTCCTTCAGTCTTTTCTCTAACTCCTTCATTGGAGTCCCCTTGTTCAGTCCAATAGTTAGCTGCAAGCAGCCTCATCTGTATCAGAAGGGCGCTGGCAGAGCCTCTCAGGAGACACCCATATCTGGCTCCTGTCAGCAAGTACTTCTTGGCATCAACAATAGTGACTGGGTTTGGTGGCTGCATATGGGATGGATCCCCAAGTGGAGCAGTCTCTGGATGACCTTTTCTTTAGTCCTTGCTCCACTCTTTATCCCTGCATTTCCTCCCATGAGTATTTTGTTCTCCCTTCTAAGAAGGAATGAAGCATCCACATGTTGGTCTTTCTTCTTTTTGGGTTTCATATGATCTGTGGATTTTTGTCTTAGGTATTTCAAACCTTTGGGCTAATATCCATTCATCAGTGAGTGCATACCATGTGTGTTATTTTGTCTTGGTTACCTCACTCAGGATGATATTTTCCAGTTCGATCCATTTGCCTAAGAATTTCATGTAGTCATTGAAGAAAGATTAAAACAAACAAACAAACAAACAAACAACAGTGTCTTAATTGACAAAAATGTAATTGAAAAGAGTAAATCAAACCAGTATTAACTTGCAATTACAGTCACTCAATGTGTGCTTAAAGCTGTGTTTCTAGTAATGGTTAATATAGTTATGAAGGTTGTATGTAGCTCTGTTTTAATCTCATAGTTTCCTACATAATGATCAAATACACTCTGAGAGAATAGAAACCATCATTACCATGATGATGTGTTGTCATGGTTTAGCAGTCAACTAGCTATGACCCAGTTCAAATTGACAAACTTTGTAGGGAGTTCAAACTCTCAGTAATCATAGATTTTAATCAAAAGATTCTGACTGGTAATTTGAATAAAAGTGCTTTAGTCAATACTTCAGAGTCAACTGAATTTGTTTTTGATGCTGTATAGATTTGAACAGAAGTATGAACAGATTAAAATATTGATTTTGCATCGTTTTTTGTTGTCCAGAGTCTGATATTATGCCTAACATGTAATAGCCACAGAGTAAATGCCAAATGTGTAAAGAAATTAATGAAAAACTTGAAATTGGGTTTTGATTATAAAAAATACATTCAATCCCAACATGACCCTAGTAGCCATTTTAACAAAATATCATAAGATACCATTAGTATGCTGTCAATGAAGACCGAAACAGACTACTTCCTTTATTTCTAGATGGGTTGAAAACTTTAGCATGTAGAAAAAAATACTTCTGAACACTGTTATTTTTCTTTTAAATAAAAATACTGTTTTACCATTTTAAAAAGAGTTATCTTTTATAAATAAGCCATAGCAATGACTCTTATCTGTAGGTAATACAACGAGTTCCTCTGGGATGTAAACAAAATCCAATAGATGCTTTGTTCTCACTCTGAGTCTTCTGAAACAGAAATGCTAGGGGGAAATGGGGGGATCTGTCTTCAGAAGAAAGAAGCAAACACCTGCTATGGCAGCAGATACCCAGGTTCAAGGTGGAGCTGTGGATGTGATATACTAGTCATTCATTACCTTTTGCCTGTTAGAAACACTGTTCTAGACGGATGCAAAGAGTGTCTGACCTGAAACGAGATTTCCAGTCAGAGAGACAAGAGCCAGACAAGGCAAACAAGGTAATGCAACCAGTTCTATGGCTGTCCGTGACCCCTACAGTTACAATTCTCTCCATGCACACTTCATTCATTGACACTGGTAATGGCTCTACCTAGTGATTGGATTCTGGATTAAGTAAATGCACTTTCAAAGATCCTAGTGAACATAAGTCTAGGACCACTGCCACCAACAGACAAGAAGAAATCTTTCTGGGGTCATCACATTTGCTCTTTCAGCTTGTAAATGGGGCTGCTTCTTTGCTTCTGTTGCTCCTTAGAGATTCTGGGGTGATAGGATTTGTTTTCTATTTTCTGTGTTAATACATCTCTGAACACCAAGGGGAGGGATTATAGCTTCTACTTCCACTGTCTCACTGCCTCTTTATCCCCCATTCCTCCCTTCCTCCATTCCTCCATTTTTCATTAGCATACAATTTTACCAAAAAAAGTAGACATTTGATTACTATGATTTCAAGTTAAACTCAGATGACTGGAATGTTCTCTCATGTCTAATCCTCCCAATATTGCATGATAATTAAGTTTCATTTGATTATTTTATTATGTAAAAAAAAGAAAGAATTTGTGTTGAATGGCCTCCCTAAAAGATGTCTGGCTAAGGCAAGGTTTTGTTTTAGTGGCATGCAATTGTTTTGTACTGCATGGAATTATGTACTATTTCTTACCAGATAAAATAACAAAAACATTCCTTAGAATAAGGAATAAGTCTTTTAACTTATGAGTTGTATATAAATATTTTTAAAAGATGCTACAGGAACTTAATGAGAGGGCAGAGTGATTTCATAACTATAAAATTGCAGTGTGACTTAAGGAGAGAAGCTGAAACATCTCAGGATTGAGTGGAACGTTAGCTTTTCCATCACTGAGAAAAGCATGCTGGAAGGGAAAAACATCTTCAGAAAGGGAGGGGAATCCAAACTATTCATCATTATGATGTTTTTCTTAAGCTTCATTCTAATAACATCGAAATCATACAGAGACACAAAGTGGATTCAGTTTTGACTCATATTGAAAGCCAGTTTGTGCAGGATCAATGTAACTTGTATTGGACTGTTATATCATATTCCTGGGCTATTATTCAAAGAATGAAATACAAGCCAATACAGATTTGCAACAGTAATAAGAAAACTTTATTTAAACTAAAGAAACAATAGAAAAGATCAGAACACATAACAAAGAAACAGCAGGCCACACTACCATCCAGAGTGTTGTTTGGGTTTTCCTTTTGTGAGGTTAAAAGAAAGAAGAACTTTGGCTACTAATGGACATAGTAGAGTGGAGTCTCTGTTCAGACCGATAGATTAGGCCATATTATCTTTTTTAAGTGTATATGTATGTGGAATCAGAGAACTATGGGACCAGCGTGAGGCAAGAGTGTGGTTGAGGCATGTTCAAACCCTAGAAATTTTGCCCTGAGATAAGTTGGTGTGGGGACAACTCCACCCCTGCTTTGGGCCCATCAGTCCTGGTGTAAATAGATGGCCCTGTACCCCACCTTTTGCCTAACTAGAGGAGATAACCTAGCACAGTGGCCAGGTTAAACTTTGTCTTCCCTTATAAGGTCATGTTCAGAAGAATCTGGAATTTCTCTTTATGCAAACGAGGCATATCCATCGTGTTAGCCTAGGCATATAATGCATACATCATAGCCCCTACTCACCACCCAATGGTTTAAATAGCCTTTGTTCACAATCCCCCATCTTCCTACTCTCACCCCAGTTAACATGAGCTGTTTCACTGAAGCTGCTTCCTGAGAGCCTGTTCTTACAAGCTCGCTTGGTATCTTTACTCCTAACTACTGTTCCTTTCTTCAATCCCCTCCCATGATCCACTGGCTGTGATCGAGGTCATCACACCTCTACATCAGGGAAGTGGAGGCTGAACAGCACATGTACCACAATGCACCTGAATTTAGTTATATGGATGCCCAGTTATATGTAGACACGACATGTGGTAGATAGAAATTGTACCTAAAAGTCCACTGAAAAATACGATTTCACCTTCCTGCATATCCCAAAGGCCCTCCTTGACCATTCAAACCCTGTACCATGATGCATTTAAAGCATGTTTAAAAGGAAACATTTAAACTTGATGGTCATGAAAGGTAAATGAAATTTAAACCATTGCCTAGAGAGGAATGCATATGCATCAAGTTGGAACTGACGTTGAAAGGTACATTGTTCAGAGAATGGTACAGATGCAAAGTACATGCAAGGAAGGGGTTAGGTTACCCGGCATGCCATTAAAGGAAGGTGGTATGTATATGCCAAATCAAAACAGTGGCAGCTTACTAAAATATTCTGTATACTTGCCTGCCTCAACCATATATACATATGTATGTATGTATGTATGTACATATATATATGTATATTATATGCATATATTTTATGCCACCAACTGATTATGATTTATAGATAAAATGTGATTTTCTCCAATAGCATTGATTCATCATTTTGAATGAATTCTATTTTATGATAGTTTGTCATGATCTCAATAAGTATATAAGACCAAAATGATCGTGGAACTTCAGTGAATGCTTATGAAATCAATTGCAAAGGGACTTCTTATCATTGGTTTCAATGACAATTTAACTAGATTTAAATTTTTTATCTTATGCATGTGACTGTTTTGTCTGAATGTGTGTGTGAACCAAAAGAGGTATTTTCAGGTGCCTTGGAAGTAGAGTCACTGATGTTTGCGAACCACTGTGTGGGCCTGAGAACCAAACTCCAGTCTTTTGTAAAAGCAGCCAATGCTTACTGGCTCAGCTATTTCTCAAGCTCCTCAACTAAGAACTTAAATGGAACTTGAAAAAAACTCATGGTTTTTGATATTTAATAGAATGAATAATATATTCAAATATATTATTATCTATTACTTTTAGTGTTATTTATTTGCAATTTCACTATATATAATGCAGTTTAGTCACTTTCTTTTTCTTATTGTCCATCCTATTGAAACCCTTATTACAATCTGAACACTTAGGAAATATTAGTAATATACTTGCTGTTATACTATGGTCCTTCATTTTCTTTTGGAACATTTCCTATTGGCTTTCAATATGTGTGACATAAGAGAGAGCTGTAACCCTAATGAATTTCTTTGTTTATTTATTTTATTTATTTATTTATTTTCTGTAGAGTCTCATGTAGATATAAATGGCCCAGAGCTCACCATGTATCTAAAGATAACTTGAACTCTGGATTCTTCTGTTTCAACCTCCCAAATTCTGGCCTTACAGGTACGTATCATTCTGTCCAGTATATATGGTGCTGATGATCAAACCTAGAGCTGTGTGGAAATGGCAACTTTGTTCCACCAGTTCCCTAGTTGGTAAACAGGTGATTTTCACTGATTTAACCTATCAGAGTTTTCACTTGGGTGAATTTGGAACGCAGAAGCATAGAATGTTTCTTTAATATTAGAACGTATGGAATTTGTATATATTCATTAAGGTTTGTGTGTAGATTAACTATGAAAAAGTCAATTGAATTAAACAGTAGAAGTTTCTTAAAATCACAATTTTGCTAACTAAGGCAAAGGAGCAAATTATTCTGTTCCTTTTAGAAGTGTTTTATTATTTAAATTTTAATATATTTTGATCCTTTTCCTGTCTCAGTTTCTCCTCATTCCACTGTACACTCCACTTATATTATCTGTCTTAAGAAAAAGAACCACCTTGCCACACGAACAGAAAAGTGAAAATCAAGACAAACAAGCAATAGAAAAATTAGACAAAAAAAATGTCAAAACAAAAGTCCCAAAACAAATCATGGAGTTTGGTTTGTGTTGTCTGTCTACTCCTGGGCATAGAGCTGCCCTGGAGTGTAATTGATACAGCTGTGACACTCCACTGGGTGAAAATGATTCTCCTTGTACAGCTATCAGTGGCAAATAGCTTCTTGACTAGGGGTGCATATTTGTTTCTACTTCTCTTTCTCAGTTCTGGGATATTGTCTAGATTTAATATTTGTAAGTCTTGTGCATGGAGCCACAGTCCCTCTGAATTTATCTGTGTATCAGTCCTATTGGGTGTGGAAAACACTGTTTCCTTGGAGTTATCCATCACCTCTGGCTCTGTGGTGTCTTGAATGACAATGGCTTCCAAAGGCTCAGATTTTTGGGTGGTTAGTCACTGAGGAGGGGACTCTTTGGGAAGGATTAGGAGGTGTGGCCCGTTGGAGTAAGTGTGTTACTGGGAGTGGGCTTTGAGGTGTCAAAAGTCCATGCTACTGCCAGTCTCAATCTCTCTCTCTCTCTCTCTCTCTCTCTCTCTCTCTCTCTCTCTCTCTCTCTCTCTCTCTCTCTCTCCCCTCCTCCCCTCCCTTGCACTTTCTCTGTCTCTCTGTTGCTAACTACAGAACAAGGTGCAGCTCTTAGCTAGTTCTTAAGCACTGTATTTTGTGCTGCTATGTTCCTCATTGTGATAATACTATATTGAAGCCGTAAGCAAGTCTCCAATTACATGTTTTCTCCTACAAGTTGTCTTCACAGCAATAGAACAGCAACTAAGATAGGCTCTCTGAGCCTTGATAAGAGGAGTTTGATGACGACATCCCATTTTGGACTGAGTGATCCAAAGATCTATTCTCTGCACATTTCCAGGTGTGTGTCTCTGTGTTAGTTCCCATCTCCTTCTACTATATTATCCCCAATTATAGGGTAGCTTCCTTAAAACTTTGTTTATATACATATATGCATATGTATCTATAGCTGTATATGTATATATTTTAGGATGCTTCAATAGTAGTAGGGTTCCAAATGGCATTTTGTAAAGAACTTTAGCATTAGTTATTCCTCCTCACATGCCCTACTCTTCCACACTCTCCCATCACCCACTCCAATCCACCCCAATTTAACTGCAAGAAGCAGTAAACTGCAGCTGGGGGGGGGTGGCACAGATGACATGCTGTATACTTGTTGAAATCTGTCAGGAATCTTTGAGAAAGAACACAGCTTACATGGCTAGAAGAAGTGGAAACGCATGTATTTATGTCTACAGAGCAAGAGTTTGATAGTCTTTGGGCATGCTGTGGAGTGTCTGGATTTTGAGACCATATAATTGTCCCAGCAGCCCCTTGTTTAGGATACTTACAGGCGAAGGATGGGGGTCACCAAAGTTTATATTCCTAAGCAGCAACTGGAGGCTGGCACAGGCCAGCTTTATTAATAACTATGCCTTTCACTTGGGGAAGTCTTTTTAATGTTACTGTCTCCACATTTTTTCTTCCACTTCCTTAGAGTTTTAAAATACTTTGACATTTATGCAAAAATCATTGAAGACCATAAACATTCAGGCTTGGACCCACTGGAATATGCTTTCCAGCTGTTCGTATCATTGTACTGCAAATAATAATTTAGAAATAAAATTAATAGTTACATTTAGTATGCATTACTAGAGAGAAGAATAACATGTGTAGTGAAAGACTAAACAGTAAGGGTGTGTTGGCATGGAAGGAGTTTGTAAAACAAAGGGCTTTCTATAAATCAGTTTTTAAAAACATGCCCAGGTGACCATGAATCTGATCAACACAATGCAGTCAAGGGGAAAAGAGGGAAATGAAGATATTAGGAACTGAGGACTTGGAAAGAAGGCACTAAATTTTAGTGCATAACATTTCTAGGGTCTGAGTCTGCTTGCTCTGCTCCAGATGGTTAAATTTCTTCTCCCATAAAAGGACTGATAGCCTGGATTACTTCTCCTCAGGAGCCCTTGTTTGATTTTGCAGTTGGGGATTTGAAGCAGAAGACAAGGGATGATTTATTTTTTCCTTCAGTTGACACAAAGGTCTGGGTTGGGAATATCGGGCATTTATAGCAGAAAAGATACCACCCCTGTTTAGTTTCTGTTATTGGGCAGAGTGACCTCTGGAAGTTCTGAACTCTTGATTTGAAAAAACCTTCCCATTCTAGACTATTAATCTATTCAGGCTTTGAATGAATATTCCTTGGGGGTGCCATGTGTAGGAAGGGTTGGTCCCTGCTCACAGACCACAGAATAGCCTTTTTGATTGTCCAAGTGAGGTCTTTTCTAAATGACAATTAGAGAATAACATGCACTCCCACTTCTCAGCCCACAGTCTGTTTCTTGTGTTCTATATAGAATGTGGAGGCAGCACACATGATGATTGAGAAAATGTCCAAAGTTAGGTTTAAAAGGTAAATTAAAGGCATTTAGATAAATTGCCATGCATGAGTGGAAATGCACTTTTCTTTCTTTTCCTTCACTTTAACACTCCCTGGAGAATATCCTCTACAATGTACACTCAGCTTGGTCATTGAAGCTTATGTAGCTGGATATAATACCAAAGTACATCCTTCTGCCCTTAGCTGTTGACTATTGGCAGATTACGGCAATGAGAAAAACTCATACAATTTCACAGATTTTTTTTTTATTTTAAGGAGAGTTTTTTTTTCATCTTTATTAACTTGAGTATTTCTTATTTACATTTCGATTGTTATTCCCTTTCCCGGTTTCCAGGCCAACATCCCCCTAACCCCTCCCCATCCTCCCCCCATTACCGCCCTCCTCCCAACAATCACGTTCAGTCTTGGCAGGACCAAGGGCTTCCCATTCCACTGGTGCCCTTACTAGGCTATTCATTGCTACTTATGTGGTTGGAGCCCAAGGTCAGTCCATGTATAGTCTTTGGGTAGTGGCTGAGTCCCTGGAAGCTCTGGTTGGTTGGCATTGTTGTTCACATGGGGTCTCAAGCCCCTTCAAACTCTTTCAGTCCTTTCTCTGATTTCTTCAACATGGTCCCATTCTCAGTTCAGTGGTTTGCTGCTGGCATTCGCCTATGTATTTGCCGTATTCTGGCTGTTTCTCTCAGGAGAGTTCTATATCCTCCTGTCAGCCTGCACTTCTTTGCTTCATCATCTTATCTAGTTTGGTGGCTGTATATGTATGGGCCACATGTGGGGCAGGCTCTGAATGGGTGTTCCTTCTGCCTCTGTTCTAAACTTTGCCTCCCTATTCCCTCCCAAGGATATTTTTGTTCCCCTTCTAAAGAAGGAGTGAAGCATTCGCATTTTGGTTATCCTTCTTGAGTTTCCTGTGTTTTGTGCATCTAGGGTAATTTGAGCATTTGGGCTAATAGCCACTTATCAATGAGTGCATGGTAATGTGTGTTTTTCTGTGATTGGGTATCTGGTTTGATGTGGAGGTCCTTGATCCACTTGGACTTAAGCTTTGTACAGGGTGATAAGAATGGACCAATCTAATTCTTCTACATGCTGACCTCCAGTTGAACCAGCACCAACTACACCGATTTTACTGTGAAATTTTGCCGTATTTATTTTAGCATGGACATTTCCAGTACTGTACCCCTCTAGCCATCTGTAGGCCCACACTTTTTATTTACACCTAAGTGAATTGGAGATAGTAGTACACTTCACACCTAAAATGTGAGAATGAATAATGTAATCAAGTGTTTAGTATTTGTTTACATTTTAGGTATAATACACATGTAGTAAAATGTACAACTATTTAATATTTTATGAATCTTGATAAACGTAAACAGTTGTGTAACATGCCTCCAGCAAATTACATAGCATCTTAACTCCAAAGATCTTTAAGCTATTTCTAAAAATGTTCTCATCTCACAATAGTGCAGTTTAGCTCTTCTAGAATTTCAGACCCATTGGTCAGATACGGACAGCCTCATACTTAAGGGCTGTTTTGCTTAGCACAGCAGTTTTGGATCCTTACACATTTGCATAATGAATAACATAATATATATTATATTGAAAATTTGCCATCTTTTGTTTGAGCTCACTTAAGTGTCCAAGAAAGGGCTGCTCCCATCCCAATTTTAAACTTAAGCGTATTTGTCTCAGTGCGTCCCCCTAGCTCCTAGTACTTCTTAACTCTGTGAGATGGAGAACAGGAAAACAGTTTTTCCTGTTTATGTTTTATTTGTTTGCTTGATTTCAATTTGAAGCAAGTCAGAATTACCTGAGCAGAGGAACCTCAGTTGGGAAAATGCCTCTGTCAGATTACCTATTGGCAAGCCTGCAGGGCATCTTTTGATTGACAATTGATGTACAAGGACCCAGCCTACTGCATCATCCTGAGCAGGCAGCCTTAGGTGTCTTGAGAAAGCAAACTGAGAAAGCTTGGAGTAACAAGCCACTAAGCAGCATTCCTAGATGGTTTCTGCTGTAGTTTATACCTCCTGGTTCATTCCTTGCATTCCTGCTTTAGTTTCCCTAAAAGGATTGGGAGTCAAGATATGTAAAGTCTATAAACCTTCTCCCCAACATGTTCCTGTTAATCAAGGGCTTGATCACAGCAATTGGAGGCAATCTATAGCATGACTAAAGAGTAATAATTGAGAAAACCTAGAAGGAAAACCCATAAAACCCTGTACAAAGCTTAAGATCAAAAACTCAGGTGACAGCAGATGCTGGTCAGGATGTGGAGAAAGAGGAACACTCCTCCATTGTTGGTGGGATTGCAGACTGGTACAACCATCCTGGAAATCAGGCTGGAAGTTCCTCAGAAAATTGGACATTGAACTACCTGAAGAACAAGCTAAACTTCTCTTGGGCATATACCCAAAAGATGCCCCAACATAATAAAGACATGTGCTCCACTGTGTTCATAGCAGCCTTATTTATAATATCCAGAAGCTGGAAAGAACCCAGATGCCCTTCAACAGAGGAATGGATACAGAAAATGTGGTACATCTACACAGCTATAAAAATCAATGACTTTTTTATGAAATTCATAGGCAAATGGATGGAACTGGAAAATATCATCCTGAGTGAGCTAACCCAATCACAGAAAAACACACATGGTATGCACTCATTGATTAGTGGCTATTAGCCCAAATGCTCGAATTACCCTATATGCACAGAACACATGAAACTCAAGAAGGATGACCAAAATGGGAATGCTTCACTCCTTCTTTAAAAGGGGAACAAGAATACCCTTGGGAGGGAATAGGGAGGCAAAGTTTAGAACAGAGGCAGAAGGAACACCCGTTCAGAGCCTGCCCCACATGTGGCCCATACATATAGAGCCACCAAACTAGATAAGATGATGAAGCAAAGAAGTGCAGGCTGACAGGAGGATGTAGATCTCTCCTGAGAGAAACAGCCAGAATACGGCAAATACATAGGCGAATGCCAGCAGCAAATCACTGAACTGAGAATGGGACCATGTTGAAGAAATCAGAGAAAGGACTGAAAGAGTTTGAAGAGGCTTGAGACCCCATATGAACAACAATGCCAACCAACCAGAGCTACCAGGGACTCAGCCACTACCCAAAGACTATACATGGACTGACCCTGGGCTCCAACCTCATAGGTAGCAATGAATAGCCTAGTAAGAGCAGTAGTTGAAGGGGAAGCCCTTGGTCCTGCCAAGACTGAACCCCCAGTGAATGTGATTGTTGTTGGGAGGGAGGTAATGGGGTGAGGATGGGGAGGGGAACACCCATATAGAAGGGGAGGGGGAGGGGTTAGGGGGATGTTGGACTGGAAACCAGGAAAGCGAATAACTATCGAATTTTAAATAAGAAATACCCAAATAATAAAAATGAAAAAAAGTAAAAAAAAGAACCAATACAAAACACAACACAAAATAAAACATACTACCAACACATGCTCCATGCCTTAACTCATTAAGGAAGGCTGATTTTAGCCTCTGTCCTTGAGTAATAAAAAAGACTTAAGAACTCATCTATGGGGTTGGGGATTTAGCTCAGTGGTAGAGTGCTTGCCTAGCAAGCTCAAGGCCCTGGGTTCGGTCCTCAGCTCCGGAAAAAAAAAAACTCATCTATTTGTCTGTACAGCATCACTACGAGACAGTACATCTTCATAGATCTGCAGAAATCTGTTCCAAAGGGGTATGCTATTACTAAATGATTGTTATATGTGTTTAATAATAACCGGAAAAGCCTTTTAATAGCAGGAATCTTTCCTAAAATGAATCCTTTACAGCCTTGCTTAATAAGGGTGAACCAGTCGCAGATTATATAATAATCCAAGGTTGGCCATCTCAGGATGCTCACCCGCTCATTATTAGCTTGTCCTGTTATGGCTCCTGACACTTCTTGGTCATGATGTTTGTGCAGGAATAGAAACCCTAACTAAGACAAATGCCCATTCTGTTCGTTAGTCATTTATCTGTCTACTATCTATCTATCTATCTATCTATCTATCTATCTATCTATCTATCTATCTATCTATCTATCTATCTATCAGTATATCTATGAATCTATCATGTATATATGTATCTCACTTTGTATCTATGTGTCTTTATCTATCATCTTTCTATCTGTATATCTATGAATCTATCATGTATGTATGTATCTCACTTTGTATCTATGTGTCTTTATCTATTATCTTTCTATTTATCTATCTATCTACCTATCATCTATCTACCTTCTATCTATCTATCTATCTATCTATCTATCTATCTATCTATCTATCTATCTATCTATCTATCTTTCTGCTCCCTCCCTATCTATACTGTTTATTCTTTTACTTTGTCTTTTTATTTACTTAATCAACTCATTCAACAGTAAAGTATGGCAAATCAGGATCATTCTCAGTACCATATGGACCATATAGCTTTATTTCATTAGTGACTTGGATTACATGTAGCACCTGCAGTTGCTGGATGCAAAAGCTTTAGTACAGGTGTCTATGATTTGGGGAGAGAGTTGCTCTGATCATTGTCATAGCTCTCTCTTTCTGACAATTTACTTCATTTGAACATGAGTAAGATTGGAATTGTTAGCAAGCTTGTGCTATGTTTTAAAATATTTTCACCAAATTCTTGACACTTTTTTTAAACAAGAGGCTTATTTCACTTCCCTGCAGTTTTGACAGGACTTAGACTCGTGTCTATAACAAATAAAATATGGAAGAAAAGAAAATGTGCAGGTCTCCAGTCTGAAATATGTTTTAAATTCTATAGCAGGGCATCTGCCAACAGGGATGCATTGCTCAGAGTTGAAGCAGTTGTATTTTTGAAGCCATAGTGCTAACATGGTCCAGTTCAACTGAGGGCCTTTTCGAGGTGAGTATTCTTATGTTTCCCTTCTGCAGAAAGGAGAGAAGTATGGATTTTCTTTCACAGGGCTGGCTGTCAAAATTATTAGCATTCTTCTGCCACCTCTGATACCAGACAGCTTCACCTCTAATTGCACTTGGAATTAGAACTTCACTGTATGAGGGACATGGTGGGGTCACAGGGGGAAGCACATACCAGCCTATCATACTTGAACTCAAAAAGGGCACCATGATTTTACTTTCTTTCTCTTAAAACAATCTCTATGGAAACCTAAAATGTCAGACATCTGCCAGATCAGATATCACACCAGGAGAGGTAATTTCTGAGGACAAAGTTGTTAGCCAATGAGTATTTGCAGGGGACACTTATAATGTATATGTACGGCCATGTGAAAAATGAGGACACTGATAGTTATTAATGTACATTTGATTATGTATACCATCCAACCAACTAGTTTTCTTTACAGGCCAATTTCTTACCATCTAATAGCTTTGTCTTAATATTCCTATTTTAGAAATAGGTATTGACATAAGAAATAGCCAGAATAATTAGCTGATGCTCAATTTACAGACAAAACAAAAACAAAACCAACAAAAACACCCCTTCATCTTCTTTTTGGGGGAAGGGAAACTCTTAGTACAATGTGGTTTGTTTTGTTTTGTTTTGATATGCAACAGAGGCACAAATGTGATCATAGTTGGCCATAAAGTAAAGACACAATGAGGGATAGGTTCAGAAAAGTATGATCTGGTGGTTCTGTAGTGCATGGTCTTTGTTAGTCCACAACTCATTTCTCAAACTTCCCTTTACTCTGTGTCCCCAGATATTGTGATAAGACAACTACATATAGCACTTAGAAAAGAGATTTTGCATTTTTACTTTAATACTACTGTGATCACAAATACATGAGAAACCATTTATAAGAGAAAGTCTTTGCTTTGGTTCTTGGTTTGCAAGTAAAACCAGCAATAGTGGGGAGAGCATGGTGTTAGGAGCCATTCATTGTTGTGGAAGCAGGAGTGTGAAGTTATTTGTTGACTCTTTGGTAAATCTAGAAGTAGAGGTCAGGCAAAAATGGAAATACAATGGTAATCAAAGCCATGAAATAAATATCAAGGTCTAGAATTCTGATGATTCACTTCCACTGACTAGGTCCCAAACCCCAAAGATTCTAAAACCATCCAAACAGCATCATGACCCAGTTACAATGTGTTGGAGCCTGGAGGGACATTTCACCCTGGAACCATAACAAGGGAGAACCAACAGTCATGCACTGCTCACTCCTGACATCTGCTATGGCTTAATTACCAGTTGGTTCTGGTGCCATGGTGGTATAGTGATTCTGCCTCCCACTGCATCCTGACCACATTCTGCCTCCACAGAAGGTGTGAACAGTGCTCTGTGGGGAAATAGCCATTTTCTGCAAACAGGACATCATGTTGGTATTCATGTTGAGGGTATTGAGAATGGACTTGCCTTATGATCACTTTTGGTTTCTCCAATATTTTATTATATTTTTAAAATTTTATAATTAGCTGTGAAGAAGCTAATCTGCTAAGAGTTACATACTATTACTGAGATTGGGGATCCTAACACACAGTATGTCTTTACTTGTGTTATTGTTTTAACAACAACTTTGCCAAAGTAACTCATGTGTCTGAGCGTAAAGTTAAGGATAAATATATTCTTCTGACCAGTAGAGTATAAATTAATTCTAAATTATAAGATAATTATAAAGATTAAAGACTAGGGGCCAATATTAAATTTGCTATACTGGGGAAACAATGAACACTTACACAAAAGCCTCTGATATACCAGGATTTTTACTCATTTCCTAACCAGATTCTTCAATATTTTGGCATATGTGTGTGGTGGGTATCTATGGATGTGAATATGCATGTTCCTATGTGTATTTGTGTGCTTATACGTGTGTAGAAGTCTGGAGTTCATATGGGCTATCGTCGTCAACCACAACTCACTTCATTACAGCAGGATCTCTCACTGAATCCAATGCTCACTGAGTATTACCTTGCTCCTGGACTCCCCTGTCTTACAAGCAGATTACAGGCCGCTGCCATGTCTCCGAACTTTTATTTAGGGTCTAAGCATTCAAATTCTGTTTGTACAGTTCTATGTCAGGTACCTTGCCCACTGAGACATCTCCCAGTCCCAAAGTTTTAAACATTAATCTAATGATAAATGTCTAAACAGCTAATTCTGCAGTATTTCTCATATTAAAAACATTCATTCAGTAATTATCAAATATTTATCACTGGACAAAACTTGTGCCTGACACAAGACACAAAATGATGAATTCAGTCTCCTGAAAGAAACAAATACTAAAACATTGAAATGGAGTGAGAAAAATCTCAAAGTAATAAAAGTAGAGAATATAAACACTCCTTAGAGGCTCTGAGTATTTGTTATGAGCTCATATATTCAAAATTTTAGTGCGGTGCCAGCTTTGGGCAATACATTTCCTACTGCTTTACGTTAGTAGGTACCCTCGAGCAAAAGTAATCCTCATTTCTGGGTACTAGCCAAGAAAACTGGAACCCTCAAAGAAATGGACCTCTACTCTGTAAGAGCAGGGAAGAATATAAATGTCCATATTTTGTTATTGAATAGATAGACCGAGACACTTCCTTTCCACATGTGCATATGTGTATACACATATGGACATACATACACATATGCACATACATAGGTGTATAATTCAACCACACTATCAGAAACTGTAATTTTGATTAACTATTCTAACTGCATTATTTATTATAGGAGTGAGATGGGGGTAGGGGTTGCCTACATACCACAGCACTGTGTCAAGGTCATAGAAGTTGATCTTCTCCTTCAATCACATGGGACCCAAGGATAAAATGTAGGTTGTGAGGCTTGCAAATGTTTTTAAACTATTGATCTATCTTGTTGGCTTCTAGAATTTCTTTTTAAAAAATTTATATTAATTCATTTTATTTATTTACATTCCAAAAATAGCCCCCTTCCTGGTTCCCCCTCCCTGAGTTCTTCACCCTATGCTCTTTCCCCCACCTCCGAGATGGCGCTCCCCCACTTGCCCGCCCATCCCCTCTTCAGCCCCACCAACATTACTCTTCTGTGGGGCATCAAGGTTTTATAGGATTATGTGCATCCTCTCCCACTGAGGCTATACAAGGCAGTCCTTTGCTACACATGTGCCCTGGGCCATTAACCAGCTCATGTATGCTTCTTGGTTTTTGGCTTAGTCTCTGGGAGTTGTGAGGGGTCCAGGTGTATTGACACTGTTGTTATTTCTGTGGGGTTGTGATCATTTCAGCTCCTTCAGTCCTCTCCCTAACCATTACACATGGGCTCCTGACCTCAATCCATTGGTTAGATGTACGTATCTGCATTTCTTTCAGTCAGTTGCTGGTAGATCCTCTCAGAGGACAGCCATGCCAGGTTCCTGTCTACATGCACAATATGGCTTCAGTAATAGTGTTAGTATCTGTTGTGCATGTATGGGGTGGATCCAAAGTTGGGCAGGTCACTGAGTGGCCTTTCTTTTAGTCTCTGCTCTATTTTTGTCTTTGCATTTCCTTTAGACAGGAACAATTCTGGGTTAAAATATTTGAAAATGGGTCCCCCTGCCTCAACTGGAGATGGTTTCTTCAGGTTCTCTCTCTCTGAGATGTTGGGCATTTAGGCTAATGTCATGTCCATTGAGTCTTGGTAGTCTCTCACATCCCAGGTCTCTAGGATTTGCTAGAGGTTCCCCCTGACCCCTAAACCCCACTACTGCATATTTCAATTCATTCTCCTGGCCCTCTGGGTTTCCTTTCTGTCTCTCCTTATACCTGATCCTGCCTCTCCTTTTCTCCTCCTCCTTCTCTCTCTCAACTCATAAACTCCCTCCTTCTATCTCTCATGATTATTCATTCCTTCTAAATGGATTTCATGGACTCACATTTGGGCCTTCCTTCTTGTTAGGCTTCCTACAGTCTGTGAGTTTTATCCTGTGTATTCTGAATTTTTTGGCTAATATCCACTTATTATTGAGTACATACCATGTATGTCTGCTTTACTTTCTCCACATAAAACCACACACCAAATCTAATAGAAGATAAAGGGGGAAGAACTTTGTACACATTTGTACACAAGGGAAAATTTCCTGACCAGAATACCATTTACTCAGTCTCTAAGATCAACAACTGACAAAGGGGACCTCATGGAACTGAAAAGCTTCTGCAAGGCAAAGGACACTGCCAATGGGACAAAATAGCAACCTACAGATTGGGAAAAAATCTTCACTAACACATCATCTAATAGAGGGCTAATATCTAATATATATAAGCCCAAATAACCCAATTAAAAATGACATACAGAGCTAAACAGAGAATTCTCAACTGAGGAATCTCTTTAATGGCTGAGAAATACTTAAAGAACTGTTCAACACCCTTAATCATCAGATAAATGCATCAAAATGACCCTGAGATTCCTTTCACCTCACATCAATCAGAATGGCTAAGATCAATACTCGAGTATTGATGTTCATGCTGACAAGGATGTGGAGAAAGAGGAACATTCCTCCATTGTTGGTGGGATTGCAACATGGTACAACCACTCTGGAAATCAATTTGGTGGTTCCTCGGCAAATTGAAAATGGCGCTATCTGAAGACCCAGTTATACCATTCCTGGGAATATACCCAGAAGATGCTCCACTATGCCACAAGGACACATGCTCTACTGTGCTCATAGCAGCCTTATTTGTAATAGCCAGAAGCTAGAAACAGTACAGATGTCCCTCAACAGAAAATGTGGTTCATTTACCCAATGGAATACTATTAAACTATTACAAATGAGGACATCGTGAAGCTTGCAGGCAAATGGATGGAACTAGAAAACATAATTTCTTATAATTTCTTAATTTTTTTGAAAAAAAAAGAGACCACAAATACTGAGACCCTTCCCTTAATACTCAGCTATAGACATTAAGAGGAGGTCAGAGTAACCTTGTAAAGGATGGATGTGAGGATCAAGATGGTTCATTGTTTTTGAGGAGCCAATGCAGTGAATGACTACCCTGGAACAGTCAAGTAGACATCCTCTTCCACCAGCTTCAAAATGCAGGTACAGACCATGTCAGTTAGAACTCAAGCACAGGACATACAGTGAAATGTAATTAGACTTGAATTTTGTTAAAAGAGATAAAGAGACTTCAGCTCTTCTATTACTAAATTAGCGTTGGAAGTAACTTCAGTTATCTGGATGTTTTAGTCTGTTTTCTGAATTGATCCAAAAAATAGAGTCTCTACCTAACTTCAGTTTAATTACACAGGTTAAAATGTTCCACATTTGGCTCATGTTTTTTAAACACAAGCAATCTGGTGTAGACTGGTCAGCATGATGCTCAGTGAAGGGCCAGGTATGCAAGTTCAAATAGTAATGAAGGATTTATTGGACTAGGAGGCAGACTGGGTAGAGTCCAGGTAGGCAAAGGATGTGCAAAGCAGTTGGCCCTGCAAGTGACCTTTCACACCAGCTCCTCAGAAGTCTAGGTGGCTAAATATTTACAGATGAGGAATTTTCTCTTCTGAGAAATTTAATATTGACTTTTTTCTTGAGAAATGTACCATAATTGATTTAATCCAAGTGCATTGCATATGTGTTTGGGTTTTTATTTTACTGAAGCAATTCTGGCTGAGCCAGGAAGAAAGGGCTGGAGGGTGGGAGCAAAGATTCGTGAGACATGGATGGAAGAGCGGGAAGATGTGATGGAAAGACCAGTTACTAAGCTGTGCCTATCGTCTAGGGAACAGGTGCATATTTCAGAGGTAAAGATCAGAAAAGTCTAAGGCTTTAATGGCTTTCACAAAATGAAGATTAAATATCATGGTCCTTGTTGGAGAACTTCAAGTTTCACTTTTTTTTTTAACAACTAATGGAGTTCCTGCTTTTTCTTCCATTCACTCTGAATCTGATGAAGTCATTCATGCATCTTTAATTTATGATAGTAATATAGTAGAAGGTGAAATGTTCTCATCTATATTACATACTGACCTCTTTACATAGTGATATATATGAGATCAGTGTGGCAGGGAGGAAAACGTCTACTGTGGAGTTGGGAAGGTTTGGCTAAAATGTCATAACAGAGAAATTTTTTTTAAATCAGGAACGCCTTTACTTTTGAGTAATTTGGCATCAGAATTTTGAACTGAATTTGAACTCAGTGGTATATGAATTAGTTTCCCCTTGGTTATATGTGACCACATTTTTCCCCAAGAAAAACAATCCAAAAGCCTTGGGGGAAAAAAAGCTTAAAACCCTCTTAATATATCAAATAACCCTTACAAAACAACTCTTTGAAGTTAAGTGTGAAGGCACCAGCAACATGGAGATTGAATTTCCTTTGGGACATTTCTACACGCATGGAAAAAGTGCTTAGCAAAACACCTTTTGAGTTTCCCTATTCCCCAAAGTATTTTAAAAGGAAAACAGGAATTTAACAAATCCAAGAGCAGCTGAGTTTGGTGCCCTTCATACAGCCGTATTGTGTTACTTAATTCCTTTTCCAGTTCCTCTGGCTTAATGCATTCAATATATTTGTATTTTCTAAATTTTGTCCAATGTTTTAGTTTTGCACAAATATTTTAAAATGCAATACATAAAATGGCCACAGGTAAATGTTAACCAATATGTTGCTCACTGAGAATTACAGAGTTTAAGGTGTACAACCCTCTCCCTGTTCACAGTCACACTTCACTCATTAAAAATAACTTACTCAGAGAAGTAATGCTAGCTCTGGGCAAAACTGGGATGTAGTCAAGACTTGTTGGTTATGAGTAAAGTTGGACCTCATAAAATGCACCATGGAAATATCATACCTTTGTTGAAGGATTAATATTGGTTTCCCGAGTCTCATTATAAGTCAATACCAGCATCAGAAATTCTTCTTTGGACTTTAATTCTGCTTTCCATTTTAGAGAACTGAAGTGTTCATGAGGGAGAGAAGTTGCAGCCATTAAATATGGTCACGTGCGATGTGCTGAGGTACTTGCTTCACACGGATTGCATAGTCTCTTTGATCTAATGGATAATCAATTTCTGTCATGGAAATGCAAGCAGATAATTTCAAAGGGTGATGGTTTATATGTAAAAAAAAATTAAGCACAGAGGTTCATACCCTAGCCCATAGGATGTAGAAATAGGAGAAACAAACTTAGGAGATGCATGTTCCTCTGACTCTGACAATCTGTCCATTTTCTCTGTTATGATGGTTCCTGAGTTGTATGTGCAGGAGTTGGGTTGTAGAAAGGTCAGTTTTGGTCATGCACTACAGAGTGACTTGCTTTTTGTGTTTTGGTCAGTTGTGATTTTCCATAGTGAACTGTGTTGCAAAGAGTTTCGTTTTTGAGAGGGGTGAGAGGTACACTTCTCTGTCATTATAAGGGTGTGTCTGAAGAAATGCAGTTGGGAATTAAACTAGTTGGGTAAAATGGTAGTTGTAGGTTCTTCTCCAAGATCCATGACGACACTAGCCTCAAGTAGTTGGGTACCAGACATGATTTCCTCCTTATTGAGCAGGCTTTAATTTGAATTAAAGAGCTATTAATTATCTGCAATATATCTCTGTTGTGCCATTAGGGTTATTGTTCATTCTAGTCTTTGTTACAGTTCATAATTTTCATAGATTGGACCCTCTGGGTTCCATGTTCCCTGTGTCCAGATCTCAAAAATATATGATGTCTTCACTAGTAGGGATTTATCTTCAACCTCTGAGAGGCATCTAATGGGAACAGCAATAGCATTAATGTTTGGGAGATTCTTGGACAGTGTTGACCAACAACTTGTAAGAGTGTCTCTCATGCCTGAGAGTTTTTGTTAGACAATCTATGGATTTTAAAGGGAACATTGCAAAGGTGAGAAATTATCATTTAAATATATATCATATATATAATAAACTATTTAGCTTTAGATAGTAGGTAACAATTTATTCTTAAGACTTTTTCAGATAGCCTTACTGTTATTTTACCCTCTTCTGACTTTCTCTTTCTGTTTTGACCTCCCTAGCACCTCCTATTTCTAAACTCCCCTCTTAGTTTATACCATTTTCCTCTCTAACTACTTTTTACCTTGCAATTCCTCCTCTCACAGCGTTTACTTTCCTGGCTTCAGTAATTACTCCAAGTTAAATAGTCACATTTGAAGACTTGGAATTAGTAGCCATAGGCGTGTGTGTGTGTGTGTGTGTGTGTGTGTGTGTGTGTGTGTGTGTGTGAGAGAGAGAGAGAGAGAGAGAGAGAGAACATGTATTTTTGTTTTTCTGAACTGTGTTACCTCACTCGAAATAATCTTTTCTAGTTTCATCCATTTAGCAGAAGATTTAATGATTTCATTTTCTTTATATCTGAGTAGTGCTCCACAGTGTATATTACCACATCTTCTTTATCTATTCATCAGTTGGAGAGCATTGATGTGGTTTCCACTCCCTGGCTATTGTGAATAGAATAGCAATGAGCATGACTGAGCAAGCATCTATGGAGTGGGATGTTGAACACTTCGTGTGCATGGCGAGGAGTGGTATAGCTGCTCATAGGAGACATTTATCTTTAGCTTTTGGAACTTTCTCCACACTGATTTCCACAGTTGCTGGACCAATTTGCTATCCAACCAACAGTGAACTACACATCCCTTTTCCCACATCCTCACCAGCATTTGCTGTCAGTTGCTTGCTTAACCTTTGCCATTTTGATTGGAGTAAGCTGAAATCCCCAATTTTGTCTTTAATTTTTTTTTTTGCAATCCAGGCTTTATCCTCCTCCTGGTCCCCCCTTCAACTCTTCCACATCCCACATCTCCTCATCCTGTATCCAAGAGGATGTCCCTACCCCCACCTCCACCGTACCACACCTCCTCACTCCTCCTTGAGGCCCCAAATCTCTCGAGCCTTAGGTGCATCTCCTCTGACTGAGTCCAGACCCGGCAGTCCTCTGCTGTATGTGTGTTGGGGGCCTTGTATCAGCTGGTGTATACTGCTTGTTTGGTGGATCAGTGTCTGAGAGATCTGGGGAACCAGGCTAGTTGAGACTGCTGGTCTTCCTATGGGTTGCCCTCCTCCTCAGCTTCTTCCAGATTTTCCCTAATTCAACCCCAAGGATCATCAGCTTCTGTCCATTAGTTGGGTGTAAATACCTACATCTGAGTAGTTCAGTTGCTTGTTGAGCAGTCATGATAGGTCCCTTTTTCTGAGCATACCATAGCCTCAGTAATGGTGTCAGGCCTTGGGGCCTCCCCTTGAGATGGATCTCAATTTGAACCAGTCACTGGATCTCCCTTCCCTCAGGCTCTTCTCCATTTTTATCCGTGCAGTTCTTTCAGACAGGAACAATTTTTCGTCAGAGTTTTTGACTGTGGGATGGCAAACCCATCCCTCTACTTGATGCCCTGACTTTCTACTGGAGGTGGACTCTACAAGTTCCCTCCCCCCACTGTAGGGCATTTCATCTAAGGTCTCTCCCTTTGAGTCCTGAGGTGAGTCTCTCACCTCCCAGGTCTCTGGTACAGTCTAGGGGGTCTCCACCTTCTGAGGTGGCCTGTTTGCATTCTTTCTTCTGGCTTAAAGGGCTTCAGCCTTGTCCCTCACCCCTGACTCCTGCCCCATACCTGATCATGTTACTCTCTTTTTCTCCCAGTCGCTTTTCCCACCCAGGTCTTTCCATCACCCCTGTCCGCTCCCTGCCCAGTGATTGCTTCGGCTTTCTCTACTTGCCAGGGATGAGGACCATTTAAAAAGACATTTCTCAGTCATTCTTATTTGTTCCTTAGAGAATCCTGTGATGTTTTGTAACATATTTTTGAATGGGTAGTTTTTTTAACTGTTTTTGACTTCTTATAGACTCTGAATATTAATCTTTTGACAGATATATACCTGGCATTCTATCCCATTCTGTGGGCTTCCTCTTCACTCAATTGGCTGCTTCTTTGATTATGTGGAAGCATTTTAGTTTTCTGAAGGTCCATTTGTCAGTGGTTGATCTTAATTGTTTTTAGAAATTTGGATAGGAAATTTGTCTAGCATGCAATTAATACAAGAATATAAGATATAAATTATGTTAGAACACATTCATCATGGTGCTTATCTTACATTACATAGAAGCATTTTGTTCTCAAGGTCTAATACAGAAAAATATCCTGCAACAGGTTGAAGGGATGGCTCAGCTCTTAAGAGCTCTTGCTGTCCTTGCAGAGGACCAGAGTTCCAGAGTTTGGATCATAGTACCCACAGTCACCTGAAACGCCTGCTCCAGGGGCATTTGACACCCTCTTCCTGTCTCCATAGTCATCTGCACACATGTGCACATACCCACACATGCATACACATAAATAGTCATAACATAAATAATAAACAGAATTTCCAAATTTAATAAGAAAAATGTCCTGAGACGAAACTTGTGATTTCATCATTCACTCTGCATGTTATTACAGGTACATGCATGCTTATGAGAAAATGATGGCAATAGCCTGTTGTGAATATATTTTTTCTGACATCTGTGATTCTTTGGCAAGTAGACAGCTGGGCTTTCTCAACGAGCAGTATTTCATGGAAGACCATGATGATGATGATTTGTCTCTCAGCTTCCTTCATTCTCAATATTTCATTTGTATGGTTCTTCATAAAATCATACACTAAACTTTCACTATATTCTTAAATTATTCAGTTGCTCTGCTGCATACCATTCTAACCCAAAAAATGTTTCAATTATTTTTTTTAGATTGCCATTATGAGCTGTAATAAGTATGCTTATATGAGCAGTCACACCTGGACCAGCAATAATGGAAACCATTACACTTCATGTGGTAAGATCAGACATGAGCGCTGGTAAAGTTGACCTCAAACCTTTGGACTATTTGGGCAAATTTCTCTGGCGGTCTTCAACTCTGATTCTCCTTGTGGTTGGAAACGCAATTTCTTAGTGGAAACTTCTCCTGAATTTTAACTAGAAAGTAATAAGCTTCCTAGGAATCCAGCAGGGACAGTCTGATACTCTGATAAAACTCATGAATATACAGATGACCCCAGATAATTTCATTGTTAGTGGCCTATATATTTAAATTACTTTGAGATATAGTTAGTTTGAATCTGCAATTTATTAAAAGTAACCTTTTGCTTTACGTTGCTTTAAAGTTGCATATGCTTAATATCATACTTCTATCAATACTATGTAATTCATATATTATTATTATGCTATACTTATCAATATACTCACTAATAAATTTTACTGATGTGTTATTAAAAGAATTAAAGCTTCTTGCCTTAGCTTTGCCCTGGTTACTGAGCTGAGGACATGCTTGACTAATATATTAGCTGTTAAGAAATTTTCTGTCTTTGATTGATTGGTTCATGTCAAAATGGACTCCCCCCTTTCTCTCTCTCTCTCTCTCTCTCTCTCTCTCTCTCTCTCTCTCTCTCTCTCTGTGTGTATACACATATACACAGAAGCTATGATATTATCTTATGTCTTTATAGAATACTTTTTGGTCACAGTCCTTGAGAGCATTTTCAGTTTTCTCGTATAAGCATTTAACACATTCATCCTGCTTGTTGCTAATGTCTTTTGAATACATTTTTACACTTCTAGCAAGATATTACAGACTTGTGTTGTGCATTTTTACAGCACTAGAAAAACTATTATTCCAGGTTTTAGAATGACTATGTTGGAGATCAGGAACTAGATGTCAGATGCCCTCATTGACACTGGACTTCCATGGCATCGAGGCTCTCTCAGCTGACAATGAGGGAGTAACTGTGTCTAAACACATCTGTCAACAAATGTTTCCATATGCAATACCAGAAACCTTTGATGCTATGGGTGAGTTCCTATTCACTGCTATATGCTGTATTGTATGATCTTCACACAGCAACTTCTTGCTCCAACAACAAGAAGCTAGCTTGTACCAGCTGCTGTTATTTCCTAAGACATTGGCCACCAGAGAACATGTGCTGTGAGTTAGCTGTGGCTGACTTAGTGGCAAAGGTGATCAGGTAGAGCAGCACATCTCTAGTCTTCATCTACTCTAGTCCTGGACACTCATGAATGGCTTTGTCCAGCGCCTTTTCCTCTCCCATAGAGATGTTGCTTTGTGTTATTACACAGCAGCATGCCACTTTATGCATACTGTCTTCGGGTTCCTCAACTTTTCAAACTATTACTCCTCTACATTATTGCTCATTATATTTTGGTATTTGTGCTGTGTATTTCTATAGTTTTCTTTTTTTTAATACCTGGTATCTGATATCTGTTGTTAAAACATTTTAAAGAATCATTTCATTACCCTTAGAACTTCTCTGTCCTTCATTTATGATCATCTTTTTTTTTTTTTTTGCTACCAAGAAGTTTCAGCAACTGTCCAGCTACCTCCATTGTGCAACCATTTCTCAGAGTTCCACATACACGAATTCACACAGAGCTTCCTCAGACTGACTTTTCACGATAAATGCTAGGATTCCTTTTCCCTTTTGCATGGCTCTGTCATTTAAATTCTGTGTACCTCTAGGTGCCAGTCATTGCATGTGAGTGCACACTTGGTTTATCCATTAACCTATTGAAGGACATTTAGCTACTTCCTGCTTTGAGTGATTATAAACCTTCATGAAATTTTGAATGCGCATACATTTTCGAACCTTTTGGGTGCTCTGAGAACATGATTACTAGACTTTAAGAATCTGAGAAATTTACAAGAAATCGCTGTACTGTCTGCCTATGTTAGCTGCATTCCCATAGCAGTGAGAGATCTCTGCAGAGCAACATCCTGTCACACTGTTTGGAACTTAGCTGTTCTAATAGGTGTGCTGTAGCGTGCCCTTGCTTTAATTTGCATTTTCTTAATGACAGCGACATTGAGCATATTTTAATATGCTTATTTGCCATCTGCACAGTTTCCTTGGAGAAGAATCTGCTATCTTTTACCCAATTTTTAATTGGATTGCATTTTATACTGTTAAATTTTAACATTTAAAAATTTAAGCTAAAAATGATGATGTTTTCTTGCAGATTGTAATCTGAGCTAGTGTCATTTTCTTTTACCATCTCAATACATATTATATATCACTCAGATCATAGTTCTCTTCACTGTGAGCCTATTTTTAACTTGCGAAAGTTGAATGGATATCTTTGAGACTCTTGAACTGGATAAGGGTTACGACTCAATATATTGTGCAGTATCTGGAAAGCATCCACACTCCCTGCATCTCTTCCTTTGGCTAGGATGTGAGAATAATAGTGGAACTAAACAGTCATTTTAGGCTTTGATATCTCTACTAAGGAAGGCGTCACACCCAATAAGAAAGCCCAACTCCCCAGTGCTGCTATAATCTTTATGGTGCTAGATGTTTGAATGGGTCAGTTAGTTTCTTATTCAAAAAATATCTGACACACATCAATTTATAAATTGGAATGGTTTATTTGGCTCACAGTTTCAGATGCTTCTGTGGAGAGTTACTTTACCCTGTTGCTTCTGGACCTGTGGTAAGGTACTATGTCTTAGTGAAGAGTGTATGTCAGAAGAGTTTATTGAAATGATGCAAATTGAAAGCAAAGCATGGGGCTTAGGTTCCATCAACCCCAGCAATCCCTTAGTGGGCACATCTCTAATCAACTTATTTTTTCTTCTTCTGGGTTCCACCACTTAAATGTCCAATCACTTCCTAATGGCACCACAGTATAGAGACTAAGTGTTCAATCCATTGTCATTTCTGGGGACATTTCAAGCTGAAATTATAGCAACAGGACACAGAAATTAAATTTCATGTTATTTATATCTCTTTTCTTTTCAAGCTCAGTTTTTGTAGCAAAAGAATCCCTAACCAAACCAGGCCTTCAACTTGGGCCCATTGGCTTGATTCTGTGTGTTCTCTACATGTTCAGTTAGCACAAGGAGTCTCTCTGTCATGTTGCATTTTATGTTTCATTACATTTTCTCAGTTTGTCATTTTTATCACTCACTAAGACGAAAAGCACAAGAATAAAATAGTCCTTCTTGGCAATTTTCCCTATCAGATATCACAATGTCCACCTAATAATAAGTATTTTCTGAACATAAGCAAATCAATGGCTTACTGGAAGACCATCGTGCAATCTGAACTTTCGTATGAACACATAACTTTTTTTCTGTATGTGCTTTGTCTTCCAAGTTATTTTAAGAGCCCAGAGGGCAAAGACTATGGTTTTCAGCAGCACTGTGGTTTGGATGAGCCTCGTCTTTGAGATTTGATATTTTCTCTTCCACTTGATAAAATCTGTGGTGAGATTGCTGTCTGTGCTCCCTGTTTGACATCATCAGTGTTTCATGTCAAGTTTTATTTCATCTTAATCTTGCCTCAGCGATTCTATATCTGTATCAAATTCCATATTTGTATCTTGAATTATTTTTATTATTTTCTCTAATCATTTGTGGTTTTGTAGCCACCTTTCTGCATTTGGTTATACCTTCTTTGAGTTAATTTATCATATGTATAATTGCTGCATTGAAATCATTCAACACATATCTATGCATGTATAGATATGTACGTATGTATGTATGTATGTATGTATGTATGTATGTATGTATGTATCTTGCTTGCCTGCTTGCTTGCTTGATGGCTGGCTGGCTAGCTTGCTTTTTACAGTAGATGGGTTTTCAAAATCCCATCTTAAAGGCTGATAATTCTTGTTGCACCATTGCTCCCTGTTCCCATACTAATCAATGACTCTGATAATACTGTAAATTTCTGAGTAAAATAAGCCCGGGACTTAGGTATTATTATCATCACTATCATTATTATATTTTAAAGAGGTGAGAACTAAAACAGAAAAAATTAGCTTTTTGCATCTACTAATTGTCAGAATTGAAACTCTAATCAAGGAAAATTGACTATAAGGCTTCACTTTCATATGACTCTGTGGGATTTCCAGAGATGTATGTTACTGGTGTTCTTATCTAATTATCTATGCTGTTAAGTTTGTGGGTTATTTTGAGGAATGGTTTTTGCTCATAGACTATTTGAGAGCTTCCTGAGAAAACTACTTCTTTAGAGGGTAGATACTATTTATATTGATATTTAAAATAATAATGTCTTTAAAAATAAGTAATACTCATTTATTTAATCAGCACAAATTAAATCAAACCAATTATTTTCCAGCTAGTTAACGAAGTCTCTCATTCTGGGGTTGGGGGAAAGGTATGAGATGTGGAACAGTCAGAGGGTAGACTGGGAGGGGCATAAAATCTGGATTGTAAAAAAAAGATTAAATGTAAATTATAAAAATTTAAAAAAAGAAATTAAAAATGCAGGACAGTCACAAAGCTGTAAGTGCAGAACAGTCTGATTACATGTTGGAAATGCACACAGCCTGAGGTCATGCTGGGAGAAACATCCATGTGCAGGTTCAAGTGCCAGAGTTGAGTCCGAAGAAGCCAAATTGCAGAAGAATCATAACAGATGAACTTGTCAATAGGAAATAGTGATAAAGACTCAGGAAAGTAGCAAGAATATCTTTTATTTTATAAAAGGTGACTTGTTCATGGGGCAAGGAAGAGACTTAGAGGAGAGGAGGAATTATGTCAGGGAATTTGAAATAAAAGAACAAGTTGGATAGAATCCTGGAATAAGACTTCTTGAAGGTTATCTGGTGAATCAAAAATGGAAAGGGAATAACATTTGAAATGTAAATAAAAAATCCAATAAAAACGATCAAATCCGTATGTGAGAGCTTTAAGACAGAAATGGAAAGAGTTAAGCATTTCAAACACTTAGCCAGAGTACTTGTAAGGGAAGTTCTTATAAGATAGTCTGAGTCTAGCTGACAGTTGGTGAAAGTGAAGCAAGATTAGATTTCCTAGAAGTGAAAGTAAAGTTATATTAGTTCAGGAGTCCACAATTTGCCTTTAGTAGGTAAACTGTAAAATATGAACACAATGTTTTAATTTAAAACAAGCTTTAATATGATCTAACATAATCTTGCTTTTTGTCCTTCACAAACTTCTCATAGATCCTTCCCAAGTCCCTACCCAACCATCTTTATCTTCTTTCACTCTCTTTCAATGAAACACAACAAAACAAAAATCAAAACAAATAAAAACCAGTAAGACAAATAAACAAATTACAAACAAATCTCAAAACAAATTTAACAAAAATAAACAAGCAAACATGGACTGCATATTTTTTCATCGTGTTTCCGGACATGGGCCTACACTGAAGTGTGATTGATATATCCACTGACACTCAATTAGAGAAAACTGACTTTCCCCTTGTCAGCACTTACAAATAGTTACTTGGTTAGGGGTGGGATTCCACGTCCACGTCCCTATCTCACTTCTGAGATTCCATCTATCTTGAATATTTGTGGGTTCTGTGAATCCTGCCACAGTCTCTGTGACTTTATATCTCCATCAGGCCCACTGTGTCTGGAGGACATTTTATCTGGAATCATCCTCATCTGACTCTTATAATCTTTCCGCGCTCTTCTGTAAAGATCCCTCAACCTTAAGTTTAGGGGTTAAATGAAAGCCATTCTATTTGCAAAGCAAACACTCCAAAGTCTCTTGTTTGCTGTACATGGTATACTTCTTGTATGTCTTTGTACTTGAACGTACTTGTTAGTCCACAAGTATACTTAAATCCACACAGACACACACACACACACACACACACACAGACACACACACACAGACACACACACACACACACATACACACACACACACACACACACACACACACACACACACACACACACACACACACTCCTCAAATGAAAGAATAATCTTGCAAAGAAGCTTCCAGGAATGAGAGATGGGATGCTATGAATGCATTATGGTCTACTTTTTGCTGTGTATGCTTCAAACAATATAGACATTTATTCTTAGTACAGTCTTTAATTTGTTGTTAGAATTAAGTTGTTAATGTTATCTCAGCCTCAGTCACGAGTATTTGCCAGGGTTGTCTGTTGAGGGAATAAAATGTATAACTTTAGGGAACTTTCCATATAGAGCAATGGAAAAGAATGTAGATGTACACATGAAATGGTTGAATATTCTCGAGTATGCCATCACAATTACAGTTTATGTAAGGGTGTATGAAATAGCTACAGGTGTGGAATAATTGACTTCCTTATAGTATTGTCTTCTAGTTTCAACACTACATCAGATACAAACCACCTTATGTCTAAATAATGCCCAATAAATTAATTTCTGTAAAATCAATTCCATTGTTCAATAAAGAAAATTTTATGGAACTTTTGAAACTGATATAAGTAGGTCTGAATTTCCTGCTTGGAGTCCAATTATAGTTTAGCAATTAAAATCATCTCCTGTGTCACTTCATTTATTCTAAAACTTATTCTGCATTTAATAATGGGTATTGCTCCTTTTAATTAGAGTCTTTGTCCACTTTAGGGCCCCTGTTATTCTACTTATATGAAATCTTCTCTCATATCCTTGTCTAGTTTGGTTCCTGAAGACATAGATACTTTTATGTCTTGGTCTATATCTATCTGTGTTATGAAGACTCTCTTGACTAGTCCACATTCAGCAAACAAAAGGATAAATGTAAGTATTATCAGTGAAATATGTGATAATATTCAAACCAAAACTACATTTTAGAACTAGCTAGTTCTCTGATGATATGAGGATGAATGGGTAACTGAGTGCATTCTAATACATGTGTGCCAAAACCATAAAGATTACTAGAAATGCAAATTTTCTACCAACCAATAAGTGAAAAAGAAATATCACACCTTTTTACATAATTCTGACACTATAGAAGTTTACTCACACTTGGAAGGAAACCAATTCCCATTTGGATAATTATCAAGCAAAGACGGTAAAGATGCCAAAAGAGAACTGCCTCTCGCCCCATCCCCCGCCCCTCTCTTTCCTAAATGAAGTCTTGAGATATGCAACACTGGAATAAAAATTTCCCTGAGATCAGTCATGTGTCAGAATCTGGATGGTGGCAGGAAGGGAGAACAAAACAATGAATAAAGAGTATTAAATTTTTACCTGCAACTGACTCATTTTCTTTAAACATCTCTATTTGAGAATCCCAAACTTCTTCCATTGCCTTTGGTAGTAAGTCCCTCTGGTCAGTGAGAAATGCATTTGCTCATCTCTTTCCCCAGATATTGCTATGAACAGAGAAAAGCTTGATGGCAAAGAATGCTCCTGCCCCCAGCACAGAACCCATACAGGGATGCAGAACTCGATGCTATTTAGGTATACATCATTGCTCTGCTCAGGGCTGCCCATAGTCAGCTATAGAACAGGGAGGGAGAAGATCTCCCTCTTCTCATTTGCCTATGATTCTCTGTAGTAATAAATGTGCTATCATACTAATTAGCAGCTAATTATGCTCTCTCTTGGATTATTTTTCCTGGTTTTTTCAGCTGCAGTGGAGATCCTTGAGGGCAGAAATGCCCCTGTCTTACCACTTCTGTCCTACTATCATTTAGCAGAATGCTGAACACAAAGAAAGTACACCATATGCTAGCTGATCCCATTTGGTACATAAAGGCGGAGAAGTCCAGTAAGCCTGAGAGCTTCCTTTACGAAGGCAAGATTTTAATAGTGCCATCACCAGTAATTCAGTTTTTATTTGAGGCAGTTAAATTTCTACCAGCTAAAAATAATATTAATTGTGCACTTAGTATCTGTGAAGTGTTTTCGCATATGTTCTTTAACTTAATTATCACAACTAGAGCCAGATGAAGAGGCAGACCATCTGTGCCGTTGCCCAGAGCCCCGCTTTGACAGGCAGTAAAACTCTAAAGGCTCTTAAGTTAGAGAGGTTCAGGTTCGTGTTTGCTGAGGTCTTGTTATTGAAAGTCCATTGAAGATTGAGATGTTACCTGAAAGCTCTTCAGAAGTACAGTCTTAGCTCTCCCTACACTTCTCTGAATGAGAGTGATCATTTTAGCCAGATATTAATGACCTTTGGGAAACTAAAACCCAATCTTGGGGATAGTATTCATATGGTTACAGATATGAATTCAATGCTTGTTGGGATTTTACATATTGCTTATGTAGAGGAATAGTTTAAGAGATATGCTTAAATAAAAACAAGAGATCAAGAAAACAACTTTATTCTGTTACCTGGGGTGATTTCCAGATAATTAGGTTTGTTAAGTTAAATATCTATGCTTGGGTTAAGAAGAGTGCCGGTAAATCCGCAGAATCCAAGAATTTTGGGTGCTCAAAGTCAAAGTTGACTTTCAAGCCAGAACATCTGAACAACAGTGTAAGCAGAACTCAAGATGAGTTAGTGCAGGGAACACTATCTGCCTAATGCAAATCTCCTCACATCTCCCAGCTGGCTGGGGCCCTTGAACCTACTGTTCCTTTCCGTATAATACGCTTCTTCCAACTTTTGTGTCACTTCCTCCCTCTGCCTATTTAGGTTGGCTCTTTACAAAGGCTTTTCCAGAAACTGTCATTGAAGTAGCCATATTTACTCTATTCTTTTACTGGTAGAAGTTCAAGATAAACTCGTCTTCTTTCCTTACAATTTCTTTCCCTCAAGACTGTCACCTCCATGAGAAAATGTGTTTTTTTCCCATTGCCGAGCATCTTATTCCCTATGCCTTTGATCCTGAACCCAGTGAATACACAATAAACCTCTGCTCCATGCATAGGCCTAGAGATAGAGTCGTCAAAACAATCACTGAGGTTGATATGTTAATGGGATGATTAATTCTGCTTGTCAGCTTGGCTGTATTAAGAAAATACAACAGGCATTATTGAGACCCATCTTTAGGAGTGTCACAGAGAATAAACAGATTGTGTAAATGACAACACGCTATACTGTCATGTTTACCTGTTATATATTATTCAATTTATATTTTCAGTATTAATTTAAGTTTTTCACATTTTATTATCAGGATTTTTAAGTGGAAAATTTTCATGTAATTATTCAAACAAACAAAATCCTGTTTTCACAAATAATCTTGAACAAGTTTTAATTAGTTTAAGGTCAACATTCAGTAGTTAATATTATAAGTACAGTTATTTTTATTGCCTTTTGGTTTTGAGTTCTGATTTTTGTTTTCTGTTCCTGGGATAAGTAAGTTTTCATCCAATATCAATGTCCTTTAGTGAAATGGCGGAGAGTTCTTCTAGCCATGTTGGAATGATAAAATTCTGGAATGACTTCATGAAATAAATATTTTCTGACACTGGCTATCAGGCAACTCAGGAGTAAGATGTTTGAAGAAAGGAAAAGGAGGATGAGGAATTCTTAGCTTGTTCTGCTAGAAGGAATAGTTTTTCTCTGTTGTTCAGAAAGGGAAGCCAAGCAAAACATGGTGCTTTTATTTAGTTGCAATAGAAGTGGGCCAGAGGAAGCTCTTGAGCATGACACTATGGTTGAAATCCATGGGGTAAATAAAGTATTAGAAAGAAGTTGTACAGAAGGAGTATTTCCAAACCATAAATCAATGTCTCCTGACATCGTGACTAGATGCCTACCTATGCAGAGGTGTGGCTAAACTCAACAGGTTCAGGAAGACAGAATGAGGGATAAGTTTATTCATAACTGGGAGGAACCTCGGTTTCCACAAAGAGGGGACAGACGAAAGCAGTGAGAAATATGAATCTGAGTTGCATATTATTATAGAGTTAAAAAGATGTAAGGAAAAATGGAGAGCAGTGAAAAGAACTATGGAAATAGAAGGGACAATGGAACAGAAATTTGGAAGTGGAAAGGCAATGTGTGGATTGTGTATGATGAACTCACCAAGTTAATAAATACAAGCAAAGGCTAAATCTCCATGACCATTGTGTGGTAAAATATGAATCCAAAACAAGACACTGGAACAAAATTAAAAAAAAAACCATTGACAAATAAAAGCTTAAATGCAAAGAAAAGGAGATGCATTGCATGAGTAATTTCAACAATAATAGTGATTGTGGCCAATTTCCTTTCAGAAATAATTTGCTTCAGAGGGAAATGGAATATTGTTAAAGCACTTAAGAATCAAAGCTGTTGATGTAGAATTCTGCATGGAGAAAAACCATAATTTACAAATGGAAGCGAGATAAAGACCTGTTCAAGCTGCAACAACAAATACAGGTGAGATCTTTGCATCCAAATATACCCTACACAATGTGGACAGCTAAAGGGCCCTATGTAGCCTGGAGAAAAGATGTAACAAACTGATATCTGACCATGATGTAATTGCTATGAGACAGATAGGTAGAAAATGTATATATTTAAAGAGCATGCTCTTGTATTTTAGCTCTATTCAATGATTATCTAAATAAAAACTTGAAACAAAGTATTGTGACATTAATTACATTGGAAGATTAAAGAGTCAATGACAGAAACAATAATCAAGAAAATGATAGAGTAAATAGAAAAATAACAATATTGCCTTGTTCATGAATGTCACTGTAGACTAATTAGCTCACTTCAAATTTACAGAATACTTCTCCCTATAAATACAGAAGAGACACTCAATATTCATGAATTAGCTTTAAAATAATGCTTGTAGACTATCATCTGACACCAGTGACATTAAACTAAAAGTTATCAAAGATGAAAATACTTCACATATCTAAAATGTTACCAATCTTCTCTCAAATGATCTGATCTTTGTACAGGATGTTCTACATGAATAAAATACAATAGCAAACTATTTTGAACTATCCCATTTAAGCAGTTTTAGGCAGAAACTATTCAACTACTTAAACTATTTTAATAAAGTTGAACAATAATAAATCAGATTTCTTATATAAATCTAAAGAAGTAAAATGTCCATATTAGTAAAGAAAGCAAAAATATTTTTAAATGAGTGATCTAAGCTTCCTTCCCGAGAAGACAGGAAATGAAGAACAACTGAGGGCAAGGTGAAGTGGGGTGACTGCTCCTCCATCAAGCCTGACAGCCACATTCAATCTCTGGGACCCAGCTGCTGAAAAAGAAAACCAACTGTTCTTTAACCTCCAACTGTACACACTATGGAACACACACACACACACACACACACACACACACACACACGATAGATAGATGGATAGTTGGATGGATAGATAGATAGGAGATAGATATATGGATGATAAATAGATAAATAGATAGATAAACGAGTAAATGAATAAACAAATACATGTAGAAGGAAGGCAAAGTTGAAATTAATAGAGATAAGACATATAAATGGGCAGAAATCAAGAAAATAGATGAAAAATGAACCATAAAACTGTTGTGGATTTTTTTTAAATCCCAATATTCAAAGTGTTGAGGTAGTTAAATTGTTATGAGCTCAAGGCCAAGCCCAAAAAGAAAATGAGTTCTGGATTGGTTTAGCCTCCAAAATGAGACCAGACATAAAAAACAGAAACAAACTTAAATCCTTTAGAAAAACTCAAGGAAAATGATAAATCTCAGGCTACCATAGTGGACTGAAAGTGAAAAGTTATGAACTCCTAGGATGGAGACTAAAAGTTGGATCATGAATGAAGATAGTTTAAAAAGTAGCTTCATGTGTATTGTATTACCACACTTGAAAACTAATAAAATCTTTGTATGAAAATGTCACAAATCATTGCTGGTATCAAATTATCAAGCAAGCAGTGCCAGATTGAATAGTAGAACCAGGTATCAGGCTTAAATGATTTTTATGTTAGGATGCATGGTTCATTTAACAATAATAAAAAAAAAAACCAACATAATTTGCCATACTGATTATAAAGAAATAAGTCATATCAACACATTAACATCCTAAAGCATACTTTATAGATATAATTTATTTATTCTTATTTATTCATTTTACATACTGCTCACTGTTCTCTTCCCTGGCAGCCCCTCCCACAATCCTCTGCCCATGCCCCCTCTTCTGAGCAGGTGGGGCCCCTAGATATCCACCCCTATCCTGCCATATCAAGTCTTTGAACATTATCTAATTTTAGTGATAAAATTTATAAATATTCAATAGCAACTTATTTAATTTAATAATATACATCTTTGGAATATTTGTAATTAGCATGTTTATTGAGAAAATTGAAATACCATTAGTCTTAAGGCTGGGAATAAATTAAAGATCTGGCATCCTCACTTCTATGCAATATGGTTCTAGAAGCCATTGTGATACCGAAAGAAAAAAAATCTATAAACTGCCAAGATTTTAAAGAAAGAGTAAAATTTACTATACTTCCATATACTATGTTTACAATACTTAATATGGAAACATGCTTGGATTTTATAGGGTCTGAGGATGTAATATGAACAAGGAAAAATAATACACTTATTTATTACAATGAAAAAATGTAAAGTGAAATTAAAAACATTCCTATTTATAGTTTAAACTAAAATATATAGCATAGTGAGGGACACATATGCAAACATATATGTATTGTTTGCTAAAGTAAGACAAAGTCAAGAAACTCACCAATATTATAAATAGGGGATGTATCAAAACCATGTACTGGAAGATTCAGTATTAGGATATCAATTTATTTTCTCTTAATTTTTCTATTAATTCTACATGATGATAGCAACAACTTTAAGAAGCACTACTTGAAAATAAAATTATGAAGCTTATCTTAATACTAATATGGAAATATAAAGGACCTGGAAGGGCCAACAACAGTTACAAATAGTGAGAAGAAGTTGATGTTCACGTACATTTTTAAGATACAAAATGAAGAGTAGCAATTTATTGACAATTGTGCAGTGTCATCATAGAGTCCATAAATATATGCTGAATTGGTATTCAATACAGATGCTGAGGCAATAAAATGAGAAATAATACTTTTTAATAATATTTTAGGATAAGTGGGCAGTCACATCGCAGAGAAGAATATCATTTCTTAAATTGCAGCAAGAAATTACAGTTATTTATTGTGGCCCTTATCATGAACCAAAATCTAATTCTTTTGGGGAAAGAAGAGGAGAAATTTTAAGAAATACACAGATATTTCAGACAGAAAGTGTAAGCATTATCTATCAATGGAGCCCTGAAAGTAGAGTCGTGTGAAACGCACACCAAGAAAATTAAAACACAAACAAGTAAAACAAAGCAAGAGTCAGAAACAAAAAAACAACAGATCTGGAGAGAACTTTCCTGACATATATTCCTGATAAGGAACACTCACAGTCCAATAAGAAAAAAGCAAAGGATTCAGTAAGAATAAGGAAACTCTTTAGAAAAGAAGCAACTACGCAAAAAACAGTGACAAGTGTCCAGTATCATGTGACCACCATGACCATCAGCAAGCGGTCACTGGCAGGGTGACAGGGGAAAAGAGACACAGTGTGGACAGTGTCTAGCTCAGGGGTGGGGCAACTTCATGAAGCTGATACTGGGGCCACAATGTACTCTGAAAGACTTTTTTCTTATCAAGCAACAGCAATTCTCATCCTAGACATTTATCCAAGAAAGAACAACAAAACAAGATTGATATATGAATATTGACAGCTGGTTTACTTACAGTATTCCCAACTAGAAATGACTAAAATGACCCACAGCTGAATAATAAAACAAAATTAGGAATTCAGACACTGAATATTACTGAGCAGTAAAAAGCACAACAGTAAAAGGCACGGGAGAATAAATGGTGTGCTTTACATAGATCATGTGTGCATGTTGAATAATATATGTAAACCTGTGTATATATACATGCTAAATATGAATATATAATACATAACATATATTTGAGAGTCTAGTAAAGGTAACAAAACTGTAGTCACAGATAGCTTTTCAGCACTTGTATGTATACAAATGGAGTTTGTGAATTTCCCACAAGGCATCTTTAAAGGACTTTACAATGTGAAAGAGATGATCTATTTCCTGACATAAAAATCCTATCAGATGGGATAATTAAAATACATATTTAATTGCTTTATAAATCATCTTCATTTGAACAATTCAATTTTTTATTTATATTGTGCATCTATACAAATATTCAGTTCTTGTAGCTGGGTTTGGTGTTCTCAACAATACTCTCTGTTCCCTTGTTTACTAAGCTTCTCCCTTCCCCTACAGTGGCAAGTTTTAGGTAAGGACTTGGAAGGCTTCTGCCTGGCACTGCTGCCCAGTAGCTTTTGCTCTGCTCTTTCTCCTTTGGGGGCCTCCAAAATATACACACAGTTTATGTATTTAAATTTTCTATGTCCTATTGTCAAAACATTATAATTCTGTTTCTTTTTATCTCTGGCACCATGAACCTGCAAATTTTGAATCCTTTGCTGTTTTTCACTGACTTTAAACCCATGCTTCTGACACACTAATGGTAACTGAAAGGTGACACAAACTTTTACCATCTGTTTGAGTCAACCAGGTATATTAGTGGAGGTATGTAGCAAAGGGAGATTGATAGCAAAGGGAGATTGATATAAATGTAGGGAACAGCTTAAAGAAGTCTCAATAAAAATCTGAATTGTGTACTATTAACATTCTACAAGAAAGACAATCAGTGTGGCCTGGATAAGAGACAGAGCTCTTGCGTTTCATGTTACATGCTGGCTTCGAACTCTCAATACACCTTAATCTTATTAGCTTCTTCACCTACGGAGAGCTGGAGCTAGCAACTAAACACCATGCAGAGAACTGTGCCTTGTGCATTAACTACTGAAGTGCATGAGAAGGACCTGGGAATCTGCATTTGTTGTTGAGCAAGACGTTGTATAGATGGGAGAATAATCTGAGAAGCCTGTGTGCTGGAGGCAGAGATCTAGCTTCTGATGGGGGAAACAGCCTTATATGGTAAGTGTGGAATGAACAGAGAAAGTATTTCAGAGCACTTTATGAGACACAAACCTGTTAGGTTTCTTGCTATCTTGCTTATTTGATGGTTTCTAGAGCCTAAAGCAGCAGGACGTTGTGGTTTTTGCTTCAGTGTTTGTTTTGTTTTGCTCTGCTTTGTTTTATTTTTAATCAACACATGATTTTTAATGCATCAGAAAAAAAATAATGACTATTCTTTTTACCTGAAATTTTGTAAGGAAAGATGTCTTAGGTCTCAAATCCATGGCCTTATCTGGGAAACATTAAAAAGCTTATGAATATGGTTTGTAGGGCGTCAGGAACAGATAAATGTGACCTTTTCACAAAGGCGTTGACAACTGAGTCAGACTGACACACTTTACATGCAACCACATAAAGCCAAGGAGCTATCACCACTCGGATGCTTTTTTAAAATCTGTCTAGCAAACACATATGTGCTCTCGCTGCACATGTTTCTGGCTCCCGAGTTTCTGAAGTCATTTGTAGGAAAATTAGTCTTAATTCTTTGAGTATAAGCTTAGTGGAATCTTTATTTTTTCATTTCCAGGTTGAAAAATTACAGATTATGGTTGCTTTTAAGTGGACATTTGCTTAGTGAATTAAGTTTATGTTTTGTCTTATTCGTTTATAGAAGGAAGACGGAATGACCAATGAACTTACTTTTTTCCTAGGTCACCATTAGCAATGTGAATTGATTTTAAACATTTGAAAAGACATTTGGAAATGGATATAAAGGCCATGAAATTACAAATATTTTATGAGCTATTAAAATTCAAGTCCTAGAAATGTATCATTAGAAAATAATGCAAAATATACTATTTATGCAACATCATTTAAGTGGCTGAAAATGAAGAAAAAAAAAAAGCGACCAAAGCAACCATTATATCTAACAATGGAAAGTATAAAACAATGTTAGTCTCAGTAGTTAAAAAGATAACCACCAGGACCGATGAGGTGTCCCAGTGGTTAAAAGTACTTGCTGCTCTTGGAGAGACAGGAATTAGGTTTGTAGCACCCAGTCCACTGGCTTAAAACTGAATGTAATTTCAGCTTCATGGAATCCAACACTAATTTCTGGCCTCCAAGGGAACTGGCAAACATAACACACACACACACACACACACACACACACACACACACACACACACGCACACATGCACACACACACACACGCACGCATGCACACACACACACACAGAGAAGAGAGAGAGAGAAAGTCAGAGACACAGAAAGAGGCAGAGACAGAGACACAGAGACAGAGACACAGAAAGGAAGACAGAGGAGACAGAGAGAGAAAGACTAAAAACCAATAACCACATAACCACAAATACCATAAAGGACATAAAAATATGATCATATTTTAAATGAATATTACAACATAATAGAAAGGTATTAAAATTATAACCATTTAAAAGAGACAACTCTATCATAACATTAAAACCAAGAAAATAATAAACATTTGTATAGGATGCAGGGTGTAGAACTTCTGGCAGATACTGAGAAGGCCCTGACGTGTACCGAGAAGGCCTTGGTGGGTGCTGAGAGGCCATATGAACCGCCAGAGTGAGTATGTGATCAGCTGGGTAAAGTAGACAAAGGATTCAAGTTTCAGCCTTTTAGCTTAGACTCCAGTGGCCAGTGGGAAATCTCAGTGTTTGTTTAGGCAAGACAGTAATCTTCCTTATGTACCTCACAATGTTTTAGAAGCTAGCTTAAAATAATGAAGGTGATGGAACTTTGAAACTAAAGCATGATGTAAATCTTCATGCATGACATGAATATTAACATACACTGTCACTCTTATTGTGCTTTCTAACAGTCAGGATGACAAAATGCAATCACGACAGTCTTTAGTATTAACCAACGTTAATATTCAGATTAACCAACCAAGTAGATATTAATATCAGTCCTGGACATGGTAGCAATGAGGCCCTAGTTGGATGTGCCACTGTTGTGTAGCAGTGGCCTTCTAAGTGAAATATTCCATCCTGGAGGAAAGCTCATTTAGCTCTAAAATGAGTCCCCTTAAGACTCAGGACATTTAAATTCCTAAAGAGAGGTAGGTTATGATGCTGAAAGTAAACAACATGAAAGTCTCAGGAAATCCCAAAAGCTTGTTATATGCACAAGCCTGACCCTTCGCAAGGCTATATAAGCAATCTGCAAGACTATATAAGCAATAAGGACTGCTGAGGAATGAAGGATTTACACCCTACTGAGCTACCTACAAATCATGTAAAGAGTTTCAGGCATGGGCTAGAGAGATGGCTCAGTGGTTAAGAGCACCAACTGCTCTTCCAGAGGTTCTGAGTTCAAATCCCAGCAACCACATGGTGGCTCACTACCATCTGTAATGAGATCTGATGCCCTCTTCTGGTGTGTCTGAAGAGAGTTGCAGTGTACTTATGAATAACAAATAAATAAATCTTTTTTAAAAAAGAGTTCCAGGCTTCAGGTTTTCCTGAGCTGTCACCCCATGCCTGGGTGAAGAGCTGACTCTGAGCCATCCTTGTTCCCGTAGGTAACCTCTCATCCATTATGGAAAAGCCTAATGAAAACATTGGTTCACCAAGTTGGACTTTTATGTTATCATTTCCTTGGTCTGTCATCAGTACTTTATCTGGAATGAATAAATCATCATTTGCATCTCCATCAAAATAGTGTCACATGAACGCCTAAGAAAGGGGTGACCAATTCTGTTTCCTTAAGCATTCTACATCTCAAATAATGGTTCTCATCCTGAAAGTACCCCCCTTTTAAACTTGAGTTTCTAGTTTGAATTTACTAATCTTTTTCTCTCTGGGGAAATTATGTTCTCAGTCCAAAAATACTGACTAGTTTTCTACCATTTGCTGCTGTTTAGCTACTCAACATTTCACATTGCTAGTGCCTTTGGGTGATGAGCTCTTAGGAACAAGAACTACTCTTTATTTTTGCAGAAGGTGCCCTACTTTTGTGCACTGAATATAGAACTCTGGCAAAACTGAATTCTAGAAACAGGAACTCAAGATAGAAATAACCTCATTCCTCTCAGGAGAACGTGATTATGGTAGTGCATTTTAAAGAATATAAAATTAGATTGTTGCTAAGGAAAGCTCAACTACATTTTCTATTTAACCTTTGACTTTCCCTGTGACCCATAGAAAAAATTTCCCAGCCTGCATCCTGAAGGGCACACTGATCAGTCCAGTGATTATTCAGTGCAGAATTTATTGCTTTAACAGCTATGACAGAGACTGGGTCTCTTCTTACTCATTAACATTAGTATTCACCAGAATTCAGATATGAATGGACCAACAGGACTCCATCACCAGCAATTATTTTTTATCTCATAGTCACATGACTTGTCTGGAACTCACATCTTCATTCAAAATGTTCTGAAGTTCACTTTGTAACATGTTTGGACTTATTAAAAATATGTCATACAAATTCTGAAAGTGTATTTAATATTATCTACATCAACAACTATTCAATAGAGATTCATGAAAAAGAGTTGAATAAAAGATCATGAGAACTTCACAAAGCCTTTTCGTATCTCATTACATTGTATAGGGGAAATTGCATATCAAGTCATATGTATTGTCAGTTCAACACATGCTAACTTATTTGATGAAATATTATGACCAAGGCATCTCACAGAGAGTGTTAGGGCTTGGAGTTCCAGGCAATTAAAGAAACAATGTTAGATCAGAGGCAGTAAGTGGCAGGCAGAAGTAAGTAGACGCTTGTATCTCTAGTGCTGAGAGCTCAAATCTTGAACTAAGAACAAGAAGCAGAAAGACCTCATTTGACATGGCATGAATGTTTTGAAGGCCCAGAACCAACCCCTAGTGACATAATTTCTTTATCAAGCCTACACAATTAAGTCCGTCCAAACAGCCACCAACTGGGGACCATATCAAAGGTCCCAGATGTACGGTACTCATCTCATTCAAGCCACCATACTATCCTTCTTGTCTTTGTAGATTTTGTTCGATTTGTTTTCTAGCCTTTCCACCCCATTGTGGGAAGGTTTTCTTTCTTTTTCTTTGGCATATTGTGCATATGTGCATGTGTATGTGTGGATGCATATGACATGCACTTGAGAGGAGAGGCTGGAGGAGAAGATTGAGCATCTTCCTCTGTTTCTTTCTATTTATTCTTTTAAGACAGTCTCTCAGTGAAATGGAACCTCAGAGCTGGCTAGGCAGCCAGATGCTCGATATGCCTGCCTCCAGCCCCTAGTTTTGGGTTTATAGATATGTTCAAACATGTCTGTGTTTTTATATGGGTTCTGCACATTATAAATATTTTCCTCATGAATGCATAGTTCTCATGCTCACTGAACGAACCTACTTCTCAAATTCCCCCACTGTTTGAAATTTGGGGGAGTTTTACAGCACTCACATTGTTGATGGTTCTGTTTATATTTGATTTTTCTTTTTACATTATACGGCTATGCATATTATAAATGCACATAACATACAAAACATAATCCATTAGGACTTTTGCCTTGAATCCAAGGAAACATGGAACTTGGCTCTTTGGTATATATAACGAACAGTCCTCACTGGAATCTCACAGGAAATTGAACTATTTTATACTAACTGCTTTAGAACTATAAATAACTTCAGGATAGGTATTTGAGTTGGGTTTGTAGGCCATGAATATTTCTAAGTTTAATATATTGAATTCCTGCCTGACTCATAATATTATCACTTCAATCTCAGATCAGCGAGGAAGGACAACAGGAAAAACTTTCGACTGAAATCCTCTTGTAACCTCAACAGTGAAGGGACAGATTTCATGATAGCAGCTCTTTGTGGAACCCAAAATGCATATCTTCCTCAATCAGAAACCTTGTTCAGGAATCAGAGTCACATTTTACAAGTCAGTATTTGAGATTTCAGATTTATCCCAAAAATGCAAAGCTCACTGAGAGAGCCACTATTTTTTTATTCTGAAAAGAACCATAATCATGCAGTAGAAATTGCACGAAACCACTTACAAGTCTTCGTTATATTTTTGCCAAGTCTGCCCCAGGTTATCCAATGCCCAGGATTCATGGCCTTATAAGCACTTGCCAACCACTTGGTTTCGAATCACTTTTTGTCACTTCTTATTTGATTGAGTATCTATGCCCATGAACATACATTAGAGAGCTGTCAGCAATGATCAACCCAGTCCATCCAGGCATACTAGACTCATCTGATTTCCCACAACCTACAATGACAGGTTATTGAATGTAACACAGCAATTTCTCCATCATTTATTGGAACTGAGAGGAATCCAGAGGAGGTTACTTCCAGTAGTACAGATTTTGTGGAAGCCACTTACCTTTCAAAGTGTATAGTTCACAACGTACCCTGGATTAGAAACAGCAAGCAATCTACTTTGGATGATCATTGCAACACTAATTATGAAGGGTTTAAAGATGTTCACATCACACTGGTCCAAATTTAAAACAGTTTCTCCCGCTTGCTGATGAGCCCCAGCTGTGGTAGTAAAGAGCTTGAGTTTATAGTTACATTATAGTCTTTGGCAAAGACAATTTTTAGTGTTCTAGGCGAAAAAAAAATCTGCTGTGTTGGAGATTTGTCCTCTTCCCTTTCAGTTTGTCTTCCTTGATATCAGCAAGACTATGCTCATCTTCCAAGCTCTTCACTGCAGTACAGACAGCAAAGGTCATACCTACAGCAGTGCTTTATGAGAATTTCCAGCACTTTAATAAAATGCCTCAGACAAGTCACATAAAAGGAGAAACAATATTCTGCCTTAAAGAGTAGAGGAGATTGCTATTGTCTCTGGCTGCCTATTGCTACTTGAAGGTAAGGTCTTATTGCTAATGACTTCACACACTCTGGGCACAAGACTTGGAGGAATCAAGCTGGTACTCACTTGGAAGCCTCTTGTCTGAGGACTAGCTTTCAGAAGTTTCTATGTAAGCTTCCAAATGATAAAGTATATCAATTTTCTACCAAGCCGTGATACCTACAAACAAAACAGTCTGATCAGTAGAAGGAAATTCATGCCTGGTACCTTAAACTTGGCCATTACCTGAGACTAGAGGGTCATGGACCCTACAATAGAAACTACATCTTCACTTTCCTAAGCCAGTATAATTCCTAAGTGCATTCTAAATTCTTTTTATATGCACAGAGAAGTATAGTTTAGACCTCTCATCAAAGAAGTTCCTTGTTGCTGTTGCGGCTGCTGCTGCTGCTGCTGCTGTTCTCCTTCTCCTTCTCCCCCCACTCTGCCTTCTCTTCCTCCCCCCTCCCCCTGTCCCTCACTCTTCCCCTCCTCCTCCTTCTCCTTCTCCTCCTTCTTCTGTAGAATTTGGTTACTATTATCGAAATATACGGTTGTTCTCTGATCAAAATGCAGAGAACAAATGGCTGAAGGTACACAACATGACATGGTATATCTTCAATATAACTGAAACATTCGAGAAGAGGTGGAAGAATGATTATAATATCCATGGGACTAGGAACTCTGCTGTGAGGTATGAGGTAGCACTGTCTTTTATATAGAACAGGGGATTTTCATTTGTGAAATCCCAAAAATCTGATAGCACAAAACAAAACCCGCTCAATGGCACTACCACTTAGCAAACTTTCCGTGTGGATGGAAAAAAATCCCATAAGGCTTTAAACCTGTGTGTGTGTGGGGAAATGTGTGTGTGTGTGTGTGTGTGTGTGTGTGTGTGTGTGTGTGTGTGTGTGTGGCCACTCAGACAGACAGACAGATAGACAGACAGAGACAGATTAGTCCTTTTCAGAGATGAGCCTTCTGATAGGTCATTCATTCCCAACTTGTCAGCTCTAAATACATGCAGATAGGAACAGATAGGAATAACACTAAATTGATGTGTGTGTGTGTGTGTTTGTGCATGCGTGTGTGTTTGTGCATGTGTGTGTGTTTGTGCATGCGTGTGTGTTTGTGCATGTGTTTTTGTGTATGTGTGTGTGTGTGTGTGTGTGTGTGTGTGTGTGTGTGTGTGTGTGTGTGTGTGTGTGTGATAGGTCATGAATTTGAGATGGCGTGGGGGACCACGAAAGAAGTTGGAGAGGAAAAGGGAGGAGAGAATGATACAAATACAGTATACTCATGTATACAATTTTAAAAAACAGACCTGTATTTTGCCTGCTGTCTCAAGTAGCCTACAATCAGCATGTTCTACAATTGGGAAATTGGAAATTATCTCTCACACATCAAAGTTGTGTGTTCAGAGACTTCAATGGCAAAGTTACAACCTGAGCAGCTTGCAGTATGCAGTGAGCACTGGCTCCTCTTCTGATCTTAGTAGAGAATTGATCTATTGACAAAGCAGCCTTTTGGGCACTCCTTCCTACAAAGCTCTAGAGATGGTGAGGCTTCACATTGCAACAACCATAGGCTCTCACCTCCATGTTCACTAAAGCCACTGTCAGAGGCATCTACCCTCCAGACAATTCAATGATACATGTGTGTTCTTCACTCTGTAGCTATGCATGACACTGAAGCTGACACAATTCCCTGCTCATCACTCTGCTAGCTCCACCATGATTTCTGGCTTATTACTGTTCAAAATGTACCCTGTGCTGTGGAAAGCATTAAAGTAAACTTGGGACTACAGAGCTCATCAGCATACTTGGTTCATTTCCTTCCCCTGCACACTAATTAGTGGCTAAAGCTAATGTGTCATATAAACACTATGGAATACTATTCACCCATAAAAGAATGAAATCTGTCATTGCCCACATGCGTGGAACTCGGAATCACTAAGTTAAATAAAATCAGCACTACACAAATAGACATGAGTTAGATGAGCAGGATAATATTACCAGAAGTTGGAAGTGATGAGTTAAGAGACGTGGGATGAGGATCTGCAAATACTTGTGGAAATATGTACCCTGGCTTCATAATAAGTGTACTTGAGGCTGAGAGCAGTGACAGTCGAGCAGTTCATTTTACGATGTTGCAAAGCCCAGTGGCAAAGCCCAAAATGGCAGGTCTAGTGATTGAGAGTAGCTAAAGCTTTTTTTCTGACCATAACATAGATTTCTTCCTCTTTTTCCTCATTGAATCAAGAGGGTAGAATCTTATAGATCATCTGGCTCCTTTGTCTTTCTTGTTTTTCATATTGCAAGAAAGACCAGGTGTGGGTTCACTTGTACGTGCTATTGAGTACTGTTTATCTGAACATTTATGATGTGGGTAAACTTGTGTGCAGTACAAACAGTATTGATGTGGCACATGGCAACCCCTAGACATGTAAAAATTTTATGCTTTTTTATCAGTTAATATAAGATATAGCTTGGCCCACTAATGCAGGTCTATAATCCCAGGTGCTTGGGAGGCTGAAGCAGAGAGCTGATAAATTCAAGTTCTGTCTTAGCTACAGTGTGACTTCAAGATCAGACTGTGGAATTTAGTGAGGCTATCTCAAAATGCAAGAGATAACAGGGGCCTGTGTACTGAGAGACAAATAATAGTTCAGCACATCTCTTGCATATACAAAGTCCCATGTTTAATCCTCAGTACCACAAAATAATTTGTCTAGTTCAATTATTTAAAGAAATCAAAAGAGTAAATAAAATGTTTTTTGTGAATGGTTGATACTTAAAATATTCTCTCACAAAAGAGGAACACTCCTCCATTGTTGGTGAGATTGCAGACTGGTACAACCATTCTGGAAATCAGTCTGGAGGTTCCTCAGAAAAAATGGACATTGAACTACCTGAGGACCCAGCTATACCTCTCTTGGGCATATACCCAAAAGATGTCCCAACATATATATATAACAAAGACACATGCTCCACTATGTTCATAGCAGCCTTATTTATAATAGCCAGAAGCTGGAAAGAACCCAGATGCCCTTCAACAGAGGAATGGATACAGAAAATGGGGTACATCTACACAGTGGAATATTACTCAGCTATCAAAAACAATGCCTTTATGAAATTCATAGGCAAATGGATAGAACTGGAAAATATCATCCTGAGTGAGGTAACCCAATCACAGAAAAACACACATGGTATGCACTCATTGATAAGTGGCTATTAGCCCAAATGCTCAAATTACCCTAGATGCACATAACACATGAAACTCAAGAAGGATGACCAAAATACGAATGCTTCACTCCTTCTTTAAAAGGGGAACAAGAATACCCTTGGGAGGGAATAGTGAGGCAAAGTTTAGAACAGAGGCAGAAGGAACACCCATTCAGAGCCTGCCCCACATGTGGCCCATACATATAGAGCCACCAAACTAGATAAGATGATGAAGCAAAGAAGTGCAGGCTGACAGGAGGATGTAGATCTCTTCTGAGAGAAACAGCCAGAATACGGCAAATACATAGGGGAATGCCAGCAGCAAACCACTGAACTGAGAATGGGACCATGTTGAAGAAATCAGAGAAAGGACTGAAAGAGTTTGAAGGGGCTTGAGACCCCATGTGAACAACAATGCCAACCAACCAGAGCTTCCAGGGACTCAGCCACTACCCAAAGACTATACATGGACTGACCCTGGTCTCCAACCTCATAGGTAGCAATGAATAGCCTAGTAAGGGCACCAGTGGAATGGGAAGCCCTTGGTCCTGCTAAGACTGAACCCCCAGTGAATGTGATTGTTGGGGGAGGGTGGTAATGGGGGGGAAGAATGGGGAGGGGAACACCCATATAGAAGGAGAGGGAGAGGGGTTAGGGGGATGTTGGCCCGGAAACCGGGAAGGGGAATAACAATCAAAATGTAAGTAAGAAATACTCAAGTTAATAAAGATGGAAAAAAGGAAAAAAAATATTCTCTCACTTTGCTGTCCAAAGTTGTTACTTCTTTTCTCATACCCATGTCCACTGAGGCAAGGATATGGGGCTGGATTCTGTCCTGAATTCTGTGACTTGGATATACCTCCTTCTTCCAACAAAGCTCTCATCCATTGTGATACTGACCTGGCAGCACAACCAAGAACTCTGACTTGTGTATTTCTCCTCCTTTAATTTGAACTGATGGGAACATATATAAACAAGCTGGAGAGGCAGCCATCTCTGCAAATGTAGCCTATCATAGACATCTACTTTGAGCTCATGTCACTTATCTGTCAATTTCTTATCAAAATTGTGGTCTAGAGAAATGAAGAAGCATTGTCCTGACTGACTGCCATCCCTTCATGATCAGTGAGCAACAGTGTTCATCCTTTACTTCTCTATAATTGACCAAATCTTGCCTAGGCTTCCCGTGTCTATTCCCCTCAGACAAATCAAGCACAGAGAAAGAAATGATGAGACCGAATTTGGACCAGTCTGGTTTAAAATTTAAAGTGGCCTAATACATTTGAATATAGATACTTCAGTTGCCTTGGTCCATTTGTATAATGGCTCAAAATTCTACTGTGTTTCTCCTCCCTTCCCCCTGCCCACCCAAGGAGAAATTGGTTACACACTGACCTCTGCAAATCAGGGTTTCAGAGAGAAAAATAGATTTTTTCCTGAGTATGCTAGTCTGATGGCTGCTAATATACTTTTGAGTCATCCTGTTGCCAATGGCTTTGCTGACGTTTCTACTGTCTGCAAAAGATAGATTTATGGTGTGGCCAGTTCTGCTATAACACTTGTTTTGAAAACATAGTTGATATATTAGGGAACAGCTTAGACATAAATCCTGCTTCTTTTAGCTTTTAGGGCCAGAAACTCTGGGAAAATACCGATGACTATCTACTGCATACTCCAGTCCTAGAGGAACAAGTGAAAAAACCAGACATGCACACATCCCAATAGCATTCCCGCTGCCTCTGTGCTACCCTATCTTCTAGCTTTTCACTCAACCAGTCTTTCAGCAATTCAGTAACACCCACGTCTAAACCTTCCTAACGCTCACTTCCATAGATTTTTGCATACTGTCACACTTCCCAAAGCTCACCTTTCATGTGCTTTGACTCTCCCACAATTCTCTTCTATAGTTTAGTTCATATCCTGCTACTCACTTTGAGCCAAGTTGTGCTGGCAAGTTCACCTGATGTGATCCTTTCAAAGCTCAATTCTGAAGCCTGGTTCAGATGCTATAAGCCCGTAAGATCACTTTCACAGCAGACAGGTTCCTGTTCTTATTTAAGGTGACTTTTTTTTATTTCAATGTACGCAGTACTCAGGTTTTAACAGGTTTTGTTATTTTAAATGGATGTGTCATGGGTGGAATGTTTCTTGTGTCCATATCTCACAGTTTTCACTTATGTCGAGCTACTTTGTGCATGGTGATTGGAGCAACTCACTGTCTTGCTGCAGCAGAGCTGTTTAGACTAGGCAAGGGTCTAAAATTGTTCTCATTTGTCTCTTGTAGCTTTTAAACACCACTCAAGTCTTCATCTAGACATTGGACTTGAAGGTGCCTCCTAGTCATCCATGTCTTCTTTCAACATCCCTATTGCAAATTGCAGGTGCTAAATTTGTATTATCGAACACTCAGGGGCCAAGAAGGACCAAGTGTGCATTGATAGGAATTCTTTATTTTACATTGTAACCAAGCCCAATTGGCTAATGCAGTCATGTCTCTGTAGCATTCTCCAAATCTTTTGTGGAACAGGATAAAGGCCCCAATAGTATGGGCTTTCCTTCTTTGTGCAAGTATTCCTTCTGCGGGCAAGATAAGGGCATTGACCTTTGAAGTACCCTTTGCCTCACAGTTTCCCACTCCATAGACATCAGTTTATACCCCACACCTGACTCACTTGGAATTGTGCAGGTCTTCAACAACTCTGTTCATAGAAATTGCTAAAGGAAAGTGAAGCGAGGTGACCTTCTGTGCCTGCTTTCTCTCAGGTGTCTCTTATGTCTGTTGCTCAGGCTTTCCTCAGGTTCTCCTTTATGACTCACTTCTTGAGGTGCAGTCTGGAGATCTGTCTCACTATGCTCTCTTATTGAACAGAACTCTTGGTTTGCTTTGTTTTGAGTCCTGGTATTATGTGTCTCAGGTTTACCTGGAATTCACAATATAACAGGATGATTTTGAATTTCTCATCCCCCTGTGTCTACCTCCTAAATACTTGGATTACCACTGAACTACCACATCCCGCTTATGTAGTGCTGGGTTGGAACCATTAGCCTCATGTATGCCAGAATGAAATATCTGTCACCATAGCTTTGGAAATATCATGCCTCAAATAAAAATTTCCTTGGAGAACTAAAGTTCAAACATCTACATCAGTAATGGGCATGTCCACTTGGCCATGAAATGCCCATCTTAAACTCAGCATCTCCGAAGCCAGAATCAGCTTGTACTGGCTGGTTTTGTATATCAATTTGACATAAACTGAAATTACCACAGAGAAAAAAGCCTTCCTTCAGAAATTGCCTCCATGAGATCCAGTAGTAAAGCATTTTCTCAATTAGTGATCAAGGCGGGAGGGCCGAGTCCATTGTGGGTGGTGCTGTCCCTGGGCTGGTAGACCTGTATTCTATAAGAAAGCGGGCTGAGCAAGCCAGGGAAAGCAGCCAGTAAGCAGCATCCCTCCCTGGCCTCTGCAGCAACTCCTGCCTCCAAGTTCCTGGCTTGTGTGAGTTCCTGTTCTGACTTCCTTTGATGATGAATTGCAATGTGAATAAACCCTTTTGTCCCCAACTTGCTTCTTGGTCATGGTGTTTGTGCAGGAATACAAAACCTGACTAAGACACTGCTTTTGTCAGGTTATTTTTTTCTCACAGTTCATTCTCCAAATATAGGTAAAACTGTGCTGGTCCTTCCAAGAGCAGATGCTTTGCACTATTTAGGGTCCACTCACTGGTTTCTCACCCAACATCTGGCTTGGGCATGTTTTGTAGACAAAGGCTTCTGTGTAAGGTGTTCCAGATACAAGGAAGGGATAGATAGCCAGAAAGAAACAAAGTATAGTCCTTGTTGTTCCAGATACAGAATTTTTTTAATATATTGGTTATAAGATTGAAATTTATATATCTCTTTTAGAAAACAATATAGAATTATTTGCCCATAAGTTCCTCTGTTAATGCAGAACTAAAGCCAACTGTTCATATTGAGAGTATTTAAAACTACATTGCTTGCGACTATAACTATGTGTGTCTCTGTGTGTATACCTAATACCCCCAACACACACACTTATCTTATAGAAGATGATGAATACACTACGGCCCACTCACATTATAAATCATCTTCTACCAATTTAAAAAACCAGTAAATTTTATGAAGTCAACTTGAAGACATTTCCACAATGAGCAAAAGAAACTGGAAACAGGTTCATTTGATATGTTAAATGTATGCCATTGATGTGCTTGTAAATGCTTTTATGGAATTGATTGTGAAAAAAAATGACCTCACTCAGGATGAGAAAATGTAGGAGATAATCTTATGTCTTTGTTCTTCCATATGGTACATATTCAGTAGTATTCATAAAGCGTCGCTCAAAAGTCATTTTACTTATGAAAGACTTGACTCTCTCCATGCCCGTTTCTTTGTCTCCCTGGCCCTGTCATTCTTTCTCCTTTGCTCCATCTCTGTTACTCTCATCCATCCATGTCAATATTGCTTTGCCAGTACTTTGCAAAGTCTGGGGACTCTTGCACCCATGTCTCCATAAAGCCATCAATTTCATCTTCTCACCTTTCTTATCAGCATTCTGTGAAGTTAGGGCAATACCGGAGCCTCTAACTGTAGTTCAGGTTCAGCCCTTGAGTGGCACTGCCCTCTCTATTTGCCATTTTCCAAGCTACATAGAATAATGGGATGCTCACAAATGCCACGGCCTATTATGACTGTCTTGAAATGTGCTGCTTAGCATTCTTACCTGGTTTGTTTCAGATCAGGTTTGTGTATCAACCTTGTGCCTGCCCTAAGTGAAGCCATTCGCTAACAGCTTTCTTTGATTAGCCTCCTACTGCAAGTGTTTATTTTTCACTGTTACTCTTGGTTTTGTTTTTTTGCATTTGAAACGGTGTCTCATGTGTCCCATGATGGTCTTGAATGATGTAACTGATTAAACTTCTGGTCCTCCTGCTTTCAAGTATAAGTGCTGGCATTACTGATGCATATACAGAGACACAGTCTTCTCTAACTTCCATGTCTCTTTCATGGGACATTGTAATGAATTTGTGAAGGCCGTCTTATTTATTGCTGGATTGGACATTCTGCTACTATATTGAAAAGCCCTAAAATTTGAGGGCTGTACTTCTCTTGCTCAGTACCCAATAACTGAAATAATCTTTGCCAATAAGTGGGTGAACTTCACATATAAATTTATTTGAAAATGATAAATAGCTCAGGGCCTAAAAGAGGAAATATTTTCTTACTAACAGAGTGTGAATGGATTGAGATTTCTAAAACTTCACATGTACACCCACACAAACATGAAAATATTGTGCAATATGTTTTTATTTGTGAAGAAGTGATTCTATTAGATTTAATTCCAAAGCATGTACATCCAGCATCTCCCATGAAATTGGAATTGTCTGATGCATGGACAACAATGGCCTATAACAGGATGTGAAGTATGCAAGGCAGCGTCTGGGCAATAAATAACCAAGCTTTTACACTTGTCATTGCAGTTCTTACGGGGCAGGAAAGGAACATTCCTTAGCTTTCCTAAGGTCTTTCTTTTCATCCATATGGCTGCAATTTCCACATAACAGTAATTAGAGAACAGATCAAGAGTCCAGATTAAACTGGGCCTGAAATGTCAGATATTTGTCAACTTCTGTAAGAAATCAATGAAATAGTCCTATCCAAAGGTTTTGACCAAACAAGGTCTTCTCAGCACTGGGATACCTGCTAACAAAACATGACAGTGCTGCCTGACCTTCTGGAGGGGTGCAGGATGCTTAATCAGTTTAGTCAGTAAGTGTTCCCTGAGTAAGAACATGGGTACGAATGTAAAAAGGAAGAAATGTAAGAAACACCAGCTTCTAGGTGCCTTCCTTACTCTGTCAACAACACTAATGTTGAACATTTATGCTATTACAATATACTTCCTAACATGGACATAAAAAAATGTATTCTGTAAACCACAGTTCAATGTTGCAGCCCATATAAATAATAATTCTAGAATAAATACTACAACAATGTCGAGTCATGATTAAGACGTTAGGCAAAGTATTCCTTCAGGCAAGTACTTCAATTCATGGAGTACTTATATTGGAAAAATCAGTTTTAAAATCAGAGATATCTTTGAATTTCTAAATTTTCATTGCTATGTAACTTTTCATTTGCAAAACTAAGAAAAAATTACTTTATTACATGCTGGGATGACAAAACTTAAAAAAAAGACATAAAATTCCATGCATAAAATAAAGCATTACTAATATTATAGGAATGTGGCTAAATGCTGCCAGCACATGTTTAGCTTATAAGTGTTTATTTGTTTAAATATACAACTGTTTAAATATGTATAGTCTCATATAACCAGAGGTTGGTTATAGACTTAACTAGAGGCTTCGTTGTTATTGTTTTGGCGTGTTTCTTTTGCAAGCCAAAATATCTGATTAAATCAAGTAGAAGGGATTTCCTCAGGAGGTTAAAAATTAGTTTAGTGAATGTATTGAATTACTGAAGAATTAGAAATAAGTTAGACACAATTGAAGGCAACTCGGCTGGAGATGTCTGGCTTCACTCAAAAAACACTGGAGACTCTGGAGTCCATCACCACAATGCAATAACCTGACCACTATTTTTCCCTGCCTCATACAACTCAGTTAAATAGGTGGACACAGCATTGGACATGATGTACGCTATAATCCCAGCATTGGAAAGGAAGAAATGGGAGCTCTTTGCATTTTTGAGGCTAGTTTGGTCTACAATAGTGTCAGACAAACCAGGGCTCTATATCAAAATTCTGTCTCCAAAATTAAAATAAAATATAAAAATCCTCATAAAAAGTTTAATTGGCTTATTACAAATCACTTAATTTTCCTTTGAAGGTTTTGGGCATCGTGAATTCTTCTCTTATCAGTATCACTAACAGAGGAGAATATAGACATGCTTTCTCTTACGTTTTTGCTTGTGATTCTAACTTTTTCCCATCGAGCCTTCTCTCCAACTTGGTAGATGCTTTCTCAAATCAAAGCTCAAGGTGGCCCCAAATAAAATAAAGACATTAAAATGACATAGGGAGGCAAAGTTTAGAGCAGAGACTGAAGGAACAGCCATTCAGAGCCTGCCCCACATGTGGCCCATATATATATACAGCCACCAAAACTAGATAAGATTGATGAAGCTAAAAAATGCATGCTGAAAGGGACCAGATATAGATTTCTCCTGAGAGACATAGCCAGAACATGTCAAATACAGAGACGAATGGTAGCAGGAAACCTCTGAACTGAGAATGGTACCCCCGTTGGAGGGATTAGAGAAAGGACTGAAAGAGCTAAAGGGGCTTGCAACCCTGTAAGAACAATGCCAACCAACCAGAGACTTAACCACTACCCAAAGACTATACATGGACAGACCCTGGGCTCCAACTACATATGTAGCAGTGAATAGCCTAGTAAGAGCACCAGTGGAAGGGGAAGCCCTTGGTCCTGCTGAGGTTGGACCTCAATGTAGGGGATTGTTGGGGCGAGCAGTAAGGGGGTTGGATGGGGAAGGGAACATCCTTATAGAAGGGTAGGGGATGGGGTTAGGGGGCTGATGGACAGGAAACTGGGAAAGGGAATACCATTTGAAATGTAAATAAGAAATACCCAATTTAATAAAAATGGGAAAAAATGACATTAAAGTGGCATCTATTTGCTTTCTAACTAAATGAGAAGAAAATGAATAAAATTATTTAAGAAACAGAATGAAACTTTAGTTTCAGGGTAAAAAACTTGAAGGTGGTCCTAACAAAGACAGCATACAGCCAGTGGAACAAGAAGACTTCTCGGTGGTGCTCAGCAGACAATGCACAAGTGTTTGTCCTCAGAGGTAAACTTTGGGCCCTGGAAATTCTGGTGAAACAAACTCCCAGTGACAACACCAATATGACAGTCCCCAAACTGCAGATTACAACTATAACTTCCCATCTATGGCCTCAATGGCTTCTATATCACAGTTGATATTGAAAAGAGGAAAGGAAAGTTCACTTTTAGTGTTGTGCAGTAGCTCTGTTTAAGAGGGAAGTGGCATGGGTGTGGAACGTCCTTCATGAGTTCATATATTTAAACAACTGTCCATGGGCTATAGAATCTTTGGTGTGTGAGGTCTTTCTGGGAGATAGGCCACTGAAGATGGGTATTGGGGTGTTTTGGTCCACCTCACTTGGCCAGAGTTCTCTGTTTTCTCTGCAGTGTAACAAGCTGTAGTCTAATCCCCACAATCCTAGACTGGCCTGTTCCTAATGCTGTACCTTCCTTCCTGTTCTAGCTACTCTGGTGATGGAATCAACACTACGATGGAAACATCCTGAGGGTGCAAGGGTTCACACCGCTTACAGTCCATCATCAAGGGATCCAAAGGAGGAACTTGAAGCAGAACCCAGATAGGAAAAGTGCTTACTGTTTTGTTCCCAGGCTCATGTTTGTCTGCCTTTCTCAAAGTCCAAGTCCACCTGCGTAAGAATTGTGCTACCCACAGTGGATTGAATCCTCCTATTGATTATTAAAATAATGCTCAACTAACATACAATGAGGGGAGGGATTGTATAGGCTGAACATATTTTTATTTTTATTCCCTTTAAAATATATAAAATCATACAATTATAGTATGTTTAATATGTGAATTTGATTGCAAAACACAAAGTATATTTAAAAACAAACAAAACAAAACAAAATGAAGTCTCAAGGATAGTACCAGAATCCTGACTCTCTACATAGAATTTGTTATCTTCTAATAGCATTAAAAATATTGGCATCATTTCTGCCAATGAAATATTAATGGGATCACAATATTTAAAAGAATGGGTAGCACTCTGGTATTGGAGTCAGTGAAGGGGCTGGGGGCCATGCTGAGTCCCTTCATTTGCTCTTTGCTATGGAGCACATAAGACCCAGGAACACTTTGGGGAAAAGTCTAGCTTTCTAGAATAAAAACTGTTACCCGTACCTCAGTGTCATTCCTGGATCTCACTGAGCAAATTTCCTCAGTGTGTTCCACATCATTTAATTTTTGTTCTGTTCAGCTTGTATCCCAGAGGTCAGCTCCAGTTAAGAAAGCAGGTCATGTGACTCTGCTAAGAAAACAAGCTGGGGACAAAGTGACAAGATGCTTCTTTGGCTTTGCTTTCCTGATGGTGACATTGATTTATGTTGGTGCCTACAGCCAAGCCTGGGACTCTTAGGCCACCATTCTGATGTTATGAAAAGGCACAAGGGGGTCTTTTGTACAATGTTTCTGTGTTAACCTGATAACATCCCTTGGGGTATAAAGCACTCTCCTTCAAATCATAGTCACAGCAACATCTAAAAGAACATTCGTGGTCCTGACCAACCTGTGCTTACTTTTGTTCTAATCCCTCAGAGCTTTTTCTCCTCTGTTGGAAAAGTGTCTGTGCAATTATGACTGCTTTTGTGTTTCCTTCATTTAAATAAGCCACTTCACCAGATTCTTCCCTTTCCTATGCATATCATGGAGTTCAAGTTCACCATGATCATGGAACTACAGATACAGTCTTATACAGTCATACTTTCATAGCAGCAAGAAATTGGCCCCAGAATCTTCTACAGATACTCAAGTCAAAGAGTATCCCAGTATCTAATACTAAATGGTCTAATATTTGCATGTAATTTATTGATACTTTAAATTATGCCCAGATTGTTTATAATGCCTAATGTATTATGAATGATATATAAATAATCACTATACAATTTAGAAAATAAGTAGGAGAAAAGGTTATGTACAAATGTAGAAGTGATATAATTTTTGGTTTAATCTACAGATGTGAAATTCATGTACATTGGGTGAAAACTGTCTAACATTCATTTCCATATACAAATGCACACTCATATATACACTACTCAGGTATACTCATGTACATGAAGTGTTAAGATATACTCATATCTTAGGTGAAGCTATATTTGTTTATGCTTTATGGACCACCTTTGCTATACTAAAGGAACAAAAAAGAGGCTTGAAGAGAATTATTTAGACTCAATCATGTGTCTTATTGGGTGTGAAGATACAAATATTCTGGGAGTAGCGAAGCAAGTGGCTCAACAAAGGCTTTTTTTATGAAATTCTTTTGAAGTCTCTCAGTTAGTGGCTGGAAGGTAACAGAGAAAGAGAAGAATGGATTGTTCTAATGGAAGAAAATAGGAAGAAAAATCATTATTATTACTTGATTAGGACTGATTTTACCTCTAAGGTAGATAAATTTAGTTTCGAATTAACTTGGCCAGATAGTCAGATATTTTACTAATATAAATGTCACATATATCAAAACTTTATTGACTTTTGTTTACTGTTATTATCATTTATGTAATGATGAGGTATTAAGAAAGGAAAACAGGGCCCAGGGAGAATGAGACATTTATTTTTTTTCTATTTTGGGCTTTTATTTATTTATTTATTTATTTATTTATTTATTTATTTTTTATTTTTTATTAACTTGAGTATTTCTTATTTACATTTCGATTGTTATTCCCCTTCCCGGTTTCCAGACCAACATCCCCCTAGCCCCTCCCCCTCCCTTCGATATAAGTGTTCCCCTCCCCATCCTCCCCCCATTACCACCCTCCCCCCAACAATCACGTTCACTGGGGGTTCAGTCTTGGCAGGACCAAGGGTTTCCCCTTCCACTGGTGCTCTTACTAGGCTATTCATTGGCACCTATGAGGTTGGAGCCCAGGGTCAGTCCATGAAAGGAAGAGTTAATACAGAAACGGGCATTGCATTAGATTGCAAGAAAAATGCTGCAGATCTTAGAAGTGACTATCTTTGGTTATAAATAAGTCATCTTGATTAAGGCAGTAAAGCCAGGATGGTGATAATTTTAACAAAGATATTCATGTCACATAAACTCAGATCTAAATCTAGGAAATATAATATTTTTTACTTTGGTTCCATTATATTCATTTGCAAATATTAATGATAATATCTTATTAATTTTTTCTAACCAAGGAATCAAAAAAAGAGCATTCTTGTGTGGTAAGCATGTAATAAACACTTGTTGATTATATTTTTAATAAACTTTAACTTATAAAATTTGATAGTTTGTGTTTGGGTTTTCATATATTCAATTCTAAACTTTATTAAGAACATGTAGGAGAAAAAGATTCATTCTGAATAAACAAAGCCTTATTCTCAGGTTTTTAAATTTTTATTTTCCTACTCATGGATTCTTTCTACAACAAGGAACAGCAGAAGTAACAGGGAAAAAAATAATTAAATTGTCTTTACTTTGCTCTATCTTCCCCCTCTACATCTTCATCTCCAAATGCCATCTGGATATCTCTCACCATTTGGAAGATAGATGTATAATTGATATTTAGATTCAAAAAATAGATAGATAGATAGATAGATAGATAGATAGATAGATAGATAGATAGATACCAGGATAGATGATACATGGAAGACAGATGTTAGACGGATGACAGATTACTGATGGATAGATGGTAGATGACAGATAGATGCTAGATACAAATGGATGATAAATAGTTGGACAGAGGAGAGATAGGCAGATAGATGGTAGAACAATGAGAGGTAAATAAATAATATGCAAATGTTGGGCTGGGGATTTAGCTCAGCGGTAGAGCGCTTACCTAGGAAGCGCAAGGCCCTGGGTTCGATCCCCAGCTCCGAAAAAAAGAACCAAAAAAAAAAAATATGCAAATGTTACTGTTTCTGAACACTTGTGCTTCACACCCAGGAACCTGTTCATTTTTTATGTAATGGATGTCTCAGGAAACTAAATACTAGATTTCTACCTGTATACAATACTCTCACTGTCTTTTTTCTTGATTCTCTCTCTTCTCTATTACCTGTATCATAGTCCTTGTACTATGGACAACCCCACCCAACCCCTGCCTTGTTTTCTCCCTTACAATCTACATTCTTCATTTTCAGCCAATCCCCTGAGTCTCTACCACCTTTAGGAGGACACAAAGTCTTGGTCCTTGATCTGTTGTTAACTTTTCTCTCCACCCTCAATTTTATCATGCTATTGCCAGGCTGCTTGTTTCCTCACCTCTATTTAGCTGGATGTACCATGTTGCATGCTCTATTTGGTGAATATTTATTTCATTTTCAAATCTCATTTCACATGCTCAATGCAATTAAACTTTATGAAGTGACTTTTCCCTCTCTGTAGCTAGACACACATTCTTTTCTCCTTTACGGGCCCCATGATATAGACTGCCCATTGAAGTAAAAAAAATCACATGATGCTGTAATCATTTGCATGCACATTTCTTCTCTTGCTAGCTCTGAGCTCTTTGAAAGTCTGTTCTATATTTTCTTGTTGCTAGCACCTAGCAGAATCACTGGTATAGGGCAAAGACTAATCGTTTGTTGAAGGAAAAAAATGAGGGACCATGTTCTACTTACTTTCACAAATACAATCCTGTAAGGAAAAATCTCTATTTCAGGTCTATAAACCCAGCGACTAGGAGGCTGAGAAGGTAGCATTGCTTGAAAGCTCAAGGCCAGTCTAGTCTAGAAAGTGGGATCTCATCTCTAGACACACAATATATGTATATATACACACGTGTGTGGTTATATATTACAATAAAATTAGCTCATATTTAAACACATGATACATATTCTATACTCCAGGTATTAGCATATATATGTAATAGGATCCTTCTTATAGAAGTTCCTGAAAAGAGCTATTGTCGTTTTGAGAACGCCAGTTTACTGTTCTTAATATTAATGAGAAGGCAGCAGAGCCCAGGCCTGTCAGCGTAGCCCACCCAAAGACAGCCACTATTATTTCAGAGTACAATTTTGCCTGCAGCATTGCCTCTAACTACCCAGAATGATTCTTGTTGCAGGAACAAATCGCAGAAAACACAAGCACTTTTCCAGAATGTTCAAGGTGAAAGAGAAAGCAAATGGCAGGCCAACTCTACAGTGCTAACTATGGGATGCTGTATGAGACGTAAAGCCAACAGAGCCTCGTTCCCCCTAGACTTTCCGGATAGTGCAGCAGTACTTCCGCGCTGCCGTGAACACAGATCTGTGACGTGAGAAAGTCTTGGCAGACAGTCACAGAGTAACACCAGATTCTATGGTTCTGTTTAGTTCTATTTCACTCAGATTTCTTAATTTTCCCATTTCCCATTTCTGATGTGTTAAATCGGGTGTTGGAAATAAATCACTGGAACAAGATGTTTGAGAACTCCGTTTCCTTCTCCACTTTGTCAGAAGTGCATTCATGTGTGATCACACACACCGAAACAGCTTCCTAGACTGTAGATATTTGAGGATTCGAGTTGATGTGAAGATGATACAATTTTGATTTTTTTCCCTTTGGGGAGGACTTGAGGAAGTAGCTTGAAAATACTCCATTACTTACTCAGAATGACTTGCAGGGACCTGAGAGAGTTCTCTAAGTTGGTGGAGCAGAATGTGGCCAGTTGTCTAATAATGAATCTTGAAACTTGGCCACTTGCCCACTGCCTCCTAAAGGAACCAAGCACAGGTGGCGGGATGAACATTCTTGGTGATAGCTGTAGCGACTTCCTGTACTGAAGTTCAGCCTGGTGTCCTCTGGATTAACTTAGGCCTACTACTCCATATGTAAGTTAGCTGGATGACCATGAGTGTTCTTCCAGGCGCTCAGCCAGAGGTGTCATGGAGGAAGGATGAAAATGAAAAGTTTAAAGGAAGATGTGTGGGTGGGAAGGAGTGAATCTCAAAAGATTCCAGCTGATGGAGGTCCAAGAATTTTAAGGACACAAATAAGTCTATGCCTTTTAAAGGGCAACCTTTTAAAGAGAATTTTTCTGGCAAACAGAAGTAAAATGTGTGGTTGAATTCAGGGAGAGCAGGGTATGATTTAGTGCCTTCTTAGAGTAGGTCAGAGAGGTTTCACCACAGCTCTGAGTAAATGGTTTGCTTAAGAGTCGACTTCTGTGTTTTCTGATATGGAAAGTCAAAGTTCTCAGAGGTCACATGCAGGGTTGCAGAAATTGATATGCTAAGTGCTGAAAGCCAAAACATGTCTATCTTCTCAATTATCACAGTTCTCCTTTAAAGTTGGGTTTGTCATTCTAATTTTATATGCAAGAAATTAAAGGCCATAGAGGCAAGAAGTCTTGCCCACAGTAAATATACGGTAGACCTAGAATTCAGACTATTTTCTGCCTGACCTCAGCATCAGCTCTTTCTACGTTTTCCTCATTTTTGTTTGGCATGCAGGAGCGTGCTCCTCAGACTGCTTACTCTGGTTTCAGTGGTCATCTCCAGGCTTGGAGAAACTGTGTCATTGGCTTGCAAACCCCTAATCACATCAGCGTCTAGCCTCTTGGCTCAATTACCCTGTCCTACTTGGGCACAGCCCAGTTCATTCTCTGGGTTAAAGAAGTCTTAAGTTGAGTACATGAAATATAGAACAACAAAGCTTGATGGCTGGGTTTTCAGCAAACTACAAGATCGAAGTTAAACCAAATCTTAAATTGTGGCTCAAAACCCAAATAATGTATAAAACTCTAAAAGCAGATATATCTTACTCTGACACTCTACACAGAGCAAGATAGATTTGGACTTCCATATTCTGGTGCATATGACAATCATTGTATTATTTTGATTCTTTTCTCTTTGCACATGAGTATAAAATATACCCTATGCTAATAGCTTGACCTTGCCCATCGTACTGGTAAATGCCTTGACTTATTCCCCTAAAACTGTGCCGGCAAATAAAAATTGGGAGAAGTGTACAAACACAGTTTGTGTTTTGAACAGCAAGGGAAATTTTGGGAAAAGTTATGATACATTTTCAATAAAAAGTAAAGAGAGTAAGACTTAATTAAACATTTATTTGTAAATGTCATAGAAACTACAAAACTCAAAAGTCTCTTTTTTTGGTGCAAGGTTCAATGTACTAGGGAGGATAAAAATGCATACATAAATAACTGTGCATCCATATACATTTTCTGAAGCCTGCCAATAATTGAGTCTTTCCTCATAAAGTAGGTTATTATTGTGTTCCCAGAAGGAGGAATAAAATGTGAAACAATTGGTGGTCTCAGAAAGTGACATGTACTTAAGAAAGGCAGTTGATCAAAGAGTGATATATCCAAAAATGGAAAGACAAAATTCTAGGGAACTGTTACATTTATCTGTACTCACTAATATCAAAAGATGGGGAGACTTCCATTGTCCACTGTTGTCCCCTCTCACATCTTCAACATGTTGTTTTTATTATCTACGATAATTATATTATTATTGTTAATAAAAGCTTTTATTTTTTTAACTTCTCAGTGTTACTCACTATGTTAAAAGGTTCATATAAATTATCTCACAGTCACATTTAATCATCACACAAACCTAAAACCATAATATTATGATTTATTCACTATTATTTTGGTTCCTTGAGACAAGATACAGGATATTGTGTATTCCTGGCTGATTTCCAAGTCACAATTCTGCTTAGCTCTCGAGTAGGAGCATTATAAGTGTGAATCACTATACTCACTATAAGTAATGTGATAGTCTAAGTTCCATGTTGAATATGAGAAAACAAATATCCAGGGACAGGAAAATGAATGAGAATTAGAGCAAGGGAAGCACACACCAGAGTCAAATGTTGAGAAAACACAGGCCTATAGGTTCCAACTAGGTAAAGTGCTTTATTTAAATCAAGAAGTCTTGTGGTCATGGCATCTGAGGCAAGAAAAAGTTCTCTGTACAGAGGCAATTAAAGGAGAAGGATGATTTGAAGGGATAGTGCAGATTCTGATGAGGGTTTGAGGAGTGAGGAGATTTTCTATTAGTTTAGAAGAGCTTCTGACTGTGCAAAGGTGTTATGTTCTGTAGAAAATAGAGAAATTCTATAAAGGAAGAATTTGCTCTTCTAAAAGAAGACAAAGTGCCCTGGAGATACCCACGGAACTGTTATAACCTTGAACCTCTGGTTCATTAACTCCCAAGGCTCTCAAGAATAAATGTTCTATTCAGACTTCCAGATAATTCAATAATGGAAAAATTTATCATGAAGGGTTGAAAAAAATGTTCCTTCAGATGTTTCTGCTTTGCTTTTTTGTACAGCCTGTGTCTTTAGAATTTTCTGTGCTTCACAAATCCTACAAATCCAATAATTACACTCCTCTAAGTTCTTACAAGAGAGACAGATGTCTTATATATTTCCAAAGAAATAAAGAGGCATTGTCAGAGGCCAGAGGTCTCTGGATAATGACTTAAGTTTCTATCAAAAACTGCTTGACAGGAACTTTTCCTATTGGGGTGTGCTATGTGTGTGTGTGGGGGTGGGAGAGAGAGAGGCAGAGAGAGGGAGAGAGAGAGAGAGAGAGAGAGAGAGAGAGAGAGAGTTTTTAAGGGAAATGTGTTGTGTAGTGCGTGAATATATGCATGTGTGGGAAGATCCATATGCCCATGTATGAGCATGTTGAGGCCAGAGGTAGATGCCATCACTCTGCATTTGTCCATGAGTCAGGGCCTCTCACTGATCCAGTTCTCCAGTTTTAAAATAGGTTTTTGGACAGAAAGTCCCAGTGATCTTTCTCTCTCTGCCCCCACCCTCAACCCTGAGATTGCAGGTTCATTTAAAAACACAGGTTTTAGGTGCTGGACTTCTGAATCAGGCCCTCGTTCTTGTGTAGCAAACGTTTCTACCACTGAGCTATCTTCTGGCTCATTTTGATCTTCATTCAGGACCTTAGTATGAAAATTCACCTACAACATTAAAAATGATTTGCATTTCCAATCTGTAGGCTTTTCAGAGAATTGTGGTTCTTCATTTCTTTGGGCTCCAATAAGAGCATAAAACCGCAGCACATATATCTAGGTGAGTGGCTGGCTGAGGTGCAACTTATTGCTAATCAGCCCATGTGCTGGTCCCTTACCTCCATGCCAAAGCTTTCTGACTCCTCTGCAACAGACTTGTTTAAAGAATTTTATTTTTCTTCAAAATTTGTAAAGAGACATAAATAGGATACAGGCAGCCATGACAAAATAGAAAATGAAGGCATGGCATCCTTGACTATAATGTTCAAATTCTTCAGTGTTTTACACATGGAAAGAATTAAAAGTCTTCTTTCTAAATTAACTGTTGAAACTGTTTTTTTTTTAAAAACAATCTTCCTGAATTCTAGGACTCTAAAACAAAAATGAATAATGGTACCCCAGTATTTTTTATATTCTTCCTGTCTGTCTGTCTGTCTGTTTGTCTGTCTGTCTGTCTGTCTATCTATCTATCTATCTATCTATCTATCTATCTATCTATCTATCTATCTACCTATCTATCTCTATCTATCTATCTATCTATCTATCTATCTATCTATCTATCTATCTATCTATCTATCTGTGGGGTAGTGCCATAGTAGAGGTCAGAGGATAACTAGTCAGAATCAATCTTTTAAACCACGTGGTTTCTGGGGATTAATCTTAGTTCATCTACTTGATGGCAACTGAATTTTATCTGCTGAGCCATCATACTAGCCCAATACAAGTCTTTTATTAAATTATTCTCTCTGGCAGAAGTGATGGTTCTTATCTTTCCCTGAAACTAAGTGCTTCAGGCTTTTAATTATCTTCCAATAAGAACACTAATGTCCACTGAAATTTTTAATTTTTCTATGCTTACAATATAAGCAAACATTGCTTTTCTCACTAAATCTGTTACTGTATTAAGATACGCAATTGCATTATTTTGTGCAATAGAATCATTTTCTTTGTTTCTTTGTTTGCTTAGAGTCTCACTGTGTAGCTCAGGCTATCCTCCTCAAACTCTTGGCAATCTATTTGGCCTCAACTTCTCAGAGTCTAAGATTATAGGCCTGAATTACTTTGTTAAGATCAAGAATCTCTTTAAATGGAAATGATATTCCAAGGTCATTTACTTTCTATATATAAGTGTATATACATATTCATGCAAAGGCATGTAGGGGCATGTGGTCATGTGTGAATATATTGGCCAGAGGTCAACATTAATTGATTTACTCTCTTCTTTATCTTATTTTTGTAACAAGATGTCTTATTGAACGCACAGCTTACCAATGCAACTAGACTGGCTAGCCAGCAAACTTTATGATGCTTCATTTCTCTAACTCCATACTGGGAATTATAAATGCATGCTGGCATCCCCAGCTGTTTTACATATGTGCTAGGAATCTAAACTCGACTTCTCACGCTTTCACTGCAAGCATTTTACTGACTGATCATCTCCCTGGCTTATGGGTTCATTTGTACTAGAGGAGTCTTGTGGTTTTGTTTTGTTTTGGTTTTACCATTTCTGCCTAGTGAGTGTCTGTACTGTGTTGAGCAGTCCAAGTGGGATAATATTATCATGAAACTAAAACTGGAAACTTTCGGCATGTATCACTTTATGATCTGTTTTCTGAGTTTTGCTTCCTTTTGAAGTTTGGAATTTTAGCTCATTCTTTATTGATTCCTTATTAATTATGAAGCCACAACCAGAATTCCTATCAATTCTTAATGACTGTCAGCCATTACTAACTATGCAGGAAAGATAGTACACATTAGGAGAAAAACTGTCTGTATTAGTATAGAAATTTTATAATTTTAGCTCTAAGTAAAGAAGATCAATATGAATGCTGAGAGGCTAATGAGTATAGAAAGGGTGGTGTGTGGTTAGTAATGCTTCGCTACTGTTGGAATCATTTAGCAAAAGTGTTTCATGAAAATCCCACCACAGAATCAAGATGCAAATGTTATAGCTCGTTTGCTGCCAGCACAGTCAGTGACATTTTATAATGTACATCTGTCAGCCAGAGATATAAATGAATGAGGTGAACCATGCAATTTGCCCTCGGGAAGTTCCATTAGAGACCCCAAAGTCTAATATTTATGAGGTCAGAATCAATTAATCAGATAGCTATATTGGCTTTTCAGCTCAGCAGGCTCTCTGCTCTACCACACTGTTGCAGTTCAAAATCTTTCCTGTTTGGAAAAAGAGTGAGTTTGTATGTGCCACATAAAAGCTATTTTGTAAATCAATTACTATAGTAACACAGGATGGATTCAGCAGTAATTCATGGCCCTAGTGAAGAGAATGCAAAATGTGTTCTTATCCAAAATGTTTTATCTCAGTAGGAGTACTAAATATTATTTATGAGCCATGGTGGCCTCACCTCTCCCACAGTTTACGGAATGATAAATGCTATGAACAAAATAAAGGTTAATGTTTATTCTTGAGGAGGTGGTCCTGGAAGCAGAGCGCATACATAGAGCTGCCACGAAGTCAAATACACACTGAGAAGACAGCAGAAAGGGCCATCAGCGACGATGACTCTGCTCAGAGCATATGTGTGCCCTGTGCACATGTGGCTGGGGAATGAACTAAAAGACAGGGATGTCTCAGTCTCAGTCAAAGGCAGACCAAATTTTGAAATGGATAGTGACTTAGAGGAGTTCTTTGGTAGATAGGCATTAGAATGAGCAAGAAGGTTAGTGCTGTGTTAGCAAAGATCTTAGGAATCACTCTTTTCTATGACCTAGTATGCTGGGCAAACATAAAAAACTATATCCAAGGATTGTGGGCAACAATCAAAACTGAGACAGAGACAATCCAAAATTTTCACCAAGTCTAGAAATTTACATAACTCTTCAAATGTTTGTCCAGACAAGCGGTAGGTGTCACAGACTTGTAGACAGAGGAGTGCAGAGTTGGAAGCAGGACCCAGAAAACCAGTGAGCATGTAGACACCCGCTGGTTTCCGGAGTCCACTCAGATCTCAGGATAGTGAAAACTGCAGTTAGCAGGAGCTGTCTTTGGCAAAATGAACACGTGGCTTCAGCAAGGAAAATAATGCCACCTCTTCTTCATTTTCTTTCTGAAATCAGCTGAAAAACAGAAAGCAAAATGAATTTTAAAAAATCCACTGAGGTCAGACAAGAAGCACATGAACTATAAGTGCTGTTGTGAAATGTAAATCTGATGAGGAGACAGATTTCCCAATGTTTGGTTCACCAGGCACCTCAGAACCCAGACCACTAAGTACATATCTGTCAAATATATTCATTACGACTTTGAATAGTATGACATTAACTTTCATAGAAACTGCATTTAACTCAGTAGGAACAACACCTTTTCTTCTGCTGTTCTATTTTTTCTTATTAAAATTCCTCTCCACCTCCCCTCTCTTTCTCCTCTTCATCTTCTCTTACCCCTCCCTCTGTCCTTCCTGGAACCCCTTTCCTTTTTCTTCTTCTGGCTTTAGATTGGACCAGTGCTCCACAGGCTGACTACATACACTCTAAGGCTAAGGGATGCACTGTGTCTTTGAACTGGATCTCGGGGTCCTCACTTTTTAAGAGAAAGAGGAATTAATTCAAGTATTTAGTCAGGCAAATATAGAATCAAATCCTGTTTTTCCAAAAGTCCAAAAGTGCTTGCTTTGCTGACGCAAGGATGCTGAGTTTAAGAAGGAGCATTGAGAAAACACCTAATGTTTGACTTGTATCCCACATTTACCATCTGGTCAAACCTCAACTGTACTTGAAGACAAGGGAATTTTCTACTTATTAAATCCCATCCAAACAATTTTGAAATACCCAAGGATAGACAAGTGGTCATATCTATTATATATAATATATTGTATTAGATATATAGATTATAAGATATCTATATATTACAATTATATACACACACACATATATATATACATATATATATACATGCATGCATACATACATACATACATAAAATTAGGGCTTGACATCACTAATAAGCCCTTTCTGCACAGAGTATTAAGGGTAAGGAGTATAGCTTGTCCCACATTTTATGTCAAGGAATGCAGTGCTGAAGGAAGGCGGAGGACAGCATGAAGTCCTCCTTTCTGCAGAGTGGAGGAGAACTCAGAAGAGTCAATCAGTTTTGCATTGCTGCTTAGTAGCAGCTGGAAAGGAAAAGCTGAGTGGCAAGTCACGGTGTTCCCTAGCACCCCTCCAGCACAAAGCACTCGAAGTTCTGAAGATCTTGATCAACATGTGTCAAAATTAGCGTACGTGGTGATTGAGTTAATCCTTGCTCCATGGGGCCAAGCCTTGACTGAGTTTGGACATATAAGTAGCACACATGTTACAAAGCTGCATTCTTTCTTTCCATAGCATGAATGTATTTATATAAAGGACCCCAAATAACTCTGTTTGGAAAGAGATACGTCCAGTTGTTTTCACCACAGCGATGACATTCTGATCTTGAGATGTCACGATTCCCCCCATCCCCAAAACATGGAAAGAACCTAAATTACCGAAGAAAAAAGGAAACGAGCTTTTAGAGAGGTCAGTTTTTACTTAGGAGGACCATCTTGTAATATCTGATGCTATAGTCTTAGGTGATGCTTTGATAGAATTGTTTCTTCTCAGATGACTGTGTATATACACTTATCCTGGTTTGGCATAGTTTTAATCATGGCAAAATCCATTCACTTGCATTGTAACCCTTCACTGATGGTTCATTATGAATTCTGTTTGCTTGACCAGATGGGAAAAGAAGTCTGGTGACAGGCTCTCATATCACAAATTACTATAGTAGAAAAGCTGAAAGAAATGACAAATTTGGAGTTGTGACTTGAATGGTTCAATAACCAAAATATCAGTGATAACATATGAAAAAGAAAACACAATGAATGGAAAGATAGCAGAGCCCATAGGAGAAATCTTGCCTGGTTATCATTCTATATTCGCACTCTGTCCTTCAGTAAGTAACTCTGGAGCTCCATGCACATGAGAGACAATTTGTTTTTGAGTTATCTGGTCTTCTCTAGGTTAGGATACATTCCATTTGCTTTGCCAGTCAGAAGTGATGTTTGTAGTTAACTCAGGACATATTATCTGGAAGTCAACACTGAGAATAGGAGTGTGCATATTTTAATGGGAAAGTAGGTCTTGCGACAGAGGTTCTAGAATTACTACATGAAAAATGGTGGAGGATGAAGAGATGTCTCATTTGGTAAAGTGCTTGCCTTGCACCCTCACAAAAGCCGTGCGTAAAAATAAACAAAGCTGATGGGCTGAGGAGTTGGCAAATTTACATATATTTGGGGAAAATCTTGGCATCTCAAAATTTGAAAGTCTTTCCTATGGGGAAAACAAATTTGACATGCCCATTTCAAAACCAAGCTATTTGGAGCCTCTTTGTACAGACATAGCTATAATGTGGAAACTGTGGAGCTCCCCAGTGAACCTGTCACAAGTGCAAACTCCATCAGACTGGCCAGTGGAGCAGGCAGCAGCTTGGAAAACAGCACTCACTCTGTGAAAGCATGAAGAATTGGTTTCAGATCCCCAATACTCACCTTAAAAAGCTGGGTATGATCACACTTGCTTCTAACTCCAGAATTAGAGGTTAGGAAGTGGCTCATCCTAGGAGATTGGTGGCCATGAAGTCTAGCCAAAATGTTGAACTTCAACTTCACCACGAGTCTGTGTCTGAAAAAATAAGGCAGATGGCAATAGAGGACAGCAGACATAGTTCCATGGGTACATTCACCTTCATATATTTGTGTACATCACGGAGAGAGAGAGAGAGAGAGAGAGAGAGAGAGAGAGAGAGAGAGAGAGAGAGAGAGAGAGAGAGGAATGGGTAGAAAATCAAAAGTGTCATCAGAAGGATAGAAATGTGCACTTCTAAGCCCTTATACCTCAACAAGTGACATAGAAAGAACCAACTAAGAGAAGATAAAATGGCTTGTCATGTTCAATATAAGCTCACAGCTTCAAGGTAGAGCTCCTCTCTCATTTCATGGAGTTATTCTGTCTTCAGTAAGTGCTCAACGGGAATTATCTTCATGCTCCCCTTAACCTCTGGCTTTGAACACTGATCCCATTTACTAAAGCAGTCCCAGCTCCTGGGAGGACACTTAGTGCCAGGGTTTGAGGCAGAACCAAAAAAACTAAGACTGGAAGTATTTCACTAAAAGAAGGCAAACATATTTTCAATGATATTTGGGTTGTCAAGAGACCAGGTATTAAAATTGAGCATCAGAAAGATGAAAGTTATAGTCAGTGTCTCTACCGGCGAGGTTAAGGAAACCATGAGTCTATGATTACCCTCAAATTGCCACACCATACTAAATACTGTTTATATTTTGCTTTCTAACATCCTCTGCAGGTGCTAATTGCTGTATAACCCAAATGGCATAAGATCTTACACTGTAGTTTTAGGAGACCACAGGACTGTATAATATAGACAGAGATTTTATTTATTCCTTGGTTTTTCATAGAAAAAATTAAAATCAGAAAGACTTGATAAAGATGTGGGCATTTGCATAGAATGTTTGGCTTTCTTCACATTTTCTGTAAGCAAATCAACCCATCCTTTTTTTCCAGGACCAGTGCACTAACTTACACTTTTCTGACCTGATCTGGGAAGCTCTGGCAGAACTGGGTGAGCCAGAATTCGATACTTCTGTGAAATGCCACATGGCTGCCTGGAACTAAAGTTTAAGTGCTGAGCTGAGTCCAAGACTGTGGTGAGGTGAGGTCAGAGCAGTCAACAAGGGGAATGCAGTTCTTGCCCTTCCTGAGAAAAGATCATCTGCTTTTCACTAGTATTGAGAACGGAGATAGGGCAGGGTCATTAAAGGGCAGTCCCTTTTAGGAGAGTGTTTAGTCCCTTTTAGGAGAGTGCTTAGTTTACAGTGCCTTATAGCTGAGACTCTTTGGAAGCAATCTATGTGGAAAAAATCACTGGATGAAGCTTGGGCATCTGAAGGGACTGTCCTCAGTCCTGATATTTACTTCCACCTATAGGGATCAATTCTTGCTGGAATATTTCTGGTCTCTACGATTCAATCTTTGTCTGCCTGGGACATAGGGATCTGGGATGAATGTAACTTCTGAGATTAGAAGGCCCAGCCTCCTCCAAGGTCACATGCTCTAAGGAGTGGAACACCAGCAAGATGAAGTCCATTCTTTTGCATCATGGTGAACATGGCTGGACTTCTCCTCTTTCTATGTACAAGGGATCTCTCCAGGACATCCCTGAATATGATGGCATAGGAGTCAGATTCCTGGGTTCCAGAGCAGCAGGGACCCTTTCCAAGGACAAAACTTATGTCCTACATCCTATACCTTTTCATAGAGCAGGAGACAGTCCATATCAGTGCTTTTGTGGTATTTTATACATATCATTTCTGTAACATAAAAAGCCTTGTGTTCTATAAATTGTTTAGGAATTTGTTAGGATTTTTTCCTATCTGCTATTTTTGTGTCTCACTTCACATTTTGCATAGCTACTAGACAGGAAACTTGAGTAGTCCAGCATGTATGTAAACACAGAGACCAAATATTGTCAGATAACTCAAAGTGCTAGCCCATTTCTTCTATCCAGAGACAATTTTAGTCCTACTTTGAAAAAAAATTCCAAAGTGAGAGCTACATTTTAGCTTTGAGTTTATTTTGACTTATTGGAACAGACAGCAAAAATCATATCTTCAAGTGTTGGGAGAAACAAGGCACAGCAGGAAATGAGAAGTAGAGGAGTGGATCAACTTGGATATGGAAAAAGTAATGCTTTCCAGTGCAGGAGAATAGTAAGAAGAGTGTACTTCAAAGAGTGGACTTGGGAATTGGTATTGTATGCAGTTGACACTTTACGTAGATTTTTTCATGAGCATTGAGCTAATGTAGCAAAACAAAACACACACACACACACACACACACACGCACGCACGCACACACAGAGAGACAGACAGAGGGAGAGAGAGAGAGAGAGAGAGAGAGAGAGAGAGAGAGAGAGAGAGAGAGAAGGAAATCCACAGAACACCAAAATGTACTGCCTTCTACAAGAGAAGACTATGCAGAGTAGCAATAAATATTCAGAGCTTTGATCATGGTGGATTGAGATAATTGACAAGATGTCAAGCCAGAAGGGGTTATATTTCACAGACAGTGTTTCTAAACTAGTGAAAATAAAGGCCATTAAAAGGCCTAACTTAGTTTCATTTGTTTCTTTAATGAAAATACACCCCTACAAAAAGCAACACAGGGAAGAAAGGGTTTGTTTTAGTGTACGATTTCAAGTTACAGTCCATTCCTGTGGGGAAGTGAAGGCAGCAGGAATGTGAGGAATGTAGTCACCTCACACCGAGGGCAGAGCAGAGAGAAACGCTCAGCTTGTTCATTATACTTCTGTCCAGAGTCACCTTCCTAGGGAGTAGTGCTCCACACAGTGGGCTTGGGTCTCCCCATGTCAATTAATAACAAGGCAGTCTCCAAAGGAGAATGTGTCCAACCTACCCTGAAGAATCCCTCCTATCATAGAATTTCCCTAGGCTACACTACATGTTATGCAGTAACTTTACCTCGCTCAACACAAATGCAGCAAGAATGTAGGTATCAAGTGCCTACCTGATAGTTCATGCTTATATGTGGACATGAATTAGCTGAAAGCACTTAAGGTAGATCTCTGAAGCAGTAGACATCAGGGTTTGTGTTCTTGGTAGAGAAGGAAGAGGAGGAGGTTGGGTAATAATGAATGACATAGCAGATAAAGACCATGGAAAACCTCTGAGGGAGGGAAGGTGCTGCATGGTGAACTATCTGAAGGCTGTGCATCTGTGCCTGTCCCTCTTTCTGACTACCTGTTTCCTCAACCGCTAGACTGCTGCCTTCCAGCACTTGGAAAGATTCTAGCAAACGGATATTGACTGGTGGGAGTCAGGGTTAAACTTAGCCGTATGGAGTCAGCTATACCTAAATGCTACTCTCAAAGCCACATGTTGGTTTTTGGGACATTCTTCCACCTAAAACTGAAAACCAATATGGATATGCATTCTGACTAGTTTAAGGAGAAAGAGAACTTCTTCAAGCCCATTGGACTCAAAGGGTCATTAAGATGACCAGAGAACCTGACTTACAAGGAGGTCAGAGGTATTCCTATGGGGAGACCATAGCATTAATAATCACTCCTTTTATGAAGATCTGTTTATTTTGTCTGCTTTCCAGTTTCAATGACTTTCCCTCTAGTATTTATTTGTAGAGCTTCTTTTAAAATATAGATGATAATTTTACATATGGAAAATCTCTTTAGAATGTTTTTTAGTTTTTCATTCAAAATACTGTATCTTTTAGCACTAATTATGTTGAATCAAGTTTTAGCCATTATGATTTCCAAATATTCTCTATTGTTATTGATGCCTTTTATGATTTTGTACCAATTATTGAGAGGAATGTGTAAAATTCTGTTATTAAGTGTGTTTGTAGGTATGCCTATCTCTTCTTGAATTTCTGTCAATTTTCTTTCTTATACTTTTAGGTTGTGTTTTTGAAAACTTATAATTGTTCCTTCCAGTAAATTCATCATTTTATTATACAGTCAAAGTTGTTGCCTGTGGCATAATTGTTGTTTTTCAAATGATATTAGATATTGTAGTAATATTTGTAGCTACATTAATAGAATATTCTCTGGTCAGAGTTTTCCTGGAGTGCGTATTTCCACCCCTCTCTTTCCATCTGTGTTTTTGTTGTTGTTAGACTATTCTGTCATAACAGCTTATACTTGGACTTTTAAACTCCAGTTTGGAAAATTTTGTCTTTTAACTGAAGAATATAGTCTGTTTATGCTGTATTTGCTAATTTATGTTTCATATAGGCAGTAATCAGGTTTCTCTGCCTTCCTAGTCCTTGCTCAAAATCTGTTCTGATTCTCTTCTCCATTTCCCCTTATCATTGGTTGGTCATTCTAACTCTTCTTCCCTCATCTCAGTTTGTATGGTTCTGACACTCAGTGCTTGCCATAAACACACACACACACACACACACACACACACACACACACACACACACACACACACACATTTAGCATTTAGTCTAAAGTTAATAGAAACAATGATGGAGCCAAGTATTTTAGTTTAATTTCTTCCTATTTCAGCACTGCTATCTTTATGTGTTTTAGATCTGTCTTCTTCTAAACTCATGCTATCTTATCATCTTTAATTCAGTGAGATTTCAGGATTCCTCGCTTCATGTTCTGTGAGACAGAGTCTCATTATTTAGCCTTGGATGGCCTGAAACTTGCTACATAGACCCTTCAGGAACTCACAGAGATCTGCCTGTTTTTGTCCTCTTAGTACTGGGACTGAATGCATACATTGCCAACGCTGGATTTCTTTACTTCTTAGACATACTTCAGCCTCATATAAATTGACATTTCTTAAAATATATCTTTGAAATTTCCTATAGGGAGATTCTACTACATTAAGTTTTTATTTTTATTTTTAGGAGTTATATTCATATATTATTCATAAAATCAAGTCTATGTAAAAACTTGAGAAGAGAGTTATTTTTACAACTATTGAAAAGGTTTTGATTGTCTCGTCACTTCTGTGTAGGTAATCTATCCTTTTTCTTGGATGTTTCACAAATTTTCTCATTGAATCCATGCTTTTGGTATCATTACAGGATGTGGATTTCTTATAAAATACCCTGCTTGTACTGGAGAGATAGTTCAACATCCTAATAGAGACATACTTGCAGGTAAAACAACACTGCACACGAAATAAAAATACATAAAATTTAAAAATCCTCTACTTAAGACTTTTTTGTTTCCTTTGAATTATGAGTAATCTTCCAGAAGTTATTTGTAATAACTTTATTTATCTCAGTTTTAATTCTTAAAATTAAAATTAATTGTATAATAACCCTTTTTCTCTATATATACATGTGTATGTGTGCATTTATGAAGGAATATGTATGTATATATTCCTAAGTAAATAGAAACTACAAGCAACTAAGGAGTGCTGAGAGAGGGAGAAATATTCTTCCTTATGCAAGAGCCTTCCAATTGGTTATTCAATATGTAGTGGTCATTCCCCAATTTTGCAATATATAATTTTGCAATATATCAAAAAATATTTTCTTTGGTTTCTTTGGTCTCTTTTCCCTTGTAGACAGCTGAATACTTGCTTTAGCTTGATGCTTCATTCTGAGTCTTTCCTTTTGTTCTATTTTCATCCTTTTGTCTGCTGACGCTTAGTGAATAAATTCCCACAACACTCGTACTTCAGATTAATTTCTTCTCTCTTCAGATAAATCAATTCTGCTCCAAGTTTATCTACTCATTGAATTTCATTTTTATTTGTCTTTTTCAGAGATACCATTTTACTGTTTTTAATATATTTCTCATTTATGAATATTTTATTTAATTACACGTATGTCCGTGCATGGCTTTCAGGTCCTGTGGATGCCAAAGGCACTAGATTTCCCTGTGGACTGGAATTACAGGCCGTCGTGAACCCTCCTACTTTGGTGCTGGAAATGGAACTTGAGTGCTCGGTGAGAGTAATGTCTCTCTGACGTGTGCCCATAACTGTTGAGCCATAACTCCAGACCCAGGCTTTTTATTCTTTGCGCCTTGTTTAAACTTATATTTTACTCATTTGGAATTTCCCATTAAATCTTTTCTATTAATTATTTCTATTTATTATTCTCATAATTAAAATTGTTTAAGGACCTATTTTTTTATGGCTTTGTTAACTTTCAGTTAAGGTGACTTTCTTCTTCTTCTTTTACTTATAATGTTTTAGTAAAAGATTCTCTTGTGATTTTTTTTAACCATATGAGGCTGTAGTGTGTGGTTTTAAAAAATGAACCATGCTAAATCCAGCTAGGCACCAGCATTGGTGGTCTTACCCACCACCATGGCCAGTCCCAAGGTATAGCCTTGCCCTGTTTCTCAAGGTCTCCTGCTGCCAAGCCACTAGGACAAAATCCCTCCCCCACGCTGGCTTTCCTAGTCTCTGCTGGCTAAGCTGACTCAGCCAGTCTTTCCTGCAATGCTTGGAGCCACAGCTCACACTTCCCACACCATCTACCCCCTGTGGCTGGTCTGCCTAAGGCCAGCTACCTCTAACTCAGATCCCCTTAGCTCCATAAAATGATAACATTAGAGACTTATACCAGCCAGATTTATAATGGTACATCTCCAACCCCCAAATGCCCATGCAATGAACAGACAACTCAATATATAATTATAAGCTATACCCTTAGATTATATAAATATATCCCTTCACTATTTTATTACCCAGTTATGAAACCCCTAGATACTGTGGATCCTTCAGGACACGTGGTTCTGGTTCATCTTCCTCCATTTTCTTCCATACTCCCTCTTGTCTGAACCTTCTCTTACCCTTTCCTTCCTCTTCTACCTGAAAGATCCCGCTTCCATACCTTTGACCAGTGATTGGCTTCCTGTTGTCTTTATCAGCTAATCAAATAACTAGTGGAAATTCTCCTACACGAGGCAATGTATTTTTTAAAAAAAATTTTAAATTAATTATTTTATTTACATCCCAAATGTTGCCCCTGCTGCCAGTCCCCTTCACATAGTTCTTCCTGTCATGCCATTCTTCCATCCCCTTTGCTACTGAAAGGGTGTCCCCCACCCCAGCATCCCCTTTCCCTGGGGCATCAAGTGTCTACAAGATTAGGTGCATGCTCTCCCACTGATGCCACAAAACTTTATTTTTTTTAAATCAATCATTCCATTCATTTACATCTCAAATGATATCCCACTTCCTAGTTACCCCTCCACCAACCTCCCATCCCACAATGCCCTTTCCCCCCTCCCCTTTAACTGTATGAGAGTGTTCCCCCACCTACCCACACTCTGCTGCCCCACTACTCCAGCATCCCCCTACTCTGGGGCATCAAACCTACCCAGGATCAAGGGCCTCCCCTCCAGTTTGCTGTAAGGCAAGGCAATCCTCTGCTACATATGTATCCGGAGCCTTGGATCCCTCCAGGTACACTCCTTGGTGGTGGTCTAGACTCTGGGAGGACTGGGTAGTCAGGCCAGTCTATGTTGTTCTTCAATCTGGTTATAATCCCCTCCTCTCCTCCAGTCCTTCTGCCAGCTCCCCAACAAGGTTTCCTGAGCTAGTCCAATGGTTAGCTCCAAGCATCCACATCTGCATCAGTCAGTTGCTGGCCAGAATTCCTCAGGAACCACCACACTAAGTCAGCAAGTGCCTCTTGGCAACAGTGTTGGGTTTGGTGTCTGCAGACATGATGGATCCCCAGGTGGGGCAATCCCCAGTTGGTCCTGCCTTTAGTCTCTGTTCCATTTTTTGCCCCTGTTCTTCCTTTGGTCAGAAACATTTCTGCGTTAAAAACTTTGAGATGGTTAGGTGGCCCCAACCCTCAAAAAGGGGCCGTGCCTATCTACTTGAGGTGGTCTTAACAGTTTCTATCTCCCATTCTCTGTACATTTCAGCTAAAGTCATTCCCATTGGGTTCTGAGAGCCTCAAGTTTCCCTGGTGTCTGGGACCCTCCAGTGGCTATCCCCAGTTCTTCATCTCCCCTACTATATGTTTATTTTCAACTTCTTGACTCTTTGTACCTCTCTCACATCTCCTCCAGTTTCTGATATTGCAACCCTTATTTCCTCCCCCTTCTTTCTCCCTTCCCAGTCCTCCTCTCCTTCTACCTCCCACAATTGTCCTGTTTCCCCCTCAATGTAGGACTGAAGCATCCACACACTGGTCTTCTTTCCTTCTATGCTCCATATGGTCTGTGGGTTGTATCATGGTCATTGTGAGGTTTGGGGCTAATATCTACTTATCATTGAGTGCATACCATGAGTGTTCTTTTGTGATTGGGTTGCCTCACTCAGGATGATATTTTCTAATTCCATCCATTTGCCTAAGAATTTCATGAAGTCATTGTTTTTAATCATTGCGTAGTACTCCATTGTGTAGATGTGTCACATTTTCTCTATCCATTCCTCTGTTGAGGGACCTCTGGATTGTTTCCAGTTTATGGCTATTATAAATAAGACTGCTATGAATATAGTAGGTCATGTGTCCTTGTTATATGTTGGAGAATCTTTTGGGTATATGCCCAGGAGTGGTATAGCTGGGTCCTCAGGTAGAACTATTTCCAATTTTCTGAGGAACTGTCTGACTCATTTCCAAAATGGTTTTACCAGCTTGCAATCCCACCAGAAATGGATGAGTGTTCCTCTTTCTCCATGTCCTCTCCAGCTTCTGCTGTCACCTGAGTTTTTGATCTTAGCCATTCAGGCAAGTGTGAATCTCAGGGTTGTTTTGATTTGCATTTCCCTGATGACTAAGGATGTAAAACATTTAGGTGCTTCTCAGCCATTTGAGATTCCTCAGTTGAGCGTTCTTGGATTAGCTCTGTTCCTCATATTTTAATAGTGTGATTTGGTTCTCTAGAATCTAACTTCTTGAGTTCTTTGTATATAATAGATATTCACCCTCTACCGGGTGTAGGATTGGTAAACATCTTTTCCCAATCTGTTGGTTGCTGTTTTGTCCTAATTACAGTGTCCTTTGCCTTCCAGAAGCTCTGAAATTTTATGAGGTTCCATTTGTAGATTTTTGATCTCAGAGCATAAGCCATTGGTGTTCTGTTCAGTAAGTTTTCCACTTTGCCCAAGTATTCGAAGCTCTTCCCCACTTTCTCTTCTATTAGATTCAGTGTATCTGGTTTTATGTGAAGGTCTTTGATCTATTTGGACTTGAGCTTTATACAAGGAGATAAGAATTTGCATTTTTCTACATGCAGACCACCAGTTGATTCAGCACCATTTGTTGCAAATACTGTCTTTTTTTTCCCACTGAATAGTTTTAACTTCTTTGTCAAAGATCAAGTTACCATAGGTGTTTGGGTTCATTTCTTGGTCTTCAATTCTATTCCACTGATCTACCTGCCTGTCTCTGTTTTTATCACTATTGCTCTGTAATACTGCTTGAGGTCAGTGATGGTGATTCCCCCAGAAGTTCTTTTATTGTTGAGAATAATTTTCACTACTCTGGTTTTTTGTTTGTTTGTTTGTTTTTGTCATTCCAAATGAATTTGCAAATTGCTCTTTCTGACTCTATGAAGAATTGAGTTGGAATTTTGATGGGGATTGCACTGAATCTGTAGATTGCAACTGGAGTGTGGACTGTGTGGGATTGTGTCCAGTGCAGGGGTTCAACTCCCAGTACAGGTCAAGGCTAGAAAACTTTAGAGTGGCATAATAGAAGTGCCATTTTTTCTTAAATATTTATGAGAACACTGTCTTATATTACAGTACCTGTAAACAGTAATCTAATAAATGAGTAGGTTCCAGTCAGAATTATATGTACAGAAACTGGTTACTAGAAAGGGGTGTCTGTGTCAGATTATCAGGTTGCTGGTGTTTAATAGTCTCACCTGAAGGAGACAGGGTTTGGTGGCCAGGCGCATCATGTAACAGACTCTAAGTGAGCAAGAGCAACTGACATAAGGATTGGGTTAAGAAATTAATTTTTACTTTCAAAGGGTTTTATTTTAGCTACAAAATTCACAGTAATAAAGAGAAGAGAAACAGCTTTAGGACTCTGCATTGTGTTGAACTGTTGTATGTAATTTTAGAAAACCATTCTAGTTCTGGTTATGGTTCTAGGACTAGCAGTCACTGGCCTGCTAGCTAACACTTTTCCCACAAATGCTGGGAGCACCTTCCCAGCCAGGCTCTGAGAAGAGCCATGTTGCAGGCTGGCATTTTCTCATGACTGTTGCCCATGCTTGCTCCTCGAGAGCTCCGCCTGAGCTCTTTCAACTTCTAGCAGTTAGTGCCACCAATGACCACTGGTCTCAATCATCTCCCAAGCTAGCTTTCCCATCTCAGCTTGCTGCTTGCCCAGTGCAGCAATGGCGGCCTCACCTAGCTCCCTTTAGCCTGTGGGAGGAAAACACTAGAGACCTTTATATTTTAAAACCGACCAGAGGAGATCTACATGTCTGTAGCTTCTTATCCACTCCCTGCCTGGTCCGACTCCCAATCCTTGTTGAATTACTCTTCCTGTCCTGCCCAGAAATTCTTCCTTATTTACCCAGCGATTGACTTCTGTTACGTTTATTTAGCCAATCAACAATTAGGGAAATTTCCCCTACACCGAACAATTGGGTTGTAACAAGGTGGAATACCACATATCTAAAGAACTGAATCAACACATGAAAATGCACGTTTATATAGGGGGGCTATATATAAGTGGACTGTCTGGAATTTAAAGACAACTTATTTGGTATTTTATAAAACATAATTAGTCTTTTTATAAAATAAAGTGCTATAATAATTTACGTATGTTCCTTCTTAATATGATGAATAATTTTAGTAAATATTTGGCAATTTACCTATAGATTTTATATAAATGTCATAACTCAGCCTTCTTTGGCCTCTTTTTTCCCTCTTGACATTTACTTAGTCTACTTTCTTATTTGCCTCAGAAGCCAGTGTTCCTTTCACTGGATTTTCCCCACAAAGTACATGTTTTGCGTACACCAAATTGAAGTTTCAGTTTTCTCAAGGGGCTTTTAAGAATGTTTTCTTCTTTAAAAGAAAATGCTCTTAATAGCTTTCAAGACATAAATGTCTTATTCTCCTAGTTTCAGCAATCTAAAAGCATCTTCAATAGAAAAATATTAGTAGATAGTTTTGAAATGTGTATTACATTTCTGTTTTAATCTTAACACAGTAAAAAAAACTATTCAGAATGTTTTGTATATTTGGAATGGATTTCTATATAAAGATCGGAACAATTGCATATTATATTTAAAATAATCTCAAAAGTCATTGAATTTTAATGGTGCTTAATAGTATTAAATTATATGTCTAAGCATAGCCCCAGTGAGTAGGAGAGCTGGGGATAAACCTCATGTTTTTCTCTGTGTTAATGTAATGTTTTCTCTTATCTGATTCAAATTACATGTGTCCTGCTAATTATTTAATAATGAGTGTCCATTCTTCAAAGTGTGTTATTACACTATTCTGTGGTATGAACATTAAGAGTGTGGTCATACAAAGCAAAATGGTGACAAGGTTACTAGGGCTCCTATGCTATGAAACCATTATAAATGCATATTATGTCCTTGCCCAAAGTGTCATTATGTGTCACTGTATATATGCCACTGTCAGCTGTGTTGTCCTTGCTTATACAGTTCCTCTTTAGATTTTATTGTGATTAATTTTTCATTGAAACTGATCTCCATCCATGCAGAAAATGCTGAAGACAGTGGAGTCATGCAGGGGTAAGGATTGAGTAGATTAAAATCTCAGAGCCCAACCCACAACATTTTTGAAAGAAGAAAGAAGTTTAGTACACATTGTCTTCCAGGAATTATGGTAGATACTATACCTAATTTTTCTTATTTAAATTATATAAATAGCTTTGTTTGCTCATTGCTGTGATGAGCTACCTGATAAGAAACCATTTAAGAGAGTTAGTTGTGGCTTATAGTGTTAACCTACAGCCCATCACTGTGGAGAGACATGATGGCAAGAGCAGATTATGGCTGTGGCAGCAGAAGCGTGAGAGCAGTAGTCACATCCCTGTGAGCCACTAGGCAGAGATGTTGAGACTGAGTTAGAAGTGGGGTTGAGTTGTAGTCTCAACTCCACATCAGGATCCCCAGCTCTTAAAGGTTCCACAACCCTGGGGACAGGGCCACTATCTGGGAACTACACATTCAAATACACAAGGGTCCCATTTGAATCAGAAAACATCTATTCTAATTAGTTTTCTATTTCTATGATAAAAATTGTGACTACTTGTCCTGATCACTTTCCCACATGAAGGGAAGTGAGGGCAGAAATTTAAGGCAGGGACCTGGAGGCAGAAATTAAAGTGGAAACCATGGAAGGATGCTGTTTACTAGCTTACTCCTCCTGGCTTGCTCATTGTTTTCTTACAAACCCAGGACCTCCTGTCCAGGGAAGCCATTGCCCACAATGGGCTGAACCCTTCTACATCAATTATTAGTCAAGAAAAATACCCTGCAGGCTTGCCTATGGGCTAATACGACGGGAGCATTTTCTAGTTCAATGTCTCTCTTCTGAGATGATTCTAAGCCAGCACAATCCCCAACATGATAACTGTACTCACAGTTTTATGCATGAAGAATTTAAGCTGTGGCATGATGAACAGTGTCTATTACTGTCTGTAAACCCACGCTAATTACTATCATCAGGAAGTAGCGTCTTAGCAGTTGAAGTTCAGCTGGTTAAGATTAGGGGTAGAAAACGAGGACCTTATACCTTGAAAAACTAAATCTCGAATTAAAAATTGTTACAACTGTATGTCTAACTCTAGACAAGGTATGTTTTGTATCATAGCTTTCTTTTGAAGTAGTTGTTGCATTAGCACTATCAATGCTCTTTAAAGGCATTATGGATTTTTTAACACATCCTTTGTTTGCAGTGATGCTCCTTTCATTGTTTCTTTGTGCATCATTGTAGGAGTCCTGCTAGTTGCTTAGTGGTATAAGAGAGAAAAGAAAAGAATGTTATGCAGTCGGAAACATTGTGTTCACAACTGACATAATTATCTATGTAGACAACAAATTAGTAGTCACCTGACCTAGTAAGCAAGTGCAAAAATGTTGAAAAATGTTCAATCAATGCTCTCAAAAGAAATATTTTTCTATATATCAACACTGAATAGATAGAATTTCAAAGTAACGCCCTCCTAATGAAACATTGAAACATAAATCTTATAAAAAAACAGTTTAAAGTCATTGTTCAGAAAAACCATAAAACCCAAAACTAGGTGTCTATGGCTAAGTGAGTACATAGATCAGATATCTGGATATTTCCAAAATGCCAATTCTTCATGATTTCATCTACGGAGTCCACACAATACCAAGGGAAACCCCTGAAAATTGAACAGATACATTCCCTGTAAAGCTTAAATGGAGCAGTCGCATGTACTCACTGATAAGTGGATATTAGCCCAAAAGCTCGGAATACCCAAGATACAATCCACAGACCACAAGAAGCTCATGAAGAAGGATGACCAAAGTGTGGATGTTTTAATCCTTCTTGGAAGGGGGAACAAAATACTCACAGGAGGAAATACAGGCACAAAGAGTGGAGTAGGGACTAAAGAAAAGGTCATCTAGAGACTGCCTCACCTGGGGATCCATATGCAGTCACCAAACCCAGTCACTATTGCTGATGCCAAGAGGTGCATGCTGACAGGAGCCTGATATGGATGCCTTCTGAGAGACTCTGCCAGAGCCTTACTGATAAAGATGAGGATGCTTGCAGCTAACCATCAGACTTAGTGTGGGAACTGAAATTGAGGAGTTAGAAAATGACTGAAGGAGCTGAAGGGATTTGCATTCCCAAAGGAAGAACAACAATATCAACTAACCAGACCCTCCCATCCCCCAACAGAGCTCTCAGGGACTAAACCAACCAATCAATACACATGGAGGAACCCATTGCTCCAGCCGCAGAGATTAGCATTGTTTGGCATCAATATGAGGAAAAACTCTTGGTCCTGTGAAGACTCTTTCTCTAGGGTAGAGGAATGCCATGATGCTGAGGTGGGTGGGTAGAAGTGGAAGCATCTTCATGGAAGCATCTTCATCGAAGCAGGGGGAGGGGGGAGGGGGATAGGAGAGGGGGGAAAGGGGATAGCATTTGAAATGTAAATACATAAAATATCCGATAAAAATGCTTAATAAAAAAAACTTAAAAAAAAGAAAATTGAAGAGTACATTAGGTACCTCTCCTGCAGAGTTTTATGAAGTCATAGTAAGAGTTTCACACCAATGAAACAACAAACAAATATGCAAATAGAATTGAGTCTAGAAGTCAGCTTACACAGAAACAGATTCCACTGATTGTTGACAAAGGGATAAAATAATGCTAAGAAATATGGCAGGGAAACATATTATTGCTTTTCAACAAATAGTACCAGAATGAGTGAACTTTCATTTGCAGAAAACTCAACAGGTGCAGGGACATTTTTAAAATGTCAAAAATGCCACCAGGGATATCCTGTACTGTACATTTATGTTCAAGATACAAAGCTGTGCAATTCTTTGGATGTACCCCAAAAGAAATATTAGACACCCTTGGACATGGCAATGCACACAAAAGATGCAGATGATGAAAGCATGTATGATTTGGGTGTTTGTTAAAATTTAAAAAAAATCAACATGACAAAGACCAAACCACAAGAATGAGAAGATGAGAACATACATGCAGAAGGCATATTCCATAAAAGACTTTTATTTAAATATATGAACAACTATTAAAACTTAAGGAAGAGAATGAATAACCTAATTAGAAAATGGACAAAAGGCCTCAATACACTCTTCCTGAAAGAATATATACAGGTAGTAAATAAGTATATGAAAAATGCTCAGTCCCATGCATTACTAGAGAATTCCAAACTGAAGCAAGGGGACACACCTGTACACTCATTTTGATGTCCAGGACCCTAAACACTGCTGACATCAGATGCTGATAATGACATGGAAAGAAATACAACCAGGGACTCCAGAAATCTCGATAGCAGTTTGCTTTATTTTGTCAAACAAGGTCTTATGTTTTCCAGGCTACTTTGCCAAATCTTCAGGTGACCTTGAACTTGTGATCCTCTTGCCTCCACTTTCTTAGTGCTAGGCTTGCAAATATGGGCCAACAGATCTGATTTACTCAATTTCAGAGTGAAATCTGGGGTTTGTGCATACTCACCAGCATTCTAAAAACATAGCTATGTCCTTATTCCCAAGCAGTTTTCTTTACCATACTATAATCATGCTAACCTGGTGTCATACCTGGGGGAATCTATTCAGAAATGCATAGAAAACAAGATGAAACAAAACCTTCATAGGTTATTTGTAGAAACTTTGCCTAACCAACAAAGTTTGGCTCGAAACATGCTCTTTTTCAATGAATAATGGAAATATAAACTATACTTCAGATATTGGATTGATGTTCAGCACTAAAAAGAAATGTGTGAAAAGACCCACTGAGGACTCACAAGGTTCAGGTTATTTATTAAAAACAGGCATAGCAAAAAAATTCTATTTCAATTCCATAAGATTTTAGGAAAAGAAAAAACAGGAGTCATTAAAAGGATAAATAGATGTCAGTGATTGAGCAGAGGGAGACTAATGAGTTAATCGGTCAGGTTTTCACAACACTGACGATACAATAGTGGCTACATGTCTCCTGACTATTGTAACCCAAGAAAACCCAGAACTAAGAGTGAGTCATGACAGAAGCTGTGTGGGTCAGGCAGTAGGATTTGTCTATGCAAACTCTTTATGTGTAGAAAATATGATTGTCACAGTGTGCTGTCAATATTTCAGATGGTCATGTGGGAGCAGAGAAAATGTGGGTTACTTTCTTACATGTTTTTTTTTCTCTAAATGCAAAACTTCCCTGAAAATCCAGCATTTTAGGAGGCACCTGTTTAGGTATGATAGCACATGACTATAATCCCATTGCTGAAATGGTAAGGTTTAAATAGTGACACACACACACACACACACACACACACACACACACACACACACACACACACACACAGAGAGTAATCAAAACCAAATCATTTTAGAGTGTAAATATACATGTATAGCTTTAATAACTTTTTTGCATCTAGGCTGACAGTGCTTCTTCTAAGAACCAAAGACCAAAAAAATCCCAATACCAAATATACAAGCCTTCTTTTGCCAGAACTACCCAAGTGATTCACAAAAGATACAGCCTACTGCTCTCACCCTTGGTTGCCTCCAAGAGGAGGAAAGTAAGTGTTGATTGCTGAAAACACCATGAACTTCAGAAACTGGCCCCAGAGACCTATGAGCTAGAACTGACCCCATCTCAGCTATAGCTTTCATGGTACCAGTAGATGCCTACTATGCAAGCTTCCAAAGGATGGAGACAACCCACAGTCCTACCTGTCTATCAGGCCTATGAACCACATCAGTGTCCATCATCTCACAAGAACCATATGGATGCGTTAATTGTCCATAGAACTTAGTGAACCAACAGCTCTTTAATTGCACTTAATACTCATTCAATTCAACAAGAGTGACACCATTCCTAGTACTGGAAACCTAGCTAATTACTTAGTGCTAGTGAAATCATGGTGATTGGAGGAAAGTCTGCAACCAGTAATTTACTAAACCAGTTGAATCTCTAACAACAATCTAGAAACATTTGTCTTTACATCCACAGATAAGTGAAGTCTTCCCACTCATTGAAGAAACTTCTCTTTGCCACAGACAAAAACCACTATGGAAAATCCACACCCAATCAGAATGTAGAGTTGTGGAGCCTAGTCCCATTGTATGCATCTACATAACACTCCCACACCTAAGGATTCAGGGAACATTGCAGAAGATGGGGTGGAAAGATTGTATGAGTCAGAGCAACAGGGAATTTAATGTGAGATTGTGTCTTCTAGTAACATCAGTTGCTATACCTATAATGTTTCATCAACATGGCTGCCCAAAGGTGATCTGGACAACGATGGAATCAATGAACATACAAAACTGGACATTAAACGTCCTAAAGGCCTCAATGGAAGTATCAGCAACTGGGAGAGAGAGATGGTCTTCATTCAACAGGTTATATGTAGGAATATGTGTGTGTGTGTGTGAGAGAGAGAGAGAGAGAGAGAGAGAGAGAGAGAGAGAGAGAGGGAGAGAATGCACATATACACTTGCGATCAGAGTAAGTGGAAAGGAGGCCATCAGTTTGAAGGAGATCAGGGAGGGGTACATGGGAGGGTTTGTATGGAGGAAAGGGAAAATACTGTGATTAAATTATTTTAAAAATAAAAACAAAAGAATGAATCAAACCAGAGTAATCTGAAAAAGAAAGGAAGACAATTAGAACGGGAAATGGGAAGAAAGAAAGAAAAGGAGGAAGGCAAAACATGATATAGACTATTTTACAAATTATAGTTCATTTGGATAAAGGAATAGGTGAACAAAAATGTCCAGGATGAAAAAGAACACAAAGAAAATACTTAGAGAATCAGTTGAGCTATGGAGGTAAGACTGAGCATGGAATGTGAAGGAATAGACAAAACACAAAAAAGGAATATATATATATATATATACATATATGTGTGTATATATATATATTTTTTTTTCATGGTATAGAATTGAGAGGGTGGGCATGATGAAGCCTGAGGGACCACAAGTTCCATCCTTACAGAAATCTTCTTGATCAAAGAACAACATCATCTTTCACCTGTGGCCTGGCAGCTGCCGGGCCACTCAAGGGGCTTCTGCCAGGTGCTGATTCCAAAGCTTCCGGCCTGAGGTGGGATTGATGAGCTAGCTTTGATTCAGGTTATCAAATAGTCAGCAGCTGAGGAGATATTTGTAAAATACAGTAATTGCTTGGACATATATTTCTTTTTGGCAAACCTACAGTCGCCCCTTCTGAAGGATGGAGAAGCTGGCACCATGCTGAGTGTCATCACCATTGCCCTGGTCAGTACAGGGGAAAACAGCTGACTTACCCATCCTCCTTGGGAATTTTCTTTTCATTTCTGACTGTGCTAGAACAGCACACAGAAGAGGGATTTCATGGATCTTTCCCCCAAAGAGTTATAGTTTTGCAGTAGTGCTGATTTACCATCCAAGAGACAAGTTCATGAAATAGAAATGCAATAAAACGTAGAGGGAGTGGTTTTCCTTTGTCCCTCCATGCTGCTCCTATTGACAGTAATGGGACTTGCCCATGATTTGGGGAAGGGAAGTCTGCATGGTGTTTCCAATGACTTTTATATTTAGACAGATTCAATGAGAAAAGCCCATGTGTTTTCTGCAGGCACAAAATAGAATAAAAAGAGAGACTCGGGGCCTGTCCTTGGAGGATACTGTGCTTTTTGTTGGTGTAATTTGATTTATTTTTCCTGTTCAGGGGTGTAAGAACAGGGCAGGGGCGTCTGGAGGTTCAGGAGAAGAGGGTGCTGTTTTATTACTGCAACCTAATGTGCCGAGAATGAGTTCATTATAACCATTTCAAAACACACCTTTTAAAAGTGCATCTATTTTGTGCTGATTTAGCACTTTGCATGCTCTATTTTACTCCACCCCCATTCTGACACTATATAAAAACTATCTCAGAAGGGGACAAGGTAAGGATTTTTTATTTTTTACCCCTAATTCAATCAGACTTTCCAGTCTCTCTGGAATCGAGGCATTTGCCTTTGCATCTCTCTCTCTCTCTCTCTCTCTCTCTCTCTCTCTCTCTCTCTCTCTCTCTTTCTCTCGGTAAGTGCTGTCCTTGAAGTTCTGGGTATTACTGAGTGGGTGAATTATTCTATTTATTTTTTAATTAAAAAATGACGTACTTTCATGGCACAATATGTGAAAATGGTATTTATATTTGAATAAATATAAAAACATGATAATTTTGCCACTTAGAAAAAGCACCACGATGCTATATTGTAGACAATGCTTGTGTATAGTTTATGGGATTAAATTTTTATATCTTGCCTTGGAATTTGTTTTATGATAATCATTTACAGGTTTTGAAAATATGATTTCAATGGATAATTAACTATTCATTGATTAATTACAGGTATTTTTTTACATTGTTTCTAAAGTTTTTTTGTTAACCAGATTTCATTTTTTATAATGTTTTGTGCTGGAAATCAATATTCAAGTCTTACAACTTCTCCCATATTTGCTGTGTTTATAGGTAAAACTCTTCTAGCTTAAACTTTTTGTTTTCATTAGTTTGATTAATAAGGCAGCTGAGCAGTTACTCAAATATTTATTTGGCTGTAAAGTCATTATTTGGTGACTACAAAACCTTTTGTAACACCACATAAATCCTCCTATCTCAGTCTGGGGCTTTCTTTAGCCTGGATTTAAGTATCAGTTCTGAGCAAATGTTCTAGTGCTGGAAGCAAGAGATTTTATTAGAGAATTCTTAGCGACAGCTTGTCTTTAAAAGACACGTAATTACTCATGGACAAAGAAGGAAATTTCCATGTCCACATCCCACTATGCCTGAAAAATGTGTATGCAAGGATCAAAACCTGCTTTCTTAGTCGGAGTCAGTGCTGCCTTGAGGCAGTGTGTCTCCCAGTGACAATACAAACTTCTCTGAGGTAGACGAGTGGGCTCTGCTCTAGTACCAGTCGTAAGCATAGCTGCACAAACTCGGATGCTGTGAAATGGACTCGGTACTTACTGATCTTGCAGAGGACCAAGGTTCTGTTCCTAGCAGCTACACAGGAACTCATAATCCCCTGGAATATTAGTTTTGAGGGAACCTATAAACTCTTCTGGCCTCTGGGAGCTCCTGAATACATGTGATATACATGAACTCAAGCAGAATTACATACATACATGTAAATCTAAAATATAAACAATAGCAAGTAAACCTTATAAAATGCTGTAAAACTGTTTTTTGGAACATTTTTTACATCAAGGACAGCACCTCTAGAATATGACCAGAGTTTTTCTTTTAAGAATTTTAATTTATTTTCTCTATCCCACCTCACACTTCCCACTTTCCATCGTTAGCACTATAATCCTGAATTCTAAACTGAGAGTGATAGTCATGCCAAGACTGACAACAACCTGGAAACAGTCCGTTCCAATGAGCTTTATCCAAGTACCTATGGGGACAAGATGTGTGTGTGTATGTGTGTGTGTGTGTGTGTGTGTGTGTGTGTGTGTGTGTGTGTGTTTGATGGTGTGTGATGGTGTTAAGAGTGAACTCATTATATAGCACTTCCTTCATTTTCTTTCTGTTTTGAGTTTCAACACAATCTAGGTTTTGTATTCCTTGCCCCCCTATAGCCTGCTTGACACACCCATGCTAGTGACAGCACTCAACTTTAATCTATTCATTTCCATTTGCCTGCGGGCCAGAAGCTAAGGTTTGATTTTATTCACACCATTTTTTATCAATAGGCAGATAAGGAAATACTTCCTTTTTGCTCAGGATTTCTACAACAGAACAGAGTCTAAAGGATCAAGAAGCAAAGCACTTCAAGTTCTTGCTTTAAAATGCAGAGATTTGTTGGTTATGGTGCTTCCCTGCCCCACCTCCCCCTTTCTCTGGTCCCCTTCTTTCTCCTTTCCTCCTTGTGATGGCTATTCTCAGTTGTCAACTTGACTATTTTGAAATGAACTACAAGCCAGATCTTGAGGTTGGAAGGCACAGGCTTTTCATCCAGATCTAGAGGCACAGTGTGTCAGCATGGTGTTACAGGGCTTCAAGGAGATGGAGGCAAGCAGATCTCTGAGTTCAAAGCTAGTCTGTTACAGAACATGTTCCAGGTAAAGAAAAGCTTAGGTCCAGGCATGGTGATAGGTGGTACACACCTTTAATTTCAGGACTCAGGAGACAGGCATGGCGATGTCTGAGATCAAAATCACTCTACAGGGCAAGTTCCAGGACAGCCAAGCTTAGGGAGTGAAGGAAATAATTGGAAACAGAAAACTGAGGATGTAAAAGGTCAAGTGACCCATGTTCTAGTCCCAGCAAGCAGCAGAACTTGACATCTCCGGTTATGTGGTTCTGGCTTTAGAGTCTCTTGGATGCCTTAATTAAGCTCAAGAAGTACAACCCTTGGTTCCTCCAGCACCCCGTCTGCCTTCACACTGCCATGCTTCTTGCCATGGTGATAATGGACTGAATCTCTGAAACTGTAAGCCAGCCCCAATTAAATGGTTTCCTTTATAAGAGTTACCTTGGTCTTAGTGTCTCTTCATAGCAATGAAACCCTAAGACACTTCCTCTTCTCTTTTTTCTCCTCTTTTCTTGTTCTTTTCATCCTCTTAGGCAATGTTGTACTAAATAGTTGCCTCAGTCTCCTGAGTGCTGAGTCATGTGTTACCACACCCAGCTCTATTTTCTTTCCTTTATTTCTTTTCTTAGGTATTCCGGAGCTTTAAACAGTCTTGTATCAAGGCACACATAACAGCAGATTTACCTTCTCAAAGGCAGTCATTTGCAGTTTGGTTAATTATTGCATCTCTAAAAGTAATTTGCCTGGCTACTTTATTATTATTATTATTATTATTATTATTATTATTATTATTATTAACTTGAGTATTTCTTATATACATTTCAGTGTTATTCCCTTTCCCGGTTTCGGGCAAACATCCCCCCCCTCCCCTTCCTTATGGTGTTCCCCTCCCATCCTCCCCATTGCCCTCTCCCCAACAGTCTAGTTCACTGGGGTTCAGTCTTAGGACCAGGGCTTCCCCCTTCCACTGGTGCTCTTACTAGGATATTCATTGCTACCTATGAGGTCAGAGTCAGGTCAGTCCATGTATAGTCTTTGGGTAGTGGCTTAGTCCTGGAAGCTCTGGTTGGTTGGCATTGTTGTTCATATGGGGTCTCGAGCCCCTTTAAGCTCTTCCAGTTCTTTCTCTGATTCCTTCAACGGGGGTCCTGTTCTCAGTTCAGTGGTTTCCTGCTGGCATACGCCTCTGTATTTGCTGTATTCTGCCTGTGTCTCTCAGGAGCGATCTGCATTCACATTTTGATCATCCGTCTTGAGTTTCATTTGTTCTAGGCATCTAGGGTAATTCAAGCATTTGGGCTAATAGCCACTTATCAATGAGTACATACCATGTATGTCTTTCTGTGATTGGGTTGCCTGGCTACTTATTAACACAATTAAAAATGTTAAGCAAATTACTTTCTTAGGAAATAAGTTCCTATATAATTTTGACTATATAATTGATTTTTATAAATTTTGATAGGTTTTATATAACTTTTGTTTCCCAGTAAGAAGTTGGTTACATTAATTTTTTTCTTCTCCTCTCATATTACTTGACATAGTCTGTCTTGATTTCTTTCTCTCTACTTTTGTTTTTCTTGTAGAGAAAATGCTTTTTGTCCCTGTTTCTTCCACTAAACTCTGACAAAACTTTCTTCTTTTTAATCATGGCAGAAAAGTCTAGAAGGTTGTCTTAGCTCTGCTTTCTCTTTGGCATTTTGCATTTCTGTTCTTTTTTCCCCCCACATGGAGAGTTTTAATGAGAGAAGAGGAATAGAAGAGTGGAGAAGTGAAGACTGGCCATGAGGGAAGGGGGAGGGGAATTGGCAGAGAAGGGACAAAGGGGGAGAGGGGAAGAGCAGAGCAGAGACAAAGAACAAGAGCTGCTTTTCTGTTCTTACTCTCATTTCTGTCCAGTTCCTGGAGGGCGCTAGGAGAGTAAACATTTGCTTCTAACTTTCATGGCTAATGGCCTGTGTCATATCACTATGGATGGATTTTGACCAGAAGGGCAGGGGATGTCTCATGAAGAACAATTTTGAGGTGGGATTTTACGAGTGATCTTTGTACCAAGAGGTGAGGCCAGTGGAAAATTCTTAGAAATTTCTTAGGAAAGGCAGAGGGCAGGAAAGGTCTTGCCTGCCCTGCTGCGGTGGAGAGGAGCTCCAGAAGGAGCCATGGCTGTGTTTCACAGGATCCCATTGACAGTCCCTTTAACAACTCATAAAGCAAGAGAAAGCAGAGTGGCTTTTAAAAGCAAACAAGCAAAGAACAGAAACAAAAACCAAAGTAAGCACTTACTAGAAGGCTGGCCAGGTAGTGAAATGGGCATCTCACCTAGACGTGAGCAGCAGGATCTCATAATGCACCTAAGTAGACTTGCTTTTACTTTACTGTAAGGCATGGAGTTACTTTGTTAATTGTGATCTGAGTGCTAATGGGCGTTATTTGATTCATTTTCAAATTAATGCTCCTAATTCACAGAAGTATATTTCAAGCTTAGAAACATGCAATTCAATCCAGGGAAAATTTCTCTCTGGTAGGGTAGCTGTTTAGCTGGTAGAGACCTGTTTCTCCTCACACTCTGTTGCATTCTGTTCTGCCCAGAGTCCCACTGCTGTCGTTCCCTCTGAGGAGGGCAGTAGAGACCCACTAATGAGGCTGTGCTTGAAAATTCTTTGTTCCTTTTTCCTGCCCAAACTAGATTTGCCTTCCTTCCCTGCATAATTTGATCATCCATCCTCAGGAGAATAATGGTGTCCAGGGGGAGGTTTTCAATGACTGCCACTTGGCACACTTGTCTTTAAAAAGAATAGAGTCACAAACACGGACAGCCAGAGTGAAATCTAGCATGTAGATAAGTACACAGTGCTAACCTTCCTCAGTCCTTCAGCCCTTGAAAGCTTCCTTCATCCCTGGGGGAGGGGGGCTCAAGTACAATCTGAGCTGACCTGGAACTGGTGTTCAGGTCTCCAAATTCTGTTTTTCTTGTATGGTTCTATTGTCTTTCTGCTCACAATGTATTTACCTGCGTTTAAAAAAAAAAGTACGTCACATTCTTGTTATCACACTACAAATCTAGATGCAAGGTCTGGTTCTGTTTCATTTCAAATTGAACCTGAATCATAGCAGCAGCTTCTTGCCCTTTAGCTGAGTTTGTTTAGTGTCTGAATATTTCCTTGAAGGGTAGAAATAAGCTAGAGGAAAATTGCCTGTTTTAATAGAAACGATAGAAACAGAGACTCCAGATGAGTGAAACGAACATCAGGCTGGTGAAGGATAAACACCGTGCACTGTAAGATACAGATGCTTGTAGCAATGAGAGCTGGGCAGACTTTGAAGATGGGGTAACTGAGAAAGCTCTCATAAAAGGAAGGAATATTCATAAGCTTGCCTTTCTCCTGTGTCAGATAGTGGCCTAGGGCAAGGAGGCAGACTGTCTCCAAGACTTCAGGAGGAGTAAAGCTTCCAGGCAGCATCCAGTAATGCCATAGTCACCATGATTTGATTGGATGTTTAACTCAGTGAAGGTGCTTTATTCATGATGTGAAATGAAAATTTCATAAAGACACTTAGAAAGTAAGGATCTTTGTTTATTTTTTTTGATTTTCCAGACATATGTGTACATGTGTGTCCACATCCATATGTAGTTGAACACATGATACATAGAGCAACCTCGTTAGCTAGGACATAAAAGTTAGAGGGTGAGAGAAATGATTCTAGACATTGGGTTTCCATTTCTGGTGCCTACAGCTGGGGAACTCTAGAATATTCAATAAACAGAAGAAACTGTCAATCTTTGCCTGGGTACTACATGGGTCAATTTCTGAAAACACTCCAAGTGTCCTATGAATGATCAGACCTGAGTTTAGGTGGTTGGTAGACAATGGGCGAGCTCAGTCTTTTGTGTACATAAGTCTGTCTAGAATGGAATAAAGGAGAGGTGGCCAAAGCCAAGGGAATAAACCAGAGAGGCAAGTGAGAAGATCCCTTCCAACCCTGCAACTGTGACTCAGATAGCATCGGGCTATTCAGCATATGCTCCAGGTGAAAAGGCTTAACCATAACCACGCCACACTCCCTATCTACACAAGACTTCAGAATCCAATCTTCTAAGAAGTGAAATGAAGTTTAATAAGCAAGAGACCTTGTGGGATGCTCCTAATACAATACGTGAAGAAATGGTGTGTGCTTTCTGGGCATTTTAAAGGTGGAGAGTTATTGATGTTCAAAGGGAAAGGGTTATATCCGTAATCAGATGTTGTCTTGTTGAGTAACCCCAGTTCCTGCAGCCTTCATCTTCCTCGCCCAGGAAATGGTTTTCAGGCAAGCACCACAGCCTGTGCCCCATTGGCCACCTGCTCTGCCTGATCCCATGTCAGGAATGCACACACACAGCTTTGAACAGCAGCATCCTGCTGTTGCTACTCTCAGCATCTGGTGATAGTGAGTGGGAGGTGCGGGGCTGTAATAGGTATTTAGAAAAGAATGCATTGATTTCTCTGTGGATTTTTTTTAAAGGCTTTGGGACATGACTGAGGGAATGGCTAATTACTATTTATGACTGTTTCATTCAGAGCTAATTGCCGGAGCTGCTGCAGACACTGAGGCCTTCACAGTGGCTCTGCAACAAATGTGCAAACACTAATAAAATGGTCGATAAGGCTGATTCTCTACACATAAGTCCTGAGACATGGTCAGTGTGCTTGCATATTTATGCATGAAAGTCTTGCACACATGCTGCACGCAGCACACACACACACACACACACACACACACACGGGGGTGGGGAGAGAGAGAGAGAGAGAGAGAGAGAGAGAGAGAGAGAGAGAGAGAGATCCAGAAGTAGTCTTGAACTACTCTAAAGTAGTTCTTGGGTTTACTAGAAATCATTGATTTTTGTGTTTTTCTTGAGTTAGTAGGATGATCAAGGACATGGAAATAGCATGGGAGAGACATGTTCTCTGGCATTTCATTAAGGGAAAAGCAGAGAGATGCTCTGCAGAAGACTCATCCCCCAAGTAAGACTTTGGCTTTTCAGCTCTTGACTTCTTTTCCTAATTTCTATGAACTCAAGGCAGTTACAGATTATACAGTTCCTAGATGTGGTACAGGTGGAAGAGTGTACACCTGGTGAGCAGTTGTTGGTTTGGACTTTGAAAGATGTTTGAAATGAGCATCCCTATCACCAAGCATGTTCATTCCACCTCACTCCACTGTGAGCTGGGGATGGAGAAGGGAGGCTGGAGAGGTATTCTAAGGCCTGGCTGCTTCTTAACATGTCTTAATATCTGCCTTCTCTTCTGTTCTCTTCTGCTCTCTTCTGTTCTCTTCTATCCTCTTCTGTTCTTTTCTGTTCTGTTCTCTTCTCTTCTCTCTCCTAATATCCCTCCTCTCTTCTTTTTCCTTCTCTCCTATTCCCTTACCTTTTCTCCAGTTCCAAGTAAATTATATTGAATGAAGGTACATTAAAGAGTCATTAACAGATAATCAGTGTGATATTTGTAAAATGTTAGTTATCTTCGAGCTGAAAATATACCCATAGCATGTAACAATAACATAATAACAATAAAATAAAACACACAAATGATTAATAAGAACCAGTTTTTCCTTTTGACTTTCTAATCAAGGAAATCAGACTAATCTCAGATGGAATGCTTTTAGTGGCTGGGACAGACTCTCCAGAATGGTTGGTCCCCGTGGTAAATAAGGAGGATGATCCATCTCTGTGGTAAGAGCTGGGGATGGGCTCCAGGTTGATGTCAGGAATGTATCAGGGTGTTTTCACCAGAAATTGTCCATCCTTAGGCTCGTGAGGATTAGATGGAGCTCAGGGGTTTGGGTAATGTAAGCAAAACAGCTCTTCCCAAGGTGAAGACAACTGAGGATTGGAGATGTTTTCCTAAGAGAGCCAGAAAGGGTGACTCTGCCCCAGGTCCTTGGTGTAAGGGAGGTTAGTCTCCCTGGGAGTAGTATAGGACACACCCAGACACCAACTTCTCATGGCTAAGGAGATTATCCAGCAGGGGCAGCAAGAGGGGAAAGCTGCAAAGGAAGACAGGTAGCTGCGGCAGTTTTGTTGTTGTCTTTTGTTTGTTTGTTTGCAGGAGTGGGCTTTTAAGGAGAAAAAGTGGGAGCCTGTGCCAGGGTGAATTGATAAATCCTGATTGGACATGTTAAACAAATAATAAACTTTGATTGAATTTTAATTATTGAACTTTGGTGTTTTGTCTAGGAAAGAGCCAGTGGTTATATAAGAGAATGAACCCTGGGGGTTAGCTTTAAGAATGTCACCTAATGGTTTTTAGCAATGGGGAGAAGGGTAGAATGCAAAACCTATTGTCACCATGATTAACACTCTCTGACCTGCAAGAGCCCTTAACTTGGGACAATGTATTTGTGAGGCAAATTACCAGACTTTGGTTTCCAGACCCCTGGGCTCCTGGCCTCAAAGATCTTTGTTGATGAATACTGACATAGAAGCAGATTTGCCTTCTGAGGAAAATTTAGGTGCAGGTTCAAGAGCAGCTCCAGGAAAATTATAACAGAAAAAGGAGCATGTGTTATTAGTCACTGAAGGGCAATGCACATCCCCACCAATGGTCATTCAATACACAAGGAATCAACCCTAAACCCAAACATGAACTGGGAGAGGAAGCACAGGCATGGCAACCAATGTTATAGAGACTGAGAGAGGAAGCAGAGGCATGGCAACCAACGTTATAGAGACTGAGAGAGGAAGCAGAGGCATGGCAACAAATGTTATAGAGACTGGGAGAGGAAGCAGAGGCAGGACAACCAATGTTATAGAGACTGGGAGAGGAAACAGAGGCATGGCAACCAACGTTATAGACTGAGGAAGTAGAGGCATGACAACCAACGTTATAGAGACTGGGAGAGGAAGCCGAATCATGGCAACCAACGTTATAGAGACTGAGAGAGGAAGCAGAGGCATGGCAACCAACGTTATAGAGACTGAGAGAGGAAGCAGAGGCATGGCAACCAACGTTATAGAGACTGAGGCAAGTTCCATGCTATGTAGACAACCAATAATGCAGATTCCAACTATCATTGACATTTTTCCTATCGTTTAATCTTGGAGTTATAGCTTAGAGTCAGAAGTAAGTGTGTTTAGGAAGTACAGTCCTGTGATCTCTATCAGAACATTGTCTATTAAATCCACACTAATAGAAAATGGCTGAAGTTTGCCTCGTGTTAATTTGGCATTTAAGACTGTGTCCTGCTCTTTAGAGTACCCGAGTTTGATTTACAGCACCCGTGTTTCATGGGTCACAAAACCCTAGTTCCTATAGATTCATTTCCCTTTTTGAGCCTCTGTGAGTACCTGCTCGTATATGGCATGTGCATATACACAAACACATACACACAGAACACATACACACAAAAAATTAAAAATATATATTACTCAATGTCTAAAATTGAACTTAGATAAAAATAAGAAAATATTCATAGACATGTCTTGGTAGGTCAGGTTTTTGGAAACAATGGATCACATTTTTGTTGTTTTTTACAATAATTTTATTTATACTTTCAAATTTCCATGTATGCATAAAATGCATTTTTGTTTTTAAAATATAGCATTTTTATCACTCATTCATACATACACACAATGTATTTTGATCATAATAATCCACTATTCTCCTCCCAACTCTTCCCAGTTCCAGCTCTACCCTTCCCAACTTTTTATATTTAATAATCCAGTAATTTTTATTGCTTATCATCTCATGTGTGTGGGCCCTCCACTAGAGCATAGTTGGCATACCAGAACGCCCATCCTTCAAGACAACTTATTCTCTCACTAGAAACCATCCGTTGTCAATAGTTTGTGAACCTCTTGTCTCATTGTGGGACAACTAGTAATAATTCTTGTGAAACTCTCAAAGAATTTCTTTGGATCCCATGCAAGGTTCAAGGAGTGCAAAAATAATAAAGTAGAGCCCAATTGAGGGTACGTCACTGTACTGGAACAGAGAACAGTGGAGAGAATATTATGTTGCACAGAGTTATGAACTCCGCAGATGAAGACTTGCCTTTTCCACTTTTGTTTCTACTGATACCCAAGCCTGGGGTACCAATGCATGCCAAATATGCCTTCTTTTCAGAAAGATTTGATTCTGCTGTATTTTAAAAGAAGTATTGTTTCTGTACCTTTATAAACTGTATGTCAGAATTCTCTCATCATTGTTTTTTGTAAGTGGATTCTTAGAAAATATTGATTTGCTAGGCAAGCTGTGACAAAATCTCATGCCCTGAGGGGCATAAGCAACAGCAATATGTTGTCTCATTGGAAGCTGCAGGACCATGCTGCTTATGCAGGCTCTAGTGAAAATGCTCCACTTCCTACGACATTGTCCTTGTTCACATGATATTGTCTTTGTGTCCAAATCCTCTTTTCACAAAGATGCCAGTCATACTGGATGAACAGCCTAGTATATTACTGGATGAACAGGCTACTGGATGAACTCTGCTCTAGTGTAACTTCATTTACTAATTATGTCTTCAGTGCTATTATTGTCACCCAGTGACTCCACATTTTTGGTGGCTAAGATTTTAACATAGAAAAAAATTATTTTCAGTGGATAGCCCAGTTAGATGTATAACAAAGCATAACTTTTGTTCTTTAATCAGTTTCTTGTGCTCACGTTTGAGTTGGTTTGACATTATCTCAAGTAGATTAACCTTCATTCCCTCCCTCTGAACAAAATTCTTTATGCAGGGATTTGTGACACATATTCTAGAGTGATCTGAAGACAGATCAAAGGTCCAATGTTTCCATTTCCTGGACAGAGCTATGAGAGTCACAAGATGGATTCTGAGTTTAAAGATAAAGTTAGCACATGCGTGTTAGTGTGTCCACGTTACACATGGGTGTGACTCTGTGGAGACTGCTCACTCACTACAGCATTTGCCTTTACTGTGTGCGCATGAAGGCCTGACCTCAATCCCTAAAACCCATGTAAGAATGTTGAGCATGGCGTACCTATCTGGAATCCTAGCCTGGATAGGTAGAGACGGGGGAATCCCTAGGGCTCATGGAGTAGCCACTTTAACTGAAGAAGCGAGCTCCCAGTTCACTGAAAGACCTGTCTTATGAGGAAGATATCAGGTATATATTTTCGGCTTCTATATGGCAGACACACACACACACACACACACACACACACACACACACGCACGCACGCACGCACGCACGCACGCACGCACGCACGCACGCACGCACGCACGCACGCACACGCACACACACATGCACACACACACACACATGCACACACACACACACACACACACACACACACACACACACACACACACACACACACACACACACACACACACTGGGAGAGTTTACAGACTCTATGACCCCAATATTCTGGTGTGGACAAAGCAGATAAGGGAAATAAAAGCGTTATAAGGGGGGTTAGGGTTGCTTTACTAACTGGTCTTACTACAGGTTTGCTGAGCCAGTATTTTGAGAATTTTAGTAAACCCTTGTGCAGTTGCTCAAGACTTGAAATATTATTTCATCTCTAAAGCCACAATCAAATTATGAACTAACCCAAGGGCAGAAACTTCTCTTCTACTTTCTTTCTTTGTTTCCTAAAAATATTTAATAGAATTACTTGTATAATATACATGTTCAGTGGTTGACTATAAATAGTTTTAAGTTTGACCTCTAAACAAAACTGTACTTTGTCATTCATAGTTTATTTTTTTTTAAAGTGTGAGCAGTTGAAGTAGCAGGTTGATATCCAGTTATGGTGGCTATCTCACGAGCTAGGGATTGTCTTGTCTTCACCTGTCCAGGACTAGTATTCCTGACATGTGTACCATGTGTACCACACTCAACATGTCTACAAGGCATCTAGGAATGAAGCTCATGTAATACACACAACCAATGAACTTATATGATCCATGCAACCAATGTGTTAAACCAAGATCATAAAAAAACATAATCATGAAGCAATTTCTTACTGTCTAACCTGTCACATTAAAGTATATTCAGGAGCAAACATGCATGATAATATGTTGCTATGATTCCAGAAAGCTGGTAATTGAGTCAGAAGACTTGTTGCAAGTTTGTGTTCAGCTGACCTACATTATGAGACTATGCTTCTAAATGCAATCTATCAAACAATAAGCATTATCTCTCCAAAACGAAAATGTATGTATTTAAGAGTGAAATGAGCAGATGCATTATTGTACATGGTTTCTATGGGACAATTCCTCTCTCTACTCACTCTTAGCCACACACACTAACTGCTTGCAATCCCCCAAACAACTGATTTTGTAAGCAGAATACATTCACTGAAATCATTAATAAATATCCCAGTCTTTATTAAAATAAAGGATTGCTGGCTGGAGCGGTGTCCTAGGTGCTAAAATACTTGTGATGCTCACATGAGGACACGTGTTCATGTTCTCCAGGATCCATGTAAGGCTGGATACACCAGTGAAAAATTTTAATCCTAGCACTCATAAGTGAGAGGTGGAAACAGGAGAATTCTTGAAAGTTGATAGTTCATCTATCTTGACAAGCACAGCAGGAAACAGGAAGAGTCCATGTCTCAAAGTGGGAAGTGGTGACGTACACCCAAAATTGTGCTCTGATGTCTATACATGTGATGTGACACACACACATGCACCCACACTCACCCAGACATACATACACACAATATGGATGGATGATGGATGGATAGTTAGACAAATTATGGTTATTAAGAAAGTTTCTTCTTTCTGCTAATTTTGAAGCAGGAGCCTCGGGTCCTCAGAGAAAGCTCTAAGCTAGATTTTAGCCTTTGCTTTCTTCTCTGAGCTCCTCCCTTCCCAGTAGTTATAGATCCCTTTAATGTCAAGTGTGTGAAGAAAGCGTCAGGAAGAGAAGGGTCAGCATTTTCTGGTTGTGTTTTGTTTTGTTTCTTTCTGGATCTTAGCTATTAATACTGACCTCTTCCTTTGAGCACTTTCATTGACCATTGGTGATGCTGATTCCTGGAGACCTTCTGGTCAAGCCTAGTCGGGACTTGGGAAGAATGAGTATCTGTCTTAGTCCTTATGTTCTTCTGTAGATCACAGATACACAGTCCATTACAATTCTGGACATGTACCTTATACACTATCCTTGAAGGTTGCCTCAGAGCACAGAAAGCACCAGCAGCTCTCCTTACCTTCCTTCTCTCTTTTCTTACATCTACAATCTCACTGGCAAACACCTGCTTATATTTTACTAAATCCGACGCAATCACCTCTTCCTCTTCCACAGCCTTCTGTTATCTTCCTAGATTAAACCAGGCCTTGGATACGATGATTGTCCTAAAAGCCATGGAAAAAATTTAAACATTCCTGTGTTGTCTCATAGGTTGTTTTACTATGCCCAGAGGCAAAGGACATGGTCACTGAGTCTCACTGCCCCCTTTTCACTTCAAATGTGCCTCACAATAAATCATGGTTTCCTAAAAAAAATGATTTTTTACAAAGTCTTTATGCCTCATTTGTGTGTGTGTGTGTGTGTGTGTGTGTGTATGCGTGTCACTGTGATCTGTTCACTGTGTCTGTCAGCTGCCTTAATAGTTATATAAAGGCCTTCCAAGTATCCACAAATGGTCTAAAAGCTTATATTTTGAGTCACAATACCCTTTTCATGAAAAGTCTCTTATTCTTGAAGGCTGGGTAAGGAGTTTTCCATCCAAAGAGAAGTAACTTGTACAAATATACACAGCAGCAGTTAAGACAGCCAGGGCCAGATCCTAGAATTTCTGACTATGTGAAGAGCTTTTGTTTTTCCATCAGATAATACAGACCTCAGAGTAGGTGGTAGATGGTGAAGAGGGGAAAGGGAAGAAGGGAAAAGGACAGTTGGAGAAGGAACACATGATTCATTCCATATAGCTTTCACTGAGGCACTATTTTTTCCAAATAATTACATCTGTGAAATTCTAACACTTTCAGAATGAAGGATGGACAAAAAGGGAAAAAATTAGAGAAAAACTATTTGCAAGAAATATTTTCTCTCACCAATTCATCTGTCTTCATTCAGTCCATTGTATGATTGTCTGAATCAAAACCTGTTGGTTTAGGCAATGCAGCTTAACAAGATGACAATTATTGCAAAATAACAAGTCTGTTTCTTATGTAAATTTATTATTTAAAATTATCAATGTGAATGGTGCTGTAAGACAGAGCTGATGAAGACCTTAAACTAAAAAATCTCCAGGAAGTTGCCAATTTTAAAAACTAAGGAGCCAAGCAAACAAAAATAAACTCTCAGCAGGGCCACTCTGCCTGTTCCCTCCAACCTTGAGCCCTTCTGAATTTTCTGGTTTATTTTAAGCCCATGGAGAACAAAACCCTGGCTGTTCCTTAACAAGTGAGAATGACTTGCCCAGACACACAATAAAACATTTGTGACAAGCAGCCATGCATACTCTTAATCCAGATCATGCTCAGCACAAGGTTCGATGGCTGGCTGGCTCAACAAAGGGCCTCTGTGCGAGCACTTTGCCAGGGCTGAATGCCAATTGTCTTAAATATGGTTGCTCCTTGAACCCCAGCCCCTCACAGATACATGAGAGTTCCTCTTGGAATGCCAAGACCCAACGCAGCTGACTAAGGATATAGTTTTAAATCATATTTCCTTCATGCTTGGTTTTTGATCATTTTTGTTTTCTTATATATTCATATATATGAAACTAAACAATATGTATATACACATGTATGTATATAATATTCTCCCCTCCCTTATCCTGTGTTACTTATCCCTTCCCTTTATCTCTGAACTTCTTTATTTATTTTCGTGTAGTCTCACAGTGGGGAAAAACGTCATCTCTTCTCACAGTGACTATAAACAGTGACTTTTCAGGAAGAGATGGAGCCTCTTGTCTCTTTCTACATTCATGATGAGGTATAGGGTCCGGTCTTGTTCTGCTTCTGTCTTTCATGAGTGTAAAACCCATGCTGTACTGAATCTGAGTAGCACTTCATGGCGTTTCTACCCATTGTTCAGCTCTTAGATTCTTTTTTGCTCCCTCTTCCACACTGTTCTTCAATGGGTTTGTGGGGAGAGTATAGATTTCTTGTTTAGAGTAGAGCACTCAAGACATTTATTCTCAACCCTTTGACCCAGATCTAAGGCTCTGCATTACCTGTACCTTCTGCCAAAAGATGCTTCTCTGCTCTATTCTGCAAGCATTACTAATGTACAGGTATGAGGAAATAATTTAGAAAGAAGCTCCACAACTTATCGGTTTAGGGAAATAATGGCTGTGTGATCTCAACTTGGGCTCAGGCAGAGCCCAAGCCACAACTCTCAGCTACAGTTTTAAAAACAGGTTTACTATTAATACTGGATGCATATTCCCTGCTGTGGAGTGGGCTTCCAATCCAACCACAAAGTGCTTCATGTCCCCCAGTATAGTCATGCCCCTGTTGCATCTGTGAGCATATTGCCCTGGAGGTCACTGTTGGATCAAGCATGCTGCATAGCTGGATGAGAACATTAATGGGCTTTCTTTCTCTGCCGCCTACATAATATATTCACTAGATCAGTAGACAAGAGGAGAGAGTAATAGCTCAGTTCCCACTGGGTTCCTGTGTCTTATAAACCACGTGCATGGCATCTTCAGCACCAGAGCCTTACTGTTAATCGTTGATCATTGTACATAAACCCCTATTTTTCACTTGCTTCTCTCTAAGCCTTTATGTATCCACTCCTTTGTGCTTTATTCACATAAAGCAGCTGCTTTGGATGCTAGAGCAGCTCATGGATTCTCTCTTAATGATATCGCCAATCTGATCCAGCCTTTATACAGTGCCCATCTTGAGAGTACACTAATGTATCGTACACCAAGAAGAAGGCATGTGATGTAGGACTCAAAGTACACAGGAATAAACAAATTGAAGGATGTTCTAGAGAGGAGAAATGGAAAAATAAACTGAGAAGGCTGAGTGCAAAGGTGTTCTCTTAACAGAGAAAACAGTAAGTGGCCTATGGACCTCCTGTTGTGTCCATGTCTTTGCATTTAAAGGCATATCTTACACTATTCAATAGAGATGGCTTGGTCTTCACTCCTGCTAGTCATTATTTTACCATTATAAATCATTATTCATTCTCAGTTGTGAAAAATTACTGTAAGAATTTACCATAAGAAGATTAAAGCACCAACTATAAAGAGGAAGATAAAAATCTTCACAATTAGCTGTATTTTATTACAGATCTATCTTTCAAACACTTGCACATATAATGCACACGGAATATTATTTGTGAAGCAATATACTTTTCCTTTTGTTTGTTTTTATCTTTTTCAAGTATGTTCTTATGAATCCTAGGTTGACCCAAAACATAATACATACCTGAGGATGATCTTGAATTCTCAGTCTTTCTATTCTACCTCCTGAGTACTGGAATTATATTCATGGATTACTTTACCTGGAACAGGTGGCATTTGGAGCTCAATCCCAGGACTTATGTAATCAGGCAAACCGTCTACCAACTTAGCTACTTCCTTAGCAATTCTGCAAAGTCTTCTTATTTAGTAATATATTTTGAGCTTATCAGTAGAAAATGTTCATTTACTATTTTGCTAGAATTTTATTTGTGTTTTATATTATTTATTTTATTATTTTATCATTTCTATTTGTCCTAATGATTGAAAAAGGATTAAAAAATGGTTAATAAGGCTCCCTAGTGGCTGAAGGGAAACCCCAAGGCAGAAAACCTGATATCAGGCAATTCAGACGAAAGTCTCCAAGATCACCAGACTCTAAGTAAAAGCTTTTCTTAAAGCCTCTCACAGCTAATCTTTCAGATGGTCAGAGGTGTACTCACCTTCCTGATTCATTCTACCTGATCAATCATAAGTAGTTTCAGTGGAGTTGGTGAATTTGGGTCTGTAGGTTTTTGCAAAAGAACTAGGTCTTCATTCTCTTGGGCCAGATTTGACTTCCCAGCATCCAGCACTCTTGTTTCAGAAAAACTGTGGCCAACATCCTGTTTTAAATCTTCAAGATATACTTGGACCCTCATTTTCTTCATCATACGCTAGGAGCAGTGACTATCCCTACCCCAGTCATCATGATGGAAAAAGAAACACAAAGCAAAGTTGAACTATATGGACAGGTATAGGTTTATGGAGACTGCCATCTAGATGGGGCAATTTTGAAGGATGTGAGAAGCTCATGGCAGTTGGTTATGTTAACAGTAGCACACAGAAGCAATGGCTGTCTGCCCAAGCTTGGACCTTTCAATCGTCCATGACAGATAAAGGAGGTACCCATCACATTTATCCACTCCTGAGAAGCTAGTGCCTGTTAATGGTACATAGGGTGTATGCTGGTTGGTTCTTTGTCAACTTGACACTAGCTAGAGTCATGCGAGAAGAAAGAACCTCGTTGACAAAATGTTTTCATCACACTGGCCTGTAGGTAAGGTTGTGGGGGCATTTTCTTGACTAAGTATTAACATAGAGGGGTTGAACTCACTGTGGATAGTGTCAGCTCTGGGAAGACATTCCTAAACTGTATAAAAAGAAAGGTTAGTGAGCCATAGGGGCAAGCCAGTAAGGAATGTTGCTCCAGGATCTCTGCTTCAGGTCCTGCCCTACTTTAGTTGTTGTCGTGGCTTCTGTAAATGATGGACTGTGACTAGGAAATGTAAAGAAAACAAACCCTTGTAGGATGTTATACAGGTGAAGGTAGGTACAAGATAGAACGAGGCCTGTCATTGGAGGAGAGGGAAGGTGGGAGGGAGAAACGTTTGAGGGAAGAGGAAGAGATTGGAATGGAAGGAGACTGGTGAGGAGAAGCCGCCTAGAGAACATGGATGCGGATGTTAAGATTCCACTCCACACCTTTACAGGTTGTGATCAATGTTCCTAAGGGATGGATGTGTATGTTTAGATGGGTAATTATATCTTATCAGTTGGATCAGAGGTCATTGTGTTGTGTGTTCTTTCTTGTGGGGAATTAAGTTTAAGAGAGGATGTGGCAGCTGGGACACTAAGCCACCATGGAATTGAGATGTCTATTTCTGGGATGGCGGCAACCTGTCTTAGGAACTAAATAGGTAGAGGGGTTGTTGCCAGGCTCAGAGGAAAGCCTTTGGCAGTGTGATATGGGGTGGAGAGAGCAGGTGAGAGGCTTTGCTGACTGAGATGAAAATATCTACCAGATATCTTGGGGCACTGTGGTGACAGACCTAGTGGGGGTAAAAGACAGCATTTTATTTTTTATAATTTTACAACAACAAACCCTTCCTTCCACAAGTTGCTTTTGGCCAGTGTTTTAGCACAGCAACAGAGAAACAAACTAGGAACGTTTGTCATTTTTTTCAGTGGTGTACCTACTGGGGGAGTACATGGAATGGAGAAGGAGTTCAGAGGGAAAGGAAGATAAAAGAAGGTCATTGGGGATAAATATAACCACAACACAAACAGAGATGCATATGTTATGTACTGCTGTATTTGGTAGGTGTTTGTGTGTGTGTGTGTGTGTGTGTGTGTGTTGCTGATATTACATTTTAAAAGGAGGGTATTGTTGATTAATCTGGAAGTAGAGGACAAAGGATGACCAGGATGATGGTCCCCGAGGCTAAATTGAGGATTAGAAGATCATAAAGTGCAGGAAAGTAGAACTGAGGTTGCTCAATCCAGACAGTTTTGAGACAGCACACAGAGCCATGGGACCACTCGGCACCCTGACATCACAGGTCATTTAAATGATTCTCTTTAATCTATTCTTTTAGATGTCAACAATTGTTAGATATTCTCATTAGCATTGTAAAGGAAATCTTTGTAGCTATTAGCCTAATTATCATGATAAACAATAGTGAAATTTTCAAGTAAAGACAATGCACCCTTCAAAATAGTCTTATATTTGTTGAAATTATCTCACTTTCATACACATTTCTTGAAAAGCACTCCAATCTTGTTTTCATCCTAAAAGCACCTTTATTTTTATTTTTATTAATTATTTTATTCACTTACATTTCAAATTATATCCCCCTTGCCAGTTACCCCTGCTCAAACCCCCAACTCTGTCCTCCTACTCCCCCCTCCCCTTTGCCTCTATAAGGGTGCTCCTCCACCCACTCACCCACTCCTGCCTTACTGCTCTAGCACTCCCCTACCCTGGAGCATTGAACCTCCACAGGAACAAAGGCCCCCCCTCCCATTGATGTCAGGAAAGCCCATTCTCTGCTAGATATGTATCTGGAGCCATAGTCTTTGATTGGTGGTTTAGTCTCTGGGAGCTCTTGTTGATTCAGTTAGTTGATATTGTTCTTCCTATGGGGTTGAAAGCCCCTCAGTTCCTTCAGTCCCTCCCCTAGTTCTTCCACTGGGGTCCCTGGGCTCAGTCCAATGGTTGGCTAAGAGTATCTGCATCTCCTCTAATTGGGCTTCATTGTTCTTCCATCCTCATGGTCCTAATACAATGCCATCATCTGCACTTTAAACTTTTATGAGTATAGGGTTCAACTAAGAGAACTCCTTTATGTACATATAATGGAATATATTAATTATTCAGTTTCTACTTCTGTGGCTATTTTCGATGTTTCATGACGAGTTTAACGTTATGCTCAGTGAGGAATCAATAACATTTTTTTCTGGATCTCAGTCACTTGGAAAGGGATATACTGATGACTAATGAGTAAAGTCTTGAGAACATAATTTAATTTTGAATTTCCCTGTGTTCTGTTTGGAAATGTTCATCTTAAAAGAACATAGACATATTATCCTCACAACAGAATTACTATTCATCTAGGAATGAGTGAAATTATCTGATTATTTATAAAATCAGGCTTCAAATTACATTTTTTTAGTCGGTTAGAATTTGGTAAGGTTATGCCCATTCCCAATTTAAGATTTTCTTTTGCTAGAGAGTTTTTTCTCTCATATATTCCATAGTTACAATAAAATAACCATCACTGATTTTTTAAAATTGCATTCTTGGATATTAAATAACAAAATAGGGTAGTAAATTTGATGATGTGTTTATTGTTTATACAAGCTATTTTTTCCTTTCTAATTCATAGAACACGGAAAGGTAGTTCACTCTCCTGAGGTTGTTTGGCTCTTTGTTACACACACACACACAACACACACACACACACACACACACACACACACACACACACACACACACACACCACAGACCTTGTTGGGAATGGCTGGTCAATTTCTTATTTTTATATCTCAAAGAGTTTAATTTTCAGTATACAAAGGGATAAATATGAGCAAACACAGTGTTAGGTCTTCACCAAATGTCTCAGAATTTCTTTAGCTTCTTTTTTACCCCTTCCAAATAAGTCAAATCAGATGATTGAGCTTGAAGGGAACTGTTTTCCAAGTGTACAGGCCTATGAGACAGAGTTGTGAGCCAATCTTTAATACTGCATTGCTGTGTTTGATAGACTCAGTCATAAATTTTGATAAACATATATTTAAAATTTGTCCTTGGTTAAAGGCAATAGATAATGGGCAAAATGTTATGGAACCTAAGAAGATGGAATTAACAGAAGAACTTGTGCAAGCGCCACCAGTAACTTATTTTATCACTGAGGAAGTAAGCTCATGAAAACCAAACGTTCACCTGCAAAATCCCAATTCCATATCATCTCTGGAACACAAGCACTTTCCCAGTCTAATATCAAAGACCCAGTTTGAGTCCAGTTGTCCTATTATGGAGGGGCTTGACTGAGTCCAGTTGTCCTACTATGGAGGGGCTTGACTGGGAAATATCCCCAAGAAACTCAGAATTTGAATACTTGGTTTCAGTTTAGTGGCACTGTTTGAGCGCTGAGTTTAGGCTCTGCAGTCTTGCTAGAGCAAGTGTGTCAATGGGGGTGTCTCTTGAGAGCTTAGAAGCTCAGATCTCATGGAAATGGTTCTCTCTGCTTCCACTTCATTTTTGAAGAGTCGATCACTCAGCTTCCTACTCCTGCAGCCAATGCCATTGTTTGCTGCCATGCTTTCCTGCTATGATGGCTCTTATCTCTCTAAGTTCTTTCTTCCTTAAGTTGCTTTTGGTGATGTCGTTTTAAACCAGCAACTGAAAAGCAGCCAAGAGTCTCCATTTGACGTCTCCCCTCGGATTAAGGTTTTTTTTCCTGTCAAGATGGTTTTATAGGTTGAGAACACTTTTAATCCCTAACTAAAACGAGCTTTGATCATTCCGTCCTACTTCACGTTGGGAAAAAAATGATAAGAAGTGGTAGCAAAAGTGTTAACCACAGGGATTGCTTCTGCCAGAGTGCATGAAGCTGTTGAAGAAGGTAGCTGTTGCCTCTGCAGCTGTGGTGTGGATAACGTTATTTTATGTTAATGAAATCAGCAGTGAAACAAAGTTGCAGCACAGACAAAATAAACTGAAATCCTTGGAGAGACACCAAAATTTACCTTCTTTACTTTGATGCAACCGATTCAAACCCTGAAAATATACTCCCAGATGAGGCTACTGCCTTCTATGTTCCGTGTGCAGACTCAGTGAAGAGATTTACTGGGTATTAAAGGACTTGCACACCTGGGTGCTACTTCTTAAAAATTAAAGATAAAGCAAGCCAGCATACCCCTCTCACAAGGGGCAGCACCAGTTGTCATCCAAACCAACTTTAGAGTCCATTCATGTCCTTTTCACTTTTGCACTCCAAACTTTGGCACTATTTCTGTTAGGGTCAAATATCTCGATCAGCATTCTATTTCTGTGAAGAAACATCATGACCATGGAAACTCTTATGAAAGGAAGAATTTAACTAGAGTTCTCTTTTTTTTTTTTCGGAGCTGGGGACCGAACCCAGGGCCTTGGGCTTGCTAGGCAAGCGCTTTACCACTGAGCTAAATCCCCAACCCAACTAGAGTTCTCTTATAGTTTCAAAGGTTTAGTCTATTATTGTCATGGCAGTATGGAGCCATGCAGGTAGACACCGATTTGGAGAAAGTAGTTAAGGGTTTTATATCTGAATCTATAGGAAGAGAGAGAGGCTCTGTGATTGGAATGGGTTCTTGAAACCTCAAAGCCAACAATATATATGAGGAAAAGCCTCTAATATATGAGGAAAGACATATATTTCCTCCAACAAGACACGTCTCCTAATCTTTGTCAAATGGTGCTACTCCTTGATGAATAACCAAATATATGAGCCTATGGGGGCCACTTTTATTCAAACCACCACAGTCAATGATCTACTTTGCTTTTTCCTGCTACAATAAAGACATAACCGAAAGCCGCCTTTGGGAGAAAATTTATTTGGTTTACAGGTCATCATATATTATTGAGAGAAATCAAGGCAGGAGGTCAAGGTAGGAACCCAGAGGCAGGCACTGGAGCAGAGACAATGGAGGAATATTCAAATTATGTTTAAACACAGAATTACGAAAATCTCATGGCTTTTCTGTGAATAGGAATACAAGAATAGAGCATAGGACTACATTACTTAGGAACAGGGAAAACATAACCTCATAGAGATGTTCTCATTTTTGAATGAGTTATCAGGAGCAACATTAGGAAATCACACAACTAGGTTCATTTCTCGATGTCATAAATAAATCTGAGATGTATCCATAAGTCCCTTCACTATGAAACATTGGGGCATATCAATGAGACTATATAGTAGCTTTCACCGAGACCTATCTATAGCTGATGGAAAGAGATTTATCAATCTCTGTGAGACTCAAACCCAATTTAAATATTCTGAAGTTCACAGAAACTTCATTTAGTTGTGAGAATGGCAAAATCTAATAAATCAAGAAAGACTCAAAATGGATTTGAATGTGAAAAATAGATGATAGTCAAATACATGATAGATCAATAAGTATCAATAGGTTTCAATAGATAGGTCAGTTATAAGATAGTAGATAGGCATAAAGTAGCTAGATATTACACATAATTAGATAGATGATAGATAATTTCTAGATAGATGCTAAATATCTGCATAGAGTCTTCTAGCAAAAAATTAAAACATGCCAACTATTTGCTTACTCACAAAACCCCGCAAAGCTATTAATAAACAAGTCCAGTCTTTAAACAACAACAACAACAACAACAACAACGAAAATATTCACAGTACTTGGGGTTGAAGCATGAGCTATTAAGTTCTTTAGACAGAAACTTTACAAAAACTTTACATATTTGTGACCACATATCATAGACTGGTTAAAGTGCTCTGCTAGATAAAATGTCCATGATAAGGAATATAGAGTGACACACTTTCTGACACTCTACATATATATGCTTCTGTATCTTGCCATTTATTTCTATCATCTGTATCTCTGATATCTTGTATTTTTAACTTTAAGCAATCTGATAATGTTCAACAGGAGGAGACAGTTGGACATGACGGATACACAGAACATCTATGAGTAGAAATTTATTTAGTATATTTGATTATGTTACCACCTAATAATAGTATACATTGTACAGCTCTATTTTCTGTACTCCAAATATTTTTATTTTTCAAATTATTATTATTATTATTATTATTATTATTATTAATTGTATTACTACAACTACTACTACAGTGTGTGTGTGTGTGTGTGTGTGTGTGTGTGTGTGTGTACCATGGCCCATGTGGAGGTCAGAGGGCAACCTTGTGGCATTGGCTCTCTACTTCCATCATTGTATGGGTTCTGAACATGAAACTTAGGCTGCCAGACTTATGGAGCAAATGCCTTTATGAACTAAGCCTTCTATCCAGCCTCCATTTTGTTTTCTGTTGAGGCAAGGTCTCAGTAATGTAGCTTGGTATTGGCCTGAATTCACAAAGATCCTACCCCAGCTCCCAGAATGCTGTCATTACAGGTACACATGACCATACCTGGCACTGTGCTTTACTTCTCATTTGAATAGGTGAATCCCTGTACAGAAACCAGAAGACAATCACAAGAAAATAATCCATGTTCCAAAACTGAGTAAGCTGCCAAGTGTTCTGTATCATGTCACCATCTTTTTGAATGAATTTTTAAAGCTAATAACTGAAAAATTGAGTGAAAAATTGAAAACTGGTACGACAAAAGATGATTTCTAAGGTTCTTTATCATTCCAAAAGTATTCTTCCATGAGAAATACAGATCTGAGGATAGCAGGCAGCGGGGGATTGTTAATATTTCTTTTCATATTTTACCTGGGAAAAAAGATTCTGAATTTATATCTGCTCCTTAAAACATAAATTTATGCATCACATGATAAAATATTCGACCTTAGGGTCTCAGTTCTATCCTGAAAGGATACCTAGAGAGATGGAGTAGTAAATTGAATTTGTGGAAGTATGGAGATTAAAAAAAAATCCCCAACATTCTAAAATAGGGAATAAAGAAACTTAAAAATAAATTAAGGTAGATACAAATGAAAATGACGGGGGGATATGAAGGGCTGTATGCTACCTTCAGAGACAGTACAGACAATGCAAAGATGTGAAATAAGGAAAATATATGGGCTGCACGGATCCAGTTGTTTCCTGGCTCCAACTCTTACTAACTAAATACTACACAATAAACTATGTGGATTGCAACTGATGTCACTAAATGCATATCCATTTTACTGGGGCTGCGTGTGATTTTGCATGTTGTCCCTATATAATTATGAACCATATAACTTGTCTGCCTTAAAGGTTAGTCTATATCTGTTGCTGCCTGTGGAGACATGAATGACCGGATAGGTCAGTGGTGACACATCAAAGCAGCAATTCCACCCAAGTCTGATTTGGTGAACTAGCAGTGTACCGGGGGTTACTTAACAGGAGGATGGGTGACTCAAAGGCAGCTACATCACCTAAAAGTTCGCTCCAGAACAGGAGATGATGATTCATAAGGGATGCCTCCCTGGAGCTCCCTGTCTAAAGTCCAGGCAATTCCATGGGACAGCCTCCTCTCCCCAGCAACTGCTTTTACTGCCTTAGGGAAGTGTAAATCTGATTACTTTCTGGGCTTCCTCAGCCTTGTAAAGTTTTGTAGCAAGAAGGCCTTTATGACCCTTCTGCTTCCCTCTAACAGGGGTGTATTTCAGTTTTGAGGAAATAGCTAAAAATACATGTAGTGTGTTTTTAAAATAAAGAATTAGAACTTTTTTTTAAACATATATCTCAAAGAGATGTTTTAGTTTAGTGCTTGGTCTCATGGTTGTCATGGTTTTGTTTCACTTCAAGACTCAGACCCACAGGAAAGAGCAGCCTAATCCTGTCTAGTGTTCTTTCTACATCTGCCCCATCACTGGAGAGAAAAGCATCCCAATGTATGGTTCCAATCTTCCAAGATGACATACTATAATCTCCCTTCCAATTTAATACAGTCCCTTTAAATGCATTTGATTGACAAAGAGAGGAGTAAAATTCTTCTGCCATATGTTCTACCTAGTACAATCTATACCACATTTGCCTTTTACTCAAAATTGCCAGGTTATAATCTTTTGTGATGTTCATTTCCCTTGCAACTTATTCACAGTCCATTATTAATGTCATATGAATTAAAATTATATATATATGTATATATATCTCACTTGCATGTACACATGTTCATACACATGCATGAACATTATTGCGTGTTCTTATGTAACCAATTTGTTATTATGAAAGGTGTTCTTTAATTTGTGCTTTCTTTGGCATGCCCTGACCTATTATGGTATACTCATATATAAGCTATGAGCTCATTGAATATGTGTATGCATGGGGTAGGGGGTTCAGGGGGGTGCTCTCACTTGTGTGGAGGCTTGTGTGGAGGTTTATGTGGAGGTCAGAAGTAGACATCCAGATGTCTCCTTAAACTACCTGTTGACCTAACATTTTGAGTGAGAAAGTAGCACTGAGTGTAGAGCTTTCCATTTTAGGAAGTTACAGTCCAGGACATGCATGTCCACCTCTGGGTTCTTTGGTCCATGACACCATGCCTAGGTATTACAGGGGTGCTAGGAATCAAACCTAAATTTCCCATGCTTATTCAGCAGGTACTTTACCCAGTAAGCTGTTTCCAGAGTCCTTATGGGTCCATTTTAAGGCTTCGGTCTAGCTTCTTAAACATATTTGCTCATCAATATATGTAATAAGAACCTGTTGGGCATTGAGTAGCAACAAAGATTGTTCCCAGGTACTTTCCAAACTAGCTGATGATACACAAGGGGAGTTTCCCCCAGATCCTTGTATGAAATGTGTAACTTCACCATAGACCCTGTTTATAATTCCCCACATCCAAATGCCAATCACATCATCAATCCTATTGATAGTACAGACTATTTTAAAGTAGATTACTGTCATAGAAATATTATATATTGGTATGGACAGGTATGTAATGGGTAGTACCACTGAGAAATAATTTTTTCTTTTGGGTTTTTATTTTAATTTATAATGCTGACATTTGTTTTCCTGCAAGTTCTGGGAGTAAGGAAAACCAACTCAGCTATAAAAACTTTCTTTTTAGGGTCTGAAAAAGAAAACCAACAACACAATTTCTTTCTTTTAAGATTCAATATAATTCCTCATTTGCATTTAAGGTCTCCCTCATTCATTGAGTTTTGAAAGCACAGCAGAACAAAGTTTCCTCCAGTTCTTGTCATTTCCTCACGGCTGGACACCCTCCACTGGGACCAGATAAAGAGCAGCATTATCTTCTGAGTTCCATTCAGCAAGGAGTCCTGTGGATACAGCTGGGGTCAGTGGCTCTGACTGTAAAAGGAGGCACCCCAAAGCCCAAAGTGGTTTGATCTCTGAGTCTTGCAGTCCTTGGCTACTCCAGGTGTTGTCTGAGCCAAAGAAGGACCTTTTTGTCCATTACTGACACACACACACACACACACACACACACACACACACACACACACACACACACACACACACACACACTCCTCAATTCAGCCAGTGTCATAGTTTCCAAATAAGGAAAACCACTTTATTTATTTATTTCCCAAGTGGATCATAGATTTTTCTTCACAATGGGAATACTCTAGCAGAGGAGGGCCGTCTAAAACTCAAAACCCAATGAAAGAGCTCAGAACTATATAAAGGAGAAGTTGCAGGACCCTGTCACCTGCTGCCACTCTTCCACCTAATAATAGAGCAATTGCTAGTTCATGGTGATATGCCAAAGGGAGGGGATTATGCAAGTGGCTTCACAATGGCAAGAAGTGGCACTTTGTTTCCTCCTGCTGCCACCCTACAAAGGCGGTAGTGAGAAACAGAGTCTGTTCACGCCAGTAGCCATGGGGCCCATCCTGGCATCCTGTCTGCTCCCCAGACAGCCAGCGCGTTCCCCATCACAGGCTTCACTACGTAGGCCCTTGCACACCATTATGGCTCAGTTTAGCTGGATACATCAGGCCTCCTACAGCACCTGCTCAGACTCCTAAATACCAGCTCTGCTGGGAATCGTCTCTGGCCCCACCTTCTGCTCTCCTCTCCTTTGTGATTATGTCTAATCCAACAGACACCTGCCTTGGCTTTGAGACATTACTGAGAAAAAAAGAGATGAAAAGACCTTTATATCCATTTGTATCCAAATCTTGTAAATAAGCAGCACAGGCCGTCTAGGGGGAAGTGTGAGAATCCACAGATGGGGGAGCCCATTCTCTCCACCAGTTCTGTGGGTTTGTCTTCATCTGGCCCCAAATTCAGACATCAAAAAAAGTAACTAAAGCCATGTTAAGTCCTTCCAGCCCTGCAGTGCAGACGGCAGTGAGGCTAAGATTTAGGTGAGATTACTACGCTTGCCACAGCACTGATTTAAAAAGTGGGGTATTCCTCATTTTGACTGGGTGTAACAAATGTCAAACTACTTCATTTCCTGAGGCACTGATGAAAATTATATGTCTCTAAACAGGAGGCTTCCCTTGTAACCGGCAATCTGTCTCTCCGAAGTCACCTTGATTTAATTTTTTTCATTAAAACTATTTTGAAATGACTTTGACATTAACATTGCTTTTGCATCAAAATATAACATAAATGCTACTTTTCTCTGAAATACTGAGGCTGAAATTAAACACTTTAGATAAACGAGTCATCTGTTCGGAATTTCTCCCAGGGTATACTAGAGCAAAACAAGCGTCTCTGCCTTTAAATAGGTAATGAAAATACACTAAGGAACACGGGGTTTTGCACTTAATCAAACTATTGTGGGAGAAATCTCAGGGAGACTGTGGAAAAATCCCAAAAGATTGTGCATTGTTCAAATGATATCTTTTTAAAAAATATTTGTTTTATTCCTGTGTGTGTGCATGTTTGAATATAATATACTGTCTCTATACATATATATATATATATATATATATATATATATGTAGAGAGAGAGAGAGAGAGAGAGAGAGAGAGAGAGAGAGTGCTGAGTAATATCAAGAGAGAGGGAGACTGAGATAAAGAGAGGAAGTAGAGAGGAGAATGCCATTTGGGTTAAGTATGGTACAAAAGAGCGAATTTCTTGGAGCTCAAAGTGATTGTAGAGTTCTAGAAGTCAAAACGGTCTTCTGCAAGCTGCTTAGCTCATAACCACTGAGCCATCTTTCCAGCCTGTAAAGAAATCTTACTGTGTGATATACTTAACAGTCGCAGGTAGACAGTGTTTCTTCCTTTGCCAGTTACCATGATAGAGCAATGTCCGTTTAGACAGCTTCCCTGTAAGATGAACCAGACAATATTTTTTCTCTCTCAGAGTAAAAGTTGAGGGAGAAGATCCTAAATAACCAATCAAGTATGTAGTTAAAAAATAATCAAGTGAGCTAAAAAAGTGTCCTGTTAACAGGACAAAGCCAAACCAAAGCAAAGTGAACCATGAGTTTAAGGCATTTGCCAATATGACCAGTAATTGTTATGCAATTGTTTTCATGTTCAAACCTAGACTATGGAAACATCTGATCTGAATGTATCCTTGGTATGTCTCCTTTTACTATGTGTGATAGTAAAACATTAATTTGGGAGTTCAGTTGACATATATCTACTGTGTATTGCTTATTGTTTCCTGCCAACATGAGGTTTTTAATTTGTACTAAGTACTTGAATAATACGTAATTTCAACTCTCTTTTTAAATATATAGGTGTTTTAGGGTTATTATTGCTGGGACAAAGAAGCATGACCAAAGCAACTTGGGGAAGAAAAGGTTTATTCAGCCCATTCTTCCTCATCACTGTTCATCATCTAAGTTCATCATCTAAGAAAATTGAGAAAGGAAAGGAATTCAAACAGGGTGGGAGCCAGGAAGCAGGACCTGATGCAGAGGGCATGGAAGGGTGCTTACTGGCTTGCCCTCCAAGGCTTGCTCAGTCTCTTTTCTTATAGAACCCAAGACCACCAGTCCAGGGATGGCTCCACCCACAATGGACAAGGCTCTCCAAGCATTAATTAGAAAATGCTCTACCAGTTTGCATGCACTCTGGTCTCATGGAGGCATTTTCTCAATTGAGTTTCATCCCTCAAATGAATCTACCCTGTGTCAAATTGACATAAACCCTGCCAGTATAATAGTCTATTATTGATTTTTTAAAAGATATTTTGAGAGGAACTGGCATAGGTTGTGAAACAAGGATACTTTACTAGGACAATAATGCCAGATGACATATTGCATAGAGTATTATGGCTTTGATGATGCTAAGTCTATCTGGAGATAGTTTAGCACTTGTGTGTAAAGCTGGATTGCAAAAAGCAAAAATGTTTTTATTTGTATTTATTTTTATGAAAAAAGAAATGAGATAATATATGTATGAAATATATATTGAGTGATTTTCTGTGAAAACGTAACCCTCTGACTGCTGGGCACTCTCTGTGTTAGAAGTAGGTGAGGCACAAGGACCAAATGGCTGCCCCTCCGAGTTTCCACTCCTGCCATCGTCCTTCTGTTGCATGCTGCGTATCTTAGACGTCTATGAGGCGTGGTGACTGGGCAGTGCCATACAAAGGCTCTATTCCTGCTGTCTTCACTCTGTGGGATTTAAAGCTGTGTGATACAATGTAATTTGCATGATCTAATTAACTTGGATTTTAAGTTCAGTTATCTTCTTTTAATGAACTAAATTCTCATGAAATGGGCCAGGGGCTTAGTCCTAAAGAATATCAGGGTCAAAGATAAAACCAATCATATAATCACTGTCAAAGCCAAGATACTGTGGGCCTGATTCTTACTTATGTCCAATGAGCTCATTATCAGCTACTTCAGGATGAGGGGGAGATGATATGAGATTTGAGTCATGCTAGAATTAATATTAAAAAAACGATTACTTGAAACCCAGATTGGGATCCACACCAATTCAAAGCAAGCCTTTCATTAACTGTGTGTTCTACAGTGGGATGCCAGGTACAAACAGCTATCACAGCAAGGGACTGAAAAATATTATCTACTGTACTTTACCCCATCCTACTCCTTTTTCCTACTTTTTGTGAGCTTAATAATTTGTATGTATATTGGCTCATTATGAGTGTGCATTTTAAATCATGTAGTCTATGTGCCATGAGTTGATTACTCTTTCTTGTCTCGTCTTGTACTACTGATGAGTCGTGTGACCTCCCAGATATCTGTTATCTCATGTAGAAAATGACGCTCACTCACCATATCCAAGCTAATTGTTTGGTTTCATAAACACTTAATGATGCTTAATTCTGAGAATCTTCTGCCTGGTTTTTAATGAAAAATGAAGAGGTCTCATAAACCTTCTCTCAGAATCCATAATCAAGTTTCTGTCTGTTAGAATTTCATGCACATGCACATGCGTGCACGCGTGCGCACACACACACACACACACACACACACACACACACACACACTACAATGTAATGTCACTATTAAACATGAAATCTGCTTGATTTTGGAATGACCTGAAATGTGACAGCATACATTACAAGCTGGGAAATTTAATGGCCAGTAAACTAACTATTTATTTATTTATTTATTTATTTATTTATTTCACACAAAGCAGCTGTAGTTAAGCAGCTGTCCAGGGGCTGTGAGCTTCAGAATTAGTAAGGCACACTGGGCTTCCTCAGCATTGACTGAAGGGTTAGATGGGCCTATTTAATTTTCCTTTATTAGGTCTGCCCTAAACATGGCAGTGTTAGCAAGAAGGTAGTTAGTGACTTATTTGCTTCATTAAAATTTATGGCACATTTTATGTTCACCATCTGGGGCAATGTCTGCCCACCTCACTGTTAAAATGTAACTTAAAACCATGTCTAGCACTGATAATTGCTGGAAAAAAAAAACAGAACCTATACACGGAATTCTTTTATTTTAATGCCAGAATTGGCCTGCCAGAAACTCAGCACACAGCAGTGGACCAGACAAAAGCAGTGTTTCCTGTCCTACCACAACCACTGTGAAAACACACACAGTGGTGTGTTTCAGTTTTTTTAGTATAAACTTTTTGTAAGTAAGGAGGGCAGAGCCATTTATTTATTTATTTATTTATTTATTTATTTATTTATTTATTTATTTTTAGAAGTTTCAATCCCCATGGAAAAATGGTGTAGCTTAAAACACCACTGGCAGAATACTATATACCTTGCTCTCCTGGGGTTAAATCTGGGCATGTTTTGGTTTAGGAGGCTAAAAATATAAAATCATTGAGTTAATTTAAATTGAAACATTATGAGATGTAAGAGGCTGCTGAGGTTTCAGAGGCTATCTGATTTACCAAACTATTCTGATGCGGTTTTGGTAAAAGATTAGCAAAGCTGTGCCTACTTAAAAGATTAACCTCCTGGCTAACTGCCAGGGCTGGTGTCAGAGTGGATAGAGGATAGTCTTCAATGACTAGGAGATCTGTTCCTCAATGACCCTCTCAGATGAGGAGAGGGATCTCTGAGATAATGCTCTGTGTTCCTAAGGGTATAGATGATGTTGACTAGTATTTTTATTCGAAACATAAATATATGTATGTATCATGCATACACGGTAAAATTTTGTATTGCCTGTGATATGCTGTAATGAGGCTTCTAACCTCAAATATTAAGATTGTAACATCCATAACTCTTCCTCCAGCTAGAATGCTCTTCTTTCAAAGATTCATGATCAAGATGTCAATATAATAGGAGATTGTACCAGGAGTGTTGTTTTCAAAGATAGTACTTGCTATTGTTGTTTTTTAATCTAGATTTTTTATATGTTTACATATAAAGCAATGCATTTCATTATGTTTTTTTAATGCATGCTTTCTTTTCTATTGAACATAATGGTAGACAATAAGGTCTTATTAGCCCAAAGCATTTTATATTTACTATGTAGGCAAAATGACTTTAAGCTTCTGATCGTCCTGCTTCTACCACCTGAGTGCTGGAACTGCAAGTCTATTCTATGTTAAAAAGAGCCTGGGTCAAACCCAGGGTTTCTTACATGTTAAGGAAATGCTCCATTGGCTGGGCCACATCATCTTCTCTTATCTGTTGTTGTTCATCTTCTTTCCCCATTCATCTTCCTGTCCCTCTGCCCCTGTATTACTGGTCTCTTCTCCTCCACCTAACACCTCTTCTGCTTTTATGTAACATGTAAGTAATAAATTATCCCCAAGAGAATAGTTTCAGACCTCATTTGCCCTACTCTGCTTTTGTTTCCTTATGCATGAAAGATGGGAAAAACTTTGTAGATGTAACGCACAGTGCTGTGAGGTTTAAACCAGAACTAAGACTTTCCCAAAAGCTCAAAGCATCATCTAAAAGCAGTCTACTAGCTGCAGATGCAGCTCAGTGGAGCATGTGCTTAGTATATGTGAGAACTTTGGTCCAATATTTATCACCAAAACCAAACCAAGCTAATCAATTATATAAAGAAAGATGATTTGTATTATTTTGAGTAAGGAAGACAGATTATGAGTTACGAATGTCTTCTGGAATCAGCATACATCCCTCTAAATAGCGATTAAACAGCTCACATAGAAGAAGGAACTGAACTTTAAGGAGCTCCAGAAAAGAAATACAGAGACCTCGGTAAATACTCACTGCTGATGGAGCTCAATAACCTCACTGCCAGGAAATCTCTTCTGCCTTTAGCTTAGATATCTGAGTATTTTAGGAGCCCGTTTTATCATTGGGCAGCTGCCAAAATGAAGTTTGAAGTAGGAATATAGGAATAAATACATAAGCATAGAAAGGAAATCAAAACAGATTTAACATATATACATGTGTGTGTGCATGTATGAAATCTAGTTAAAATATATAACATATAAACTATATAATATAATATATAATGTATAACATATTATATATTATATAATATAATATATAATATATAATATATAATATATAATATATAATATATAATATATAATATATAATATATAATATAATATATAATATATAATATAACATATAATATATAACATATAATACATAATATATAATACATAATATATAACATATAATATATAACATATAATATATAACATATAATATATAACATATAATATATAATATATAATATATAATATATAATATATAATATATAATATATAATATATAATATATAATATATAATATATAATATATAATATATATTCCTTTGTTTGTGACTGTGTATTACTGTGTAGTACTTACTTACCTGAAACATGCAACAATCCTGTCTGAGCCTCCCAAGTGTAGGGATTATAGGTTTAAATCTTCAAGTCTTGCTGATCTGGAATCTCCAATTTCTCCAACTAATCATTTGGCCAAAACAAAGTCCAGTGGGAACTATCACATATATTTCCATTTGATGACTCAATATTCCAGTAATGTATGTAGGCACTAAACAGAAATCTTCTGTTTATACCCTATCTTTAAGAAACTATATCAATCTAATCTAGTCTTTTCTAAGCACCCAATGTGATGTACTACTTAGTCTTCTGTTGTTGTGATAAAATGTCATGATACCAAGTGACTGAAGATGGAAAAGTTTACCTGTGAGATCACCAAGGCAGGTGTGCTGCTTTTTTGTAATTTGGTCTTATCAGCATGACAACTAAAATCATATGGGAAAAGAGAATCTAAATTTAGGAATTACCTCTAGGCTTGTAGGCAAGCCTGTGAGATATTTTCTTCATCCAATTAATGACAGGTATGCCCATTACACTATGGGCAGTGGCGGCCCTAGATGGGAGGCAGACCACCACAGGTTAAAGCTGGTCTTCAATAACAATAATGGAAGAATGCCCACATATACATAGAAGTTGAACAATGCTCTACACAATGATATCCTGGTCAAGGAAGAGATAAAGAAAGAAATTAAAGACTTCTTAGAATTTCATGAAAATGAAGGTACAACATACCCAAACTTACGGGATACAATGAAAGCTCTGTTAAGAGGAAAACTCATAGCTCTGAGTGCCTGTAGAAAGAAACAGGAGAGAGCATATGTCAGCAACTTGACAGCACACCTAAAAGCTCTAAAACAAAAAGAAGCAAATACACCCAGGAGGAGTAGAAGGCAGGAAATAATCAAACTCAGAGCTGAAATCAACCAAGTAGAAACAAAAAGGACCATAGAAAGAATCAACAGAACCAAAAGTTGGTTCTTTAAGAAAGTCAACAAGATAGATAAACCCTTAGCCAGAATAATGAGAGGACACAGAGAGTCTTTCCAAATTAACAAAATCAGGAATGAAAAGGGAGACATAACTACAGAAACAGAGGAAATTGAAAAAATCATCAGATACTACTACAAAAGCCTATATTCAACAAAACTTGAAAATCTGCAGGAAATGGACAATTTCCTAGACAGAGACCAGGTACCGAAGTTAAATCAGGAACAGATAAACCAGTTAAACAACCCCATGACTCCTAACGAAATAGAAGCAGTCATTAAAAGTCTCCCAACAAAAAAGAGCCCAGGTTCAGACAGGTTTAGTGCAGCATTCTGTCAGACCTTCATAGAAGACCTCATACCAATATTATCCAAACTATTCCACAAAATTGAAACAGATGGAGCACTACCGAATTCCTTCTATGAAGCCACAATTACTCTTATACCTAAACCACACAAAGAGCCAACAAAGAAAGAGAACTTCAGACCAACTTTCCATATGAATATAGACGCAAAAATACTCAACAAAATTCTGGCAAACCGAATCCAAGAGCACATCAAAACAATCATCCACCATGATCAAGTAGGCTTCATCCCAGGGATGCAGGGATGGTTTAATATACAGAAAACCATCAACGTAATCCATTATATAAACAAACTGAAAGAACAAAACCACATGATCATTTCATTAGTTGCTGAGAAAGCATTTGACAAAATTCAACACCCCTTCATGACAAAAGTCCTGGAAAGAATAGGAATTCACGGCCCATACCTAAACATAGTAAAAGTCATATACAGCAAACCAGTCGCTAACATTAAACTAAATGGAGAGAAACTTGAAGCAATCCCACTAAAATCAGGGACTAGACAAGGCTGCCCACTCTCTCCCTACTTATTCAATATAGTTCTTGAAGTTCTAGCCAGAGCAATCAAACAACAAAAGGAGATCAAGGGGATACAAATTGGAAAAGAAGAAGTCAAAATATCACTATTTGCAGATGATATGATAGTATATTTAAGTGATCCCAAAAGTTCCACCAGAGAACTACTAAAGCTGATAAACAACTTCAGGAAAGTGGCTGGGTAGAAAATTAACTCAAATAAATCAGTAGCCTTCCTCTACACAAAAGAGAAAGAAATTAGGGAAATGAAACCCTTCATAATAGTCCCAAATAAGATAAAATACCTCGGTGTGACTTTAACCAAGCAATTAAAAGATCTGTACAATAAGAACTTCAAGTCTCTGAAGAAAGAAATTGAGGAAGACCTCAGAAGATGGAAAGATCTCCCATGCTCATGGATTGACAGGATTAATATAGTAAAAATGGCCATTTTACCAAAAGCGATCTACAGATTCAATGCAATCCCCATTAAAATACCAATCCAATTCTTCAGAGAGTTAGACAGAACAATTTGCAAATTCATCTGGAATAACTAAAAACCCAGGGTAGCTAAAACTATCCTCAACAATAAAAGGACTTCTGGGGGAATCACTACCCCTGAACTCAAGCAGTATTACAGAGCAATAGTGATAAAAACTGCATGGTATTGGTACAGAGACAGACAGAAAGGCCATTGGAATAGAATTGAAGACCCAGAAATGAACCCACACACCTATGTTCACTTGATTTTTGACAAAGGAGCCAAAACCATCCAATGGAAAAAAGATAACATTTTTAGCAAATGGTGCTGGTTCAACTGGAGGTCAGCATGTAGAAGAATGCAGATCGATTCATGCTTATCACCCTGTAAAAAGCTTAAGTCCAAGTGGATCAAGGACCTCCACATCAAACCAGATACATTCAAACTAATAGAAGAAAAAGTGGGGAAGCATCTCGAACACATGGGCACTGGAGAATATTTCCTGAACAAAACACCAATGGCTTATGCTCTAAGATCAAGAATTAAAAAATGGGATCTCATAAAACTGCAAAGCTTCTGTAAAGCAAAGGACACTGTTGTTAGGACAAAATGGCAACCAACAGATTGGGAAAAGATCTTTACCAATCCTACAACTGATTGAAGGCTTATATCCAAAATATACAAAGAACTCAAGAAGTTAGATTGCACGGAGACAAATAACCCTATTAAAATGGAGTTCAGAACTAAACAAAGAATTCACAGCTGAGGAATGCCGAATGGCTGAGAAACACCTAAAGAAATGTTGAACATCTTTAGTCATAAGGGAATTGCAAATCAAATCAAAACCCTGAGATTTCACCTCACACCAGTGAGTATGGCTAAGATCAAAAACTCAGGTGAGAGCAGATGCTGGCGAGGATGTGGAGAAAGAGGAACACTCACTCTTCCATTGTTGGTGGGATTGCAGACTGGTACAACCATTCTGGAAATTAGTCTGGAGGTTCCTCAGAAAATTGGACATTGAACTACCTGAGAACCCATCTATACCTCTCTTGGGCATATTCCCAAAAGATGCCCCAACATATAACAAAGACACATGTTCCACTATGTTCATAAAAGCCTTATTTTTAATAGCCAGAAGCTGGAAAGAACCCAGATGCCCTTCAACAGAGGAATGGATATGCAAAATATGGTACATCTACACAATGGCATACTACTCAGCTATCAAAAACCATTGTTTGAATGAGTTTATGAAATTCATAGGCAAATGGATGGTACTGGAAAATATCATCCTGAGTTAGGTAACCCAATCACAGAAAAACACACATGGAATGCACTCATTGATAAGTGGATATTAGCCCAAATGCTTGAATTACCCTAGATGCACAGAACTCATGAAACTCAAGAAGGATGACCAAAATGCTTCACTCCTTCTTTAAAAGGGGAATAAGAATACCCTTGGCAGGGAATAAGGAGGCAAAGTTTAGAACAGAGGCAGAAAGAACACCCACCTATTCAGAGCCTGCCCCACATGTGGCCCATACATATACAGCCACCCAATTAGACAAGATGGATGAAGCAAAGAAGTGCAGGCCGACAGGAACTGGATGTAGATCTCTCCTGAGAGACACAGCCAGAATACAGCAAATACATAGGCGAATGCCAGCAGCAAACCACTGAAGTGAGAACTGGACCCCTGTTGAAGGAATCAGAGAAAGGACTCGAAGAGCTTGAAGGGGCTTGAGACCCCATATGAACAACAATGCCAACCAACCAGAGCTTCCAGGGACTAAGCCACTACTCAAAGACAAAATAGACTGACCCTGGGCTCCAACCTCATAGGTAGCAATGAATGGCCTAGTAAGAGCACCAGTGGAAGGGGAAGCCCTTGGTCCTGCCAAGACTGAACCCCCAGTGAACGGGATTGTCGGGGGGAGGGTGGTAATGGGGGGAGGGTGGGGAGGGGAACACCCATATAGAAGGGGAGGGAACAGATTAGGGGAATGTTGGCCTGGAAACCAGGAAAGGGAATAACAATCGAAATGTAAATAAGAAATACTCAAGTTAATAAAGATGAAAAAACAAAAAAACAAAAAAAAATCAAACTAAGCAAGCCGTGGCAAGCAGAAGAGTAAGCAGCAATCCCATCTGCTTAAGTGCCTGCCTCTGGGTTCATGTCTTGATTTTCTGCCATGATTTCTTCAGCAATGATGGCCTCTAATGTGTAGGACTAATAAAAGTTTTCCTCCTAAAGGCCAAATAAATGTTTCCTCCATTGGTTAAATAACTGTTTTGGCCAATGTTTTATCAAAGCAGTGGAAAGCAAACTAGGACACAGGAGAATGGTCGCAGCAAGGGGCAGGAATGCCAGAAGGAACACAAAGCTGAGAGCTCCAACCTTCACATGACAATCATGAAGCATTCTGAGTAATTCTGAAGGAGCATGGCGATTTAAGCTCTTGAACTCAACCCTTAGTGACTTACTTCCTTGAGCAATGCCACATCCCCTAAACCTTCTAGAACTGCATCACCAATTAGGGACCAGGTACTCAATTTCCCAAGCCTGTGGGGTGGTTGTTACTCCAACACCATACTCCACTAGATAGTTTTTGGTGTAGTTTCAGAAGAACTTGACTTCTTTAAATAGAAGATATTTAAAAATAGTTCTTTGTCTCTGTTTTTCAGAGGTTAACCGTATACACACTTTTCTGTTCATTTTCAATGCTTTGCTTTCTGTTATTTTTGAAAAATGAAAAATTTTTATACAGAGACAACCCTGCCCATGGAAATCCCCATGCGAAAGTGATCTGACCTTACTCGTCCAATCTGAACATAAAGAAATAATGTTAGAGGCTTTTTTTTACTCTTACTGGAAATGGATTTTTCTTCATATCATATGTTCTGATTCTGATTTCCCCTACCCCAACTCCTCCTAGTTCCTCCCAACCTCTTCTCCTCTCCAGATGCTAACACTTGCTGTTTTTCCTTAGAAAACAAATAGGCATCTAAAATCATAATAAAATTAGATAAAACAAACAAATCAAAATAGAACAAAACAGACAAAAAAAGAGCCAAAGGGAAAAAATATGAGAAACACATGTAGATGGAGACAAACATGTTTGTTCACAAAAGCCATAAGCTAAATATAGCCCCTTCTTACAGAAACAGACACAGACTATTTTTGGTGCAAACAGAAAAATTCTAAGCTAAAATAAGTTTGCTAACATTGTTCATAGGTTTGTATTTCTATCAATGCCTGAGACATGAGACTGGGAGGAGCTGGGGGAAGGAAAAGAAATGTGAAGTGATATAGTTCTATTCTAACTAAAGTAATTAAAAACAAATAGAGATATTTTTATTATAACAAAGATATATAAACAGCTACAAAATATCATATCTAATAACAAGACTAAGTACCTAATTTTAAAAATCCATTTATTTTCTCTATCAAGGAATTCAAATCAGAAGTCAGTTTATGTGTCATATAAATAAGTAGAAATTTATTCTGAGCCTTCTGTGGGGCTTCGAAGTCCATGATCAAGACATGAAACCAATTACCCTACGAAATAACAGAACCAAAACCACTTAACACATCCAATACTATGTGTGCATACATACATAAAGATGATGCATGATACAGCAGAAAATACTCAAACCACAAGAAAACTTAATATTAGAGTGTAACCAAAAAAGTGATTTGGGGGGAAATTTCAAATATTACATGTTTATATTAGATAAAAATAGAGATTTCCAGGCCAATATATTAAAGTAACATCTTTAGAAATTAGAAAATAAAAAAAAGCCAGTTAAACCCAAATTATATTGGAAGAAATCAATAAGGATAGCAGTCAGCATCAATCAAATAGAACAAGGAAAAAATAGAGAAAAATAAAAGTGTAAAATCTGTGTTAATAAAGTAACCAATAAAAGAGGAAAAATAAACATGAATAATAAAGTAAGTCACAAATAGGCAAAATTGAGAACGAAGGTGGTCACTACGGTTAATACAGATGATACTTGAGCATCATACATAATTTAAGAAAGTAAATTTTATGGTGTAGATGAAAATGACTAACTGAATAAAATATGCAAAATGAGAGCTTACTCAAGACGAAAAAGATAGCTTAAACAGTTTTATCAACAAAATTGATTTGTAGTATAAATTATTTCTTTCCATGATAAAAATTAGAACACATTATTCCAATATTTCCTCAAATTTTTTCCTTAAAAATTGGCAATAAGTAATTCTAATTCTACACAACTTTTTCATAATATAAAAGATAATGGTAAATAGAATGACTTGGTTTTTGCACTTATTTTTAGTTTAAATTATATGTGATCTCTCTCTCTCTCTCTCTCTCTCTCTCTCTCTCTCTCTCTCTCTCTCTCTCTCTCTCTCTCTGAATGCAGTTGCCTATGGAGGCTGTTGCATCCTCTGGAGCTGGAGGTTGAGGTGGTTGTGATTTGCTGTGGATGTTGAGAACCAAAGCAAGAGCAGCAAGCTCCCTTAAATACTCCAGCTCTAGTAAGCATTTCTTTTGTTGAGGCCAGATTTGTTCAAATGCCAAAACAATGCACGAAAAATATGAACTAACACTACACAAAAAGATCAATAATTTTTAACAGCAAACTTAACATCATATTCAGCCATATATAAAAACCAAATCCCTTATGTTCAAATAGAATTTACCTCCAAAATATAGTTATAGCTGAGAAAGATCAACCAATTTAGTTTATCATATTTACAGACTAAGAGGAGAAAAATTGTCCCAAAAGGAGAGAATAAATATAGAGATAATGTCAATATCCATGGATGATAAAAATCCCAGCAAGTCTTACCTGTCAAGAAGTAGAGAGGACATTTTCTAATCTGATAAGCAGTTACAGACAACACCAGAAAAGGGCATCATACTCAGTACTGAAGGAGTGCCTGTCTTTCTCCTATCGCCTACAGCAAAGTAGGAGCTCACTCCATTCAAAGTTTTATTAGCGATCTCAGGTAGTAAAGAACCAATAAAAGCACCCAGTTATAAAAGGAGAAATATAACTTTTTAAATATTTATTCGGAAGGTAGGGTCCTTACTCCAGTGCATTTTTGGACATCAGAGGACAACCTGGACTCCAGGGAACTCCCCAAGACTGAGCCACCAACCGGACAGCATATACAGGCTGGTCTAAAGCCCCTGGCACACATATAGCAGAGGTTGGCCTCTGTCAGAGATGAGCCTAATCCTCCAGGGACTTGAAGTCCCAGGAAAGGGGGAGGTCTCTTGGAGGGGGGAGCACCCTCTCAGAGGCAAAGGTGAAGAGGAATGGGATGAGGAACTGTGACAGGGGAACCGGGAAGAGGGGGTGAGGCTGGAATGTAAAAAATAAAATAAAAAGAATTTCCTTACAACCATTTGTACCCTGGCTAGAGGGAGAACATTTCTCATGATGGTTTAGCTGTTAGACTACCATGCCTTGTGCAACACAGCTTGCAAAGTCATGAGACTCTGTTGTGTTTGGTTCAAACACCACTTTTCTGGCCATATAACAAGTGATTTGGCTCATTCTGTCATCTCATCCTTAGGTCAAATAAAAGGCTTCTCTCAGGTGATCTGTTTTTGTTTGCCTTTGCTAGAGTAGGCTGAGCCAGATAGACCAAGGGAGGAAAGGCTGACGGCAAGGGAGGTGAGAGAGTGCTAAGCCACCTAATACGTAGAGCCAGACAGAGGCTGAAGACAAGTTGTAAGCTTGCACAGAGAAGATATAGTAAGTTGGCAGCAGCAGATAGAGAAATATTAAAACAGCTGCAGTGGGGATGTGACACTACCAGTGTCAGTGCAGAGGTGCCAATGGCAGCCCCACAGGTCAAGGGCTTATTCATCCTATGTCCCAAAGAGGGAACAAGTTGCTGGCAAAGGTTAGGGAATCCTGACTCTCAAAGTGTAAGCAAAATTTATATTTGTAACAAAGGGCTAAGGGTCCTAAGACCCCAGTTGGGACCTTAACACAATAGATCTAAGTGTCACAGTATACAATGCCTGCATGTGAACTATAACAGTAGGGGTCCCAACTGCTACACCCCCAAAAGGAGGTTGCTAGTGCCTGCCAAAGCACTGTTATCTCCTGAGAATCAGCCATAGATATGATCCACTATCGTCCTCCTACTTCCTCTTTCTCCCTTTTCGTCCTCTTTCTCCTCCTCCATTTTCCACCTCCTTCTTCCTCCTTTGCTCATGCTATTTTTACAAGTTATGCAAAGAGATTGGTAGGATCCCATTCAGATAATGAGGAGTGTCTAGCAGAATTGAGGAAGTGCTAGGAGTAGCACTTGACGTGCTTCCCTCCCTGAAAGAGGTTTCTCTCTCTCTTTCTCCTTCTCTCCCTCTTCCTCTCTCTCTTACGTCTCTACTCACCCATCTCTCTTTTTCATCTTTTGTCTTGCTTTGTCTGTCACATCTATGTTTATATACTATATGTGTGTGTATGTATGTGTATATATGTGTTGATTTCTACTACCACTGTGAAAATATAAAAAATAAGCCCCGTGACATCAAATGCAAACAAATTCTCCAGTACCTCACATAATCAAATTCCAGAAAATCCTTACCTACCTAGGATGTGATATTTTCTGAATCATGTTATATTAAAATTATGGATAAGATAAATTATACAAAGGAAAGATTATGATACATACTTGTCTTCTGTTTCCTAAAATTTTTATTCCAACAAAGAATGGAATATGACTAAAATCTTATCTTTCTCCATGGTTGTAAATCCAGCATTAAATAATCTGAAATTTTCATGTTAGATTTTGGAGTCCCGAGGAAAATTGGACCTTAAATCTCAGGTGACAAAAAATCATGTTTTTCCTGGGATCACATGACTACTTGAACCTCAGCTTCTTCACTACATGCGGTGGGCTGTGGTGCTGACACCTGCCATCTGGGTAGCAGATAAGTACTAAGTATCCGTGCATTCATTTTTCTCTGCTTTTGACAATAGATGTGACTAGGGGCTGACTTGACTTCATGGAAATGATGGATTATAATATGTTACTTCTATAAATTGCTTTTTGTTTACAGCATTTTATCATGGAAACAGAAATGAAACTAGGGCAATGAGTGAAAAAGCTCAGCTGTGAAATATCTAAGCTGGATTCACACTCTTTGTTTCTGGATAGTGGCTTCCTAGACAGCCCTGTTGGTCATGAATGTGCCATCCTTCTGGAATGCCATGCACAGCCTTCCATTGTTTTCATTTAGGTTTTTGCCCCCTACAATCTTCCTTCAGAACCCCCGTTGGAGTTTAGGGTAGTGTAGATAATAAGCCAGCACCCACTTGAGATGACATACCGCTCTCAAAAATTTTAAATGTTTTTGCATTTTACTTCTAAAAATCCTGATTGTGTGTGGCTCTCTCCTCTGTGAATTCTGCCTTGATTGGCACAGCCAACCTCTGGTTAGTGTGAGTTTAAGAACGGAAGAGCAGAGTCCTTCTGCCTTGCCCAGCCCTCAGTGTTGATAACCTCCTATGTCTTATGAATGCTTCGGAGTCTTGCAAGAAAAGCTAATTAGGGAATGTCAAGAAAGCTCTCCAAGATTCTCCGAGGGAAGAGCACCATGTGACGACTCTGTATCATTAGTATAAAAGTAAAAACCATTCCTAACCTCATGGCCCTTAAAGGATCTTTATAGGCTGCTAGCACATTTAAGAAATGCAATTATAGACTTTCTAAACTGGAAGGTATCTCAAGATGTGATCTATACTTTGCCTCAGGGGAGACTATGGTTCCTTCATCCCATATAACTTACCAACCTATTTCTAAGACCTCTATAAAATCAATAACAAAGTTGACTTCATAATTCGCTTCTATCATTCATATGTCACATGATGATTATGTCATTTCAGCCTGAAGGGAATATGATGCAGGATATATTCTGGAACCAGTTACAAACTGCTAACCTCCTACCTTTGCAATAGCAAAGGTCAGTACTGTATAGATGAGTGATGGTAAGGTTGGGTTTGACTCTGAACTTGGGTCAATTTTTGTGTGACAAAAGATTTCATTTGAAATGGCTTCCTTATAAAAACTTAAGGACCTCTTTGCCACAGGAAGTAGGAAAGATGTCCAGCTTTCCCATTCTGCTTTCAACCATGTTGATATTTACTATATGTATTATAGACCAAAAACATCAAATTTGGGTTTTAAATTAATTTTTAATTGTGTGTATGTGTGTGCGTGCATGTGTGCAGAATGCACCATGTGCAGGCAATGTACACAAAGGACAAATGTTTCAGGTCCTCTGGAGCAAGGATACAGAAGGTTATGATCTGTCGGATGAGGCTTTAGTCTGCTGCAGCACTCCATCTCTCCAGCCTCTAAAATCAGATTTCAAATTGAAGTCATGACTGTACACGAGCTAAAACATATGAAATATTTTTAAAAGAACATTCAGAAAGCTCACATTCATATCATGGTGACTACAAATATTCCTTATAAACGGGTCAAACCACTTTCTACTGCAGCATGACATTCATAAAAATATTAAAACAGACCAAATAGAGTTATCTAAGGAAAAGAGAATGCTTATGCATTTTAGTTCTGATATGTATGGATCATTAGAGAGTAACACATATTTAAAAATAGTCTAGAATCTAGCTTTTATTTTTCTTATGATTTCTAAAGGGTCATATCCGTCATCTAGGGAAGCATTCGCATGGGTCTTCCAAGCAGATGCTGGCTTTCCTTCCACTCCCTCTGGTTCATTTTCTTATGTGACCTGCTTTATGTCACTTCCTTCCTCTCTGTTCTTTGGTTTATTGCATGAAGCCTCTAGACTTTACTTCCGCTCAAAGCCATTAACTTAAGAAAATTAATCCTGCTGTACCAGGCACTTGAGAGAGCACAATGCTCAGGCACAGAGTCTGTGCTCAGTGCCCAGTGGTATTTCACAACAACCTATAACAGATTAGCGAAAAGAGATGTAGATTTTCAGCGGCTTCTTTATTTGGATGGTTTTATTTGATTTTATTTTTGTTTTGTTTGTTTGGTGACAGGGAACTTAAATTTGTTCTTTATTATACTTTTATTTACCTGTGTTTTATGTGTCAGTGTGCATGTGTTTACAATGGCGCATAAGTGGAGGTCAGAGGACCACATTGGGAAGTCAGTTCTCATCTCTAACCACATCATTTCTGGGGATCAAAGTGAGGTCCATAGGCTTGGCAGCAAGTGAGTTTATGGACTGAGCCATCTTGCTGGCTCTGAAAACTGAATTTTTATTCAGCTGCAGGTAATACCAAGGCTAGGTTTCATCTAGTAGCCACTATTTAAATAAATACGTTCCAGGACTTAGATTTCTATATAAAGGTGCATGCCAGAGGTTTTATTTGAGAGTACTATTAAGTAAACTTCCCCAGGGGCCTTTTAAAAGACTGTATTTGAATTATAAGTAGACATAGCCCATTTCCCACACTTTGCAAGCTGCTGTGAAATCTCACTTCCTGAACTACTAAGGGAATGGCCCCTGTATAGGTTTGGGGGAAGCATTAAAAGTGTGTGTGTGTGTGTGTGTGTGTGTGTGTGTGTGTGTGTGTGTGTGTGTGTGTGTGTGTGTGTGTGTACATTAGGCTGATTTTGAAGTTCTGTGATCAACAACTTGTCCTAAAAGGCTTTTGATGTATACACGGCTCATTACGTAAAGGTCAAAACCGGACAATGTGCTGTTAATTTCCCTTTGCGAGAAAAATCAATAACAGCATCATCATTCATTAAATTTGACAGAAGCCAAGAAAGGTAGATGTGAAGAACAAGTCAATACTCACTCCTGATAGGATTGACTTGCTGTGGGGAAGGTATAAGACATCAGATTATTTATATACATTGATCAACCCAATACCTGATTCTGTATTTAGGAAGGGGCATTTTACCTCAGGGGCTTTCATCTATAATCTAGCTTTGTAGTTCTGTGAGTTACTGTTCAATGTTCTATTCTGAAACAAGAGTTTCACATTTAGCTGCTATGCATTAAATGAGGTCTTTTACAATTGCATTTTATTAAGACTAAATGGTGCCTAAATCGCTTCAAAAATATTTATTGCAATAAGCATTTTAAAGATGATAAAGTTTCACTCTCCCTCATTATAGCTTTGAGAGGAACTCTCAATGACGTACATCTTAGAGGATTTTGGGATAGCTCAGTTTCTCAGACAAATGCTGAAAATATGCTTGGCTTGTTCTGGTTCTTCCCAAGGCCCTGAGGTGTTTGTGCATTTTCTTAGACAAACAGAGTTCTAATACTACTTTGACACTGATATTTATATTCCTGTCTAACGTTGATTGTAAAATTTGGATATACCTCTATAATAAAAGTGTTAAGCAGCATCTATCATACTTGCAATATTCTTTTTCTTTTGTTGTGTTTGGTGTGTGTGTGTGTTATGCATATGCATACACATATGTGTGCACTCCAGTCCATGTGCTTATCCAAACATTTGTAGAGGCCAGATGTTCTGTCTATGACCCTCAGCCTCATTTCCTTGTGGCCCAGTCTCTCACTGAGTCTGGAGGTCCCTTTCTGTATTCTTTTGCTTTAGTCTGGGCTAGCTGGCCAGCAAACACCTGTGATCTTTCTGTTCATGCTTATTCAGCACAAAGGCCATGCGGTCCAGTGAGTGCTCCTGCTCCCACCCCACCCCTCACCAGGCTGGGATTACAGATGTGTGCTGCCAAGTCTGGCTCTCTATGGGAGCTGCAGATCCGACTCACATCCTCATGCTATGAGGCATGCATTCTCATATATACATCCATCTTGCCTATGCTTTCATGGTATTAAAGGAAAATTTATATATGGCAACTATTAACCCCCACCATAAAAACAGACAGGAATTCTTGAGTATGTCACATTTTCATAGGAAATCTGAATAAGAAATGTCTTCTTTGTTTCTCCAGACAACTCTGGGTTGGCCATAGTTCTCAGTGGACAACAGATGGCAGCCACTGGACATGTTGGCCGAGTTCTCCTTTGTTCAATGGCTTCTTGGTCTCCCAGGAATCCTTTTGTCATGTTAGAGGTGGCTTCATTTGCATTAGGATACAATCCAATACACAGGTGATTCTGACTTGTACAAGAAAGCAGGCTGAGTGCATATGTAGCAGAGGAAGGCCTTGTTGGGCACCAATGGGAGGAGAAGCCCTGGGTCCTGCCAAGACTGGACCCCCAGTGTAGGGGAATGTCAGGGGGAGTGGGAAGGGGGGTGGTTGGGGAAGGGGATCACCTTTATAGAAGAAAGGGAGGAGGATGGGATAGGGAGCTTATGGCTGGGAAACCGGGGAAGGGAATAACATTTGAAATGTAAATAAAAAATATTCAATAATAATGATAATAAAAAAAACTAAAAAATAAAAAGAAAGAAAGAAAGAATGATAAAACAATATGGGTGTCATCAAGTGAAAGCCAGTAAGTAGCAGTCTTCTATGGTCTCTGCTTCAGTCTCAATTCCAGGTGACTGCTTGAGCTCCTGCTCTGACTTCTCTCAATTTGTAATGTAAAATAAACTCTCTCCTTCCCTAGGTTACTCTTGGTCAGTATTTTACTAGCAATAGAAAAGCAAACTAGGACAATTCATCTTTTCTCAGTTGGTTGGTGATGGAGTAGCTGTGGGTTTTTATTTTTATTTTTATTTGGAGGGACATCAACTTACATACACTTATGGTGGGTTTATTGGGATATATTTATGTGACTTGCAATGACTTTCACAATTACCAGTTATTTTATTTATTTTCAGACATCATGATGGAGACTTGGGCTTCTTTTCAAGGGAGAAATTCCCAAAGGCTATTTGATGCTTGTGGTGATTTGGATGACCTCTGCTTAGCTCCAGTACCTGAACACTTAGCTCCTAACCAATGACACTGCACGGCAAGCAGTGTGATCTTGCTGGAGAAGTAGATAACTGGATTGGGCTTGGAGAGCCAATAGCCACACTACACCCAGTTTGCTCTCTCTCTTACTTGCTTATGCTGAGGATGTGATCCCTTGGCTTCTTGCTCTGGCTGACTGTTGCTACTCTTCTCCTTCATAATAGACTATTATCCCTCTGAAACCATAAGTCAATATAAACTCCTTTTTCCCTAAGTTGCTTGGGGCTATTTCTATCTAATCACAGCAACAGAAAAGTAACTAATAGAGTGGTTATGCCAATTGTTTTCACAATAAGGAGATAATGGGTTGTTAAAACTGATCATATGCTGGAAACTTGTCTTCTGCTAAGGTACACCAACTAATAACTGGCCTTTTAGAAGTGTTGATCTTGTATTTGACTTTCGCCAAACATCTTCCCATTGGATTTCTACACAAGTTCAGCAGCAAAGGCATGAGATGCAGGGCCTTTCATTATTTTTGAAATATGAAAATATTCTGTAAAAATTATCTTCTACAGAGTGTCCATGAACTGTGCAAACTTCCATGTTATTATCCAATTTTTTTGATCAAATTATTCTTTCTAAGATCACTTCTGCTTACTTAAGAATGTTTTCTGCCAGAATGAACACTCAACTATGAGTTAGGAAATACAAGAGGGTCTCTCTCTCTCTCTCTCTCTCTCTCTCTCTCTCTCTCTCTCTCTCTCTCTCTCTGTGTGTGTGTGTGTGTGTGTGTGTGTGTGTGTGTGTGTGTGTGTGGTGTGCAAGTATCACACAGAGCAGACTTGATTTATGACTTTATTACTGATGCTGAGCCAAAGAAATGACCAGGAGTATATAATGTGCTTCTGGGTATGTTTTTGATTTGACTTTGATTAGGGTGATGTAGACAGGGAGATTTTTGAAACCTAATGGTGCTTCCTGGGAGGAGGCTGGTGTTGGACTCTCCATCAACCTGAGCACCCTCAGAGCCGGTGCTAAGAGGAACTGTTCTGACTGCTCAGAAGACAGAATAGGCAGCCTGGTTTTTGTAGTCCGGCTGATTTTTCAAGTCATGAGTAGAAGCTGCTATCCTGCTGCTGACCCTAACTGCACGCACCCCATGGCTAATCAGGAAATTTCTCTTGTGTCATTAGGCACAAGTCTTCCAAGATCATTATTTCATTGAGCACATTGTGTAGGAAATTTCGGGGAGTTTCTTTGAGTGGCTTTGATCCTTTAGCAAGATGCAAAATTCTCAACTCAGTTAGGAAGAGATCACTCTATAATGAATGTCTCACACAATGAGAAGTTCTATTCTTGATGCTAAGAAATTTTTGATTTGCAGCACTTAAGGAAATGAATTTATACTTTAACACAATGGAATAGCCTTGTATCTTGGAGGAATTGGAGATAGCCAGGAAATTTTTTTAGAAATAGTGGAAGGAAAATAATTCCATCAGGAGAGAAGAATAGGAACAAGATATGAATATGTGAAAAGAGCAAGAAACTGTCTATCAAATCAGGATACTTTACAGCAATTAACTGTCAACCAAACTACAGTGGAGAAGTTATAGTATTCTTGGCCAAATTCAAAACAAATTCAACAGAAGCCTTGATGCCTGGATTGCAGATAGGTCATCTTTCTTAAGCAAAAAAGAAAGAGCTTGAATTAATGGGAGCTTTGCCGTCAAAATGTAAACTGAATCTGGTCCATATTCCTTGCTCATTATTATACTGGCTTCTCTTTCATTTCCAATGGGAAAGCAAAGCCTCTCTACCCCCGAACATATCACATCACCCCATGGGATAATAAATTCTGAAGATTAATGAGTTCTTAATGACCTAGTTATCTCTTAATTATTGAGAGAGCACATACTCATAATAAAAGTCTCTCTCAAAGAAAACGCATCTAATAAGTGCTGGGCATAATCACATTGTGTTCATCTGAATGAATAGGAACCAGAATTAAAGCAACAGTAACAACAAAATGGACAAGGTACAAAGCAATGACCATTCATTCGGGTTTATGTTAGATGACTTCATGAAAGTGGATAAACTACACATTGTCCTGCCATGCAGACATGATGTCCTGAGTTCTAGCAACACACACACACACAGACACTCACAGACACACACAGTTACACAGACACAGACATAGACACAGTCACACAGACACAGAGACACAGACACAGACACAGAGACACAGACACACACACAGACACACACACACACACACACACACACACACACACACACACACACACACACACACACACACCTATAATCCTAAATCCTAGCACTTCAGGGCTAGAGAAGTGGTTAGGAGGTAAAACTGTTGTTTCAGAGAACTGGTGTTCAGTTCCCAACATGCTAGGAGGCTCACAACTATATAAACTCCAACTCCAGGGAATATCGTCCTCGTCTGGCTTCTAAGGGTACCACATTCACATGATCATTCCTACATAAACATACATTTATCTACATAATTCAAAATACAATCTTAATGGGTGATGTGAAATTTAGTATAACAGCTTTATAGGAAGATAAGAGAACTCCCAGAACTGGCAGGAGAGTTAGCCTGGTGCATACAATAGAAAAAACAAGACCCTCTGTTTCAGTTTCAACAAAGTAGAAGGCAACAAAGTTGTTTTCTGGACGCCAAAGGACTAGCATGCAGGTAAGCTCACACACACACACACACACACACACACACACACACACACACTTGGGGGGGAGAGACAAGATGAATTTGAAAAATACAAAAGAAAGGTTTTTTTTAAACCAGAAAAACAAGTCTCCCTAGTTTTGTAGGAAACTAAAATTAAAATTAAAAAAAAAAAAAAGGTGAAATCAGCAGACCTATTTTTTTTTTTTTTTTTTTTACTATCTACTTGCCAAAATGTAGGACTTCACAGACCAGTAAGAATAAAATGATATTTACAATGGTAGCTCTTTTAATCTACGTATGTTGCTCAGTAACTGATACGAACCTGTTGGGTGACTGTTCTTGACCCTCCCAAAGATACTGCTTTGCTTCTGTGTTTCCAACCTCTTGTTTTTCACTTTAGGGCATTTGAAATTGGAAATGGGGAGGGTCGGTGAGTCTCTTTCCACTGTCATAAAATGAATTCTTGGGAGCTTGAGGGCCTCTGCTAACAATTCCTAATGAGACTTTATTAACCCTGGATAGCACCTTGTGGAATATTTATATAGAATAGATGCTTGTCAAGGACATTTTTGTTTTATTAATAGCATGCCAGGAAGGCATGAAAGGCCCCAGAGGATTAAAATAGCCAACTTAATGGTGAGTGTGTCTTTTCCTTCTAGACGATTGTCTCACTCCAGGTCCAAGTCAGATTGAATCCCAAATATCCAATACATCATAGTTCCAATGCCAGGTCTGCGCTGTCAAGCAGATGGTCAGGGTCTACTGGCTTCACCTCTTTCCTTTCTCTGTCTCTCTCTGTCTCTTTTGTCTCTCTCTCCCTCTCTTCTCCACGCTCTGCCAGCAAGTATCTTTTTCTGTTGGGAAAAAACTATTTTTTTAATTTTGTTTTTTGTATATTATAGTTTGTGTGTGTGTATATACGTGTGTGTGTATGTGTGCATGTACGTGTGCGTGTGCGTGTGTGTGTGTGTGTGTGTGTGTGTGCCTGTGCCTGTGATGAGCATCAATAGACAGCCTTTATAATTTAATTTGAATTCTGTGTCTAAATATATAGTTATTTTTCCATGAAAAAATGGAACTACCTTTGGGATGAAAACAAGGATCCCACTTGAAGGTAAACATAGAAGTGTAACAAATCACAGGAAGATAGATTCGGCTTAGGGAAGGGGAACCATGTAAGACACAGTGCTATGTGTGCTGAGTAGTCTCTCTCAAGGTTGGGACTGTTGAAAGAAAGAGGTGACATATCTCAGGAAATGCAGGATGTTGGCTGCAGGACTTCAGTGTGTACAGGGGACTGGCTGCAGGGTCTGCCTGAGATATGCAGAAAGTCTTTTTGAACTTATTTCTGAATCACGCATATTGAGAAATGCACGTGACATGGAAATAATTGTTACACCGCATTATTTAGGAAGTAATGAAAAAATAAAAATAAAAATCTTTGAACTTCCAGTTCAGACATAGTGGTTTTTCCAATCTGTCCATGGCTTATTGTGTCTGTAGATGGGAAACCTATGCATTGGAAGGCAGACAATGTCATGTCAAACCAAATAAAATGTTCAAAGCAAAGAAACCCTACTCAAACTGTAAACTTAAAAATTACAGATGTGGATTGAAAACTGTTACTGGTCTGGGTCTTGTTCTACTGAGATGTAATTTTTGTTTGTGATTTTTGAAAGAGGTTTTCCCAGAGGAGCCTTGGCTTGCCTGGATCTCAGTTTGTAAATCTTACCACTTTTTAACTTGGAGCAATGTTCTTGCCTCTGCCTCCTAAGTGCTGGTATAGTGATTAGGCGCCACCATGCCTGACCACACACTGAATTTAGGTACTTGGTTCTGAAGAACGTTTTGAAGATGCTAGCATTTACTCCAGCGATGATCTGCTCTGAAGGTGCAGAGAGGATCCATCCATTCACCACTGTACACTGGTAAAACAAAATGAAGCGTGTTGGCGGTATGGCCAGCGATTTGCAGTTACTGCTCTCTGGTAAGAATTTAATTGGTGACCAATTTAAATGCAGGAATCTTCTATGCATTTAAATATCATTTATCCTGAGAAGTACACATTACCAAAATGAACAGGGGACCCCATTGGGACTTAATTAAGGAAGGCTGAGCTGGGAAGTGACAGTTTCCATGCTGTTTTGGAGTGTGCTCTAGCCCTTGTTCCCAACTCCTATGTAACACAATTAATATCTCGTATCTAGTTTTAATGGAGGCAGTAATTCTAGTAAGATACATTATTGCTTCTTGGCCCAAAGAGAAATGTTCATACATTTCTCTTCTTGCTGCTATCTGTCAAACTGACTGGTTTGGTCTGTACCCTGAGACATTACATATTCAGGAAAGCAGTTGTTTCCATATGTCTTGTGGGAAAACGATCCCCCCATCACCACCATTTTTTTTTCTTTCAAAAAGTCATGAGGTTTGGGGAACATTTTTCTTTTTTGCTTCCCCTCTGCACATATCAGGTGGTAGCTATTACAGCATTCCCAGTACATGCCCCCGGGTGTGAGACCTCCAGCTCCTATAAACCCTGGGAATATTCATTTCACAGGAGATAGACTTACCAAGTTGTTTTCTGAACCAAGAGCAGGGCTGCAGAGCTCTGCCCAGTTCACAGCAGAATTCAGCTGAGGAAGAACAATCAAAGGGTGCGACTGGAAAACTGTTACTGTTTGGAAAGGAATGATGGGCAGTTCATCGTCTTGTTTTCTATTTATTTAACAACACCGAGCCTATGGGAAATAATGCCTTGTTTGTAAACAACTTCTTTTTATTACCTTTATTATTTCCGGGACATTTTCCCATCCACAATTAAAGACTCGGAATAAACTCAGCTTGTGGAATGCATTTGTACTTCATGAGAGATGTCTACAGTTTTCATGATGAAGAGCAGACAAAGACCTGAGTGCATATGTACTGTTAAGAGCACCAAATGCCAGATGTTTACAGCCTGAGACAGTTCCCCTACAGAGAACTTCTGCCAACACCAACTAAACCTGACTCCTCACTCAGCTCTTCATAATAATCTGATCTCATTCAGTTTCCACAATTAACCTGCCTCTTTGCTTTCTAATGCATAAACGAAGTGCACCAAGTTTCCAGAGTGGTGCTGGTATGCTTATCAAAGCACACACTCCTCCAGATCCCAGCTTTCCTATATGTGCGTTCTCACTGTCCTTGTTTTCCTATTCTTCATCCCCTATGCCCCAGTCAGATCAGTTCCTAAACTGAGCAGATCACAAGAGACTTTGCTTTGGCTGGTAGAATAATTCTACACTAATAGAATGCATTGGGAAGTAAATTTTCTGTTTTTGATTTGGAAGAACAGAGAGAAGTAATTAATTATCTGATATTGAAGAGCAAGAAGACTCAGAGAAGAAAGGCACCTGCCTCCTAGCCTGACTATCTGACCTCATCCACCCACATGATGGAAGGAAATAAGCATCTCCATTGGGGTTATCTTCTTACCTTCACACATGGCTGTGGCATCTGTGCTCCACTTCCACCAAAGAAATGAACAAAACCCCCAATTAACTAATATAACTTATTGATAAACTCATCCTTCCTGGAGATTTCTATTTTGGAAGACTATAGATCCAATTTTTAAGGTCCACATATATTTTTCAGATTGTTCATATATTCCCATGTGAGTTTTGGCAGTATCATCTTGGTTATGAAACATGTGGAAACAGTGCAGAGTTGTGTAATCTTTATCCACAGATGTTAGGTCCACAAGAACAGTACTCACAGACCCATTCATCACAGCTGTGTGGGCAGTTCATGTCATCTAGCTGCCTTGCCTTCCTTGATTCATAGAGTGAGCCTCTCTCTCTCTCTCTCTCTCTCTCTCTCTCTCTCTCTCTCTCTCTCTCCTTTCTCTCTTGCAGTCTTTCTGTCTGTCAATCTTGCTTCCTTTCTCTTTCTTTCCTTCTTTTCTGTGACACTGCTTTCAGTGTTATTTTTTTCCTGTGTTTGGTCTCATTAATATTTCTTCTAACATATAATTTATATCCTTCTGCTTTCTTTGGGTTGAGGACTGAGAGACCATGAAGGGTATCCTGGTTCCTGGTTGAGCTAAGGCAAGAAGCCCCAGTGACCCTAAGACACGGTAGAAGCTTCGTCAGACTCCTGAAAAATCAGGTCCCTGTCACCAGCCACAGTCCTCCACAGATTTGTGGCCATCAGTCATGTAAGGGCAATGCCCCAAGCCGTTCTCAGATAGAGGACATGGTCATGTAGGTTCAAGACAGATCTCCTTTATAATGAGGTACCTAAAGGCCTGGAGACTTAGCCAATGAACTTTCCTTCCCAGATACTCCTCCCTGAAAAAAGATATTTAATCTCAGGCCTTTAGCTACAGAGCTGCCATCTAATCTCCTATAGAAGGCCCTTCTGTGATTTTTTTTATCTTTATTAATTTGAGTATTTCTTATTTACATTTCAATTGTTATTCCCTTTCCCGGTTTCCTGGCCAACATCCCCTTAACCCCTCTCCCTCCCCTTCTCTATGGGTGTTCCCCTCCCCATCCCCCCCCATTACCTCCCTCCCCCCCAACAATCCCGTTCACTGGGGGTTCAGTCTTGGCAGGACCAAGGGCTTCCCTTTCCACTGGTGCTCTTACTAGGCTATTCATTGCTACCTATGAGGTCAGAGTCCAGGGTCAGTCCATGTATAGTCTTTGGGTAGTGGCTTAGTCCCTGGAAGCTCTGGTTGGTTGGCATTGTTGTTCATATGGGGTCTCGAGCCCCTTCAAGCTCTTCCAGTCCTTTCTCTGACTCCTTCAACGGGGTCGCGAAAGCTCAAGCCTGCAGCTGCTACTGCCATCAAGCCAAGGACTATATATATGTACATTTTTTACTTGTTAAATTTCTGTAAAATTTAAAATTATTTGAAAATTAAAACATTATATTTTGTGTGTTAATTAAAAATTCATAATGTTTCCAATACAAATTTCATTCACATAGATGTAGTGGATGTGTCTACCTGACATATCCCATTACTTATGAGAAAAGTGAATTTACTTGGCAGTCACACAAAAATCATAGAAGAAGAGACTACAAACAGAATGCCAAACATTTTAGCATTTGACATTGAAGGAAACCCTGATGCCAAGACAACACAGGAGGTTCTGCCTAGTGCTTTGTGTTCTTTCCAAAAACTGTAAGGAAGATTCTCAGGCATATGGTCAAAGCAGCCAGCCTGGCAGACCACTTTTTAAAGTTAGGTCATCCTGTAGGCCTATTGCTACTTTCTAGACATTCGATATGGCACCCACATACTCAGATACAATTGATACAAGCAGGTACACAAGTTCAGCAGTAGAAGCCAGAAGCCGTGTGATCTGAACAAACTTGCCTCTTCACACTTTCCCAAGGCAATTTTTTAAGAGGGACATTTCCACTCATAAGCCCTTTGATGACAGAGCACTAAAGAGGAATGAGTGAGTTCCATTCTTCCAAGAGAAGTGTTGGTTACTGGAAAAGCTCCTGGGAAGGCAGCATCTGAGAGGGCCATGAAACAAAGCTACTTACCAACTACCAGATCACTGAGCTGTTCTGCCAAGTCTGAATAAATTTGACACCATTGTTTGTTTTGCCTGAAAGAATAGGTGGGCTCAATAAAAAGCAGAGACTTAAAGATGAGTTGGTGGTAGGCTGGGTAACAGCAAAGCAGGAAGCAAAGGACAAATAAAGAATGCAGAAATGGACCAAGCTGACTTACTGGAGGCAAAGCAGTGTAAGTTACTCCAGTCCTCATCCAGCCTGGGCCTGGCTGCTGGGTCTTGGCACGAGTCACTGTTTCAGTTCTCAGACTGGGTGATTCCTGTCATTCTGAGCGGATCTGAACAGAAAAGGTCTGGGTTATTATCCTGTGAAACCCTATTCTTATACCGAAGATGACATTGTAAGGACAGAATGGATTGTCATGTGAGCGTGGTCATAGCTCTAAGGAAAGTGGAACAACTGGAGAATGTTGCCCCAAGGATGAGAGGACTCATTAGCTCCAATTCTTGAACACCAGAATGTAAGGACTGGTTCAATCTCTCTGTCTCTTAGCAAAGAAATGGTCAAGGTCAATTCTATATCTTTCATAAAGCTATGGATGATATGGCACTGTATCCACCAAGTTTAGCCTCTACATGGTCTTGCTTCCAAGGCAGCCCAGCTGCACATCTGAGATATTTAGTCTAGTCATCTTATGTATCACCTACAACAGTTTATTGGGGGAGATCTTAACATCTTCATGCAAATTATCTAGTCTGAAAATCAGCATGCAGTTTTTTGCATTGGCTTTTGATTGGGTTTACTCCATTCACATCTACTTTTTTCATGATTTTTAATGTACTTTAAATGAGCCCAAATTCTCAGAAATTCTCTTGCCCTAAGTAAATGATATAGATCAATGGCTCAGATCATTAGTGGCTCAGGTGGCAAGTTTTTAACTCTCTAGAAATATTCCCAGCTGAGGAGCCTGTTCTTGCATTGTCTATGCTGGTGAACTATACTGGAGATACTGAATGGGAAAAGTCTTGTTCCTTGATATTCTTCAACTCTTTGTCCCACAGATACACAGGGGTCCAAATCCCCATCACAGAGCTCTGAGGTCCTAGGGAAAGATGTAGTTTCACCAGGAGCAGCTGCCAAAGGGAAAGAAAGAGGGAGAAAAGGGCCAGATGTCAAGAATGGAGAGAGCTATGTCTACCCATTTTTATAGAGGAGCATTGCAGTCTTTTCTCATGGCAGCGGATTCTCTAACTTACCTTCCAGTTCTGTCATAGGATCTGTGTGAGCACACACAGGACAGAGTAATGTTACATCTTATGAACAGACATTTTTGCCATTGTACAATATCTATCTTTATGCCTAATATTGCTTATTCTAAAGTTTGCTTTGTGTGAAGTTAGTGGAACAATGATGACCATTGTTGGCATCACATCATTCTCTTCAACCATTTACGTTTAATTTCAGAGTCTTTAAAGCAAATTTTTGTTATGGAGGACACATGCCTGGGTTCTGTCTGACAATCCCTGTTCTGAATGGCTACCGTTTAACCACTGACATTGTGAATCTGACGCTGTCAGCTGTTGAACATCTACCATATTTCTGCTTTCTCATTGTTGCCTTTGCTTTGGTTTTATATTTTTCTTTTTTCTGCTTTTAGCCATTTTCCCCATTTTGTTGTTTTAGTTGAACATTTCATAAGATTCCATTTTCTTGTCCTTCCTTGTGTAAGTTATACAAAACAAGAACAGAAGCCCGCTTTAGTTAGTGGCCATCTTAGCTGTCACAGCAGACATTGGCAGTGGTTTGACTGTGAGATAGCACTGTTTCAGTGCATACACAATGTGAGTATCTGGTGGCAAAGTGTTCCAGGGTTTCCTTTCCTTATTTCTTAGATCATTTCTGCAACTCTTATGCTTATACACACACCTCCACATGTGTGCACACACATTGTGTACACACACACACACACACACACACACACACACACACACACACACTACTGCTCTTTAATCTTTAATTACAAAAATGAAAAAAGCAAGGGTTTTACCTCCACTTTTCTCTCACAGCCAACTTTCTTCCTGAAAACCCTGTCCTTTACACTATCTCTTTTCTTTACTGAACTTCTTGAATATTTTTTATTAAGTCAGGCTTCCCAGGTGTAAACTTTAATTTTTGTCCCAGAAATATTTTCTCCCTCCCTTACTTCAAAATTTGACAGAGTGTAAAATTGTAGGTCAAATACATATTTGTTCAGTTGCTATTCTCTTAGTTCTAAACTCTTGTTTAATTTTTTCCTCTTCTCTTTATGAGTGACTTCAGTGCCAGCATTAGACATAATTATTGCTCTTTCTGAAGTATAGAGGGTTTACATAGTTTTCTCTCTGATTTTTTATCTTTGCTTCTCCATACTTTGAAGGAAGAATGTGTGTGTGTGTGTGTGTGTGTGTGTGTGTGTGTGTGTGTGTGTGTGTGTTATTGTTGTTAAATATTTTCGTTGGTGTTTGTCCTTATTGATATTTTTCTCAGCTTCTTGAGCTTTGGTGTCCAACATTACACTTGGATGAATTCTAATTTTTTTGCCTTTTTAAAAACTAGGACATTTTTTCTTAAGATTTAAGAGATCTTTTTGTAATACACAGCTGATATTTTCTAGATTTGAATTTTAAAGTCATTTATTTAGGGTTTGGTTTACATTCTTTTTATTCATTATTATCTCTCTTTATTAGTCATATTCTTGTTTTCTTATTAAATTTTGTAACTTTTCATTTAATTAAGAGAGGGCTACTGCTTATCCTAAAACAAACAAGCAAACAAAAAACCAAACCAAAACAACACCTCCCCAAAAGTCAAACAAAGGAACCAAAACAAAACCAGAAACAAACAGAAAACCCATGGGTTTAGTGACTGATGTTTCTTCCAGAATTTTAATTGTAAGTTCTATGAAATCACAGACTTCCAACATTTGTAGCACAAGAAAACAAAGATAATGCAGCTACTCCAACCTATAGTTGTGCAGTTGAAGATAACATGACAGTGAGAATTTTCTGCAAATTGTCTGGATTCACATGGATGATGGATTCCAACAGATCCCAAGATAAGCCTGAAGATCAAGGGATATTTCAGGTCTATTAAAGACTTTTAAAAATATAATGTTCTCTAGGTCAACAACTCTTTTCACATCTGAAATAATTGGTACTTATTGACCATCCAGGAACTTTCTGTTCAGTATTAGAGATATTGAACCAAACAAGAATCCATCCTTACGCCTAGCAGACCTTGCACCCAGCACAGGGATACAGATGGTGAAGATGGTGTTGGGGGAGGGAAAGACAAAGTAATTGGTTCTTTAGCCACCATTTTCCTTTGTGTCTTGAAGAAATGCACAATGCTAAAAACATTGAGAGAGCTGGGGTGACTTTCAACTGACCTCTAAAGGGTAAAATATAAAGAAGGAACAAAGTACAGTGATATGTGTGTGTGTGAAAATATCACAAGAAAGCCCTTTTCTTTATACAGTGACTAAAATCTTGGTGAATAAAAATAAAGAGTCAAGCAGGTCAGGGGAAAAGAATGATTCCAAAAGAACAAAAGTAAAAGTGAAGACCCCAAAGCAGTCACAAAAATAAAAAACCTTTAAAGAAATAGATCACTTAGTATGATTGAAGCATAAGTTCAGATAGAGAAAGAAGCACAGAGAAGGCAGGATGAGTGACAGGAATGTGTGTGTTCATCATCACAAATAAATGTATATTAAGTCATTCATCATGAATATATGACCATCAAAGTCTATTAGATCCTTTTTAAAATATCTACTTCCTCCTCTCTCTACTTCCAAGAAAGAACTTGTTCTTATACTTTAGGTTTTACACGGTTGCTTGGTCTAATGATATGCTAGAAACTGTGACCCAAAGCCTTAAAATAGGCATATGCAGAAGGTTCCTATAGTTTACCTAAGTCTTCGTAGCCTCAGTCAGCAGCTAGTGCACTGAAGTTTGTAGCATGGACTGATAAGGACCAAGTCTTATCTCATGGTAACTACTGAATGACACCCAGAAGCACAGATATTTGTTGCTGTGTTTTATGAAGCTGTAGCCATCTAAGACATGGGACCCCGGCAGTTGCAAAGAAAGGAGGAAGTGGTGAGGCCAACCTTGAGTTTGCAAACATTTATAGATTGTACTGAGAAGAACTGAAGCTAAAAGTTTCTGCTTTATTCCTGTACTTCGGTTTTTCATGTAGCCATTCCCAAATTGGCAAAGAATCACCAGCCAGTGAAATCATTAGCATACAACAGACATCTTCAGCACTTGGCAGAACTTTGTTAGATCAACAGAAACTGGGAGTCACAGACTGTGTCTGAAGAAGCCAAATGGATGGCTACCCATCTTGGAGAAGTCAAATAAAATAAAAGTCAAATTAACAGTAAAAAGGTGATTTATTCAATGTGTCCACATTAGGAAGAGGGACAAACAGATCCAGTGAGTATCTCAAGTATATCTTTGGGGTCCCAAAGTGAAAGTAAAGTTTAAAATAGGCCAGATACATGCATGTTAAGCAATTCTAGTCAAAAATTGTGACCCTGTGCACCACTGATCTGTCATTGCCTGGCCTTCAGTCTCATCCTGTAAGATGGTCTAGCAGTTAGGAGGACTGTATGAAATACTTTTCCAGGGGACAATTTTTCTCTCTGGCTGAGCTCTTTACCTTTTCCCAGCGTGAGACTCCTGGGGAATTCCTGTTTCCTTGACATTGATTCTTTGAATTGTCTAATCGATTGAGGAGCAACAAAAGTGTTTTTTAAAAATATCTTCATTTTCTGCTGCTCTCATTACACTAAAAGGCAGGGGCAAAGACTAAACACACATATGGTGGTGGATGTATCCATATTCCATACTGGATGACAAACTGCAGACTTCATGGGTTAGAAGACAATGACTTTCACTGTATGTGGCCTAAGAGGCTGATATCCTTCAGATCTCCACTTTCCCCATATTTGGTTTAGTCCCTAGGATAGCTCTATTGGGGAATGACAGAACATTTAAGAGGTAGAGCCTCTTCATTGGCTGGGTGCACATATCGGCATCTGACACTTTCAGCTGCTTGTTGGGTCTTTTGGAGGCCAGTCATGATAGGTCTCTTCTTGTGACCATAGCCTCAGTAATAATGTCAGGTCTTCGGGTCTCCCCTTGAGCTGGATTCTATTTTGGGCCTGTGGCTGGACCTTCTTTTCCTCAGGCTCTTCTCCATTTCCATCCCTGCATTTCTTTCAGACAGGAAGAATTATGGGTCAGAGTTTTGACTACAAGGATAGCAACCCCATCCCTCAGTTGAAACCTTGTCTTTCTATTGGAGGTGGGCTCAACAAGTCTTCTCTCCCCACTGTAGGTCATTTCATCTAGGGTACCCCCTTTGAGTCCTGAAAGTCTCTCATTTCCCAGGTCTCTGGTACATTCTGGAGGGTCTTCCCAACCTCCTTCTGACCCCTCTAGTTGAATTAGGAAAAAGCTGCAGGAAGCTGAGGGGAGGGCAACCCTGTAGGAGGACTAGCAGTCTTAATTAACCCCTGAGAGCTCTCCAACTCTGGATCACCAACCAGTCAGCATACACCAGCTGACATGAGCCACCAACACAAAAATGGCAGGGACTCCCAGGTCTAGGTTCAGTCAGAAAAGAAGCACCTAACCCTCAAGTGGGTGGAGTTTAGAAATCTGGTGGAATGGGTGGGGTGGGGAATTCCCTTGTGGAGCCAGGGGGCTGGATATGGGATGTGGCACAGTAGGAGCGTGTACCAGGAGGGGAATAAAATCTAGAGTGTAAAAATAAAGCAAGCAAACAAACAAAAATAAAACAAAGATATGCAGATAATTGGCAAAGAGAAAAAAAGAAAGGAAAAAAAGAGGTTGAGTCTGACTGGAAGTCTTTGGGTTACTGGGCATTTACTATTGAAGTGGATTGTGAGTTCCTTTCACCATCATTCACAACCTTGGGGAAAATGGCTTTGCACCGTCTGGTACAAGCTCACACCATCCCATACCCGTACACATCCAAGAGGGATAGCCATTGTGCTTGTATAGGAACCTCTACAGCTGGGAATTAAGCTTTCTTCTTTGTAAGTTTGTCTTAGGTACATAGTCCAGCAACAGAGTACGGACACACAGGACTAACCCTATGAATGAGGAACGATTTCATTTTGTTTTTATCTGGTGTCCTGTTATTTAGGGAATGGTCATGTCGTATAACTATTTTCTCAAAATTTAAAAGCCTCCTGGAATGAGGGGGTAGTAAGATGCAAGACAAAATGGAAATTTGCGATGAATAGGAGCTGCCTTTGAAACCCCCAAGTTCCTACAAGAAACCTCTCACTAGTGACCCTATAAGTAACTCCAATGAGCTCATCATCTCACAGAGGTTGGCTTAAGCGGAAATGAGTGGTTTGTCATTGGTGCCCTGCCTAAGATGAAAATGGTACCGTGCAAGTTAAGTATGTCTTCTTGTGCCTTTGAACCTCAAAATTTGAATTGAAAGCAATGATGTGTGAAGTTAGAATTAACTGTAAAGGAAGGGCAAAAGGCTAGAAAAGAAGGGATTTCAAATCAATTTTAAAACTCTAGCTTACCTTTGCAACACAGACTTTAGACTGAATATACAATGTATAATATATAATACATAATATATAACACATAATATATAATATATAATGTATAATATAATATTATGTGTGTGTGTGTGTGTGTGTGTGTGTGTTTAAAATAGGAAAGAGCAAATCACACTTGAGCTTCTGAGGACTGAGTAGTCATTTGATCCTTGAGACTTGGTGCCTGGACAACTGCTGCAGTCTCAGAAAATCTAGTACTTGTTAAATTCACAAGTTAGAACACCAACCTGGAGAGCTGCTGGACCCTGGTCCATCAAAGAAGCTGGCTCTATTGTCAGTGTAGGTATCATGATCAAGATCATCATCATCATCATCATCAACAGCAGCAGCAGCAACAATAACAACAACAACAGCAACAACAACAACAACAACAACAACAGGGCAAATCACCTTGACAGCAAGAGGAAGGCCAAGAAATCCAGCTCGGAGATGATCCTCCCTCTGACACACTCTTTCAAATCTGTGCTGCTACATGTAGGTATCACCCACAATTGTGCTGAGTCGTCAGACACCAATCAAGGCAGTAAGTATGGTTCTTCAAGTGAGGCTCTCTACTCAGGGAATTCTAATTTATACAAGTTGATATTAAAACTGACCATAATAATAAGTCACAGGGAAATTTATTTTGAAGCAACTCTGGATACCATGTGATAAGTTATTGAAGATGAACGCAATTGTGTGTAAATGACTGTACTTGAAATTAAATATTGAATGACTATTTGACACTGCAAGACAGAACATCTTCCATGTTTTACAGAATTGATTGATATTTTGATTTTATAATCATCAGTGTTGAGACTGTCACTTGGTGCCAATTTATAAGTATACATAAATAGATATATGTTTAAGGTTAGTTCAGAAATCATTTATAATTCTCTATCATAATCTAAAGCCAAAACTTAATGATTTTTAAAATGTATTTCAGTCAGCACCAAAACATTTATTTTTTTCAAAGTTAAGTATCCTAACAGAATCCAATCCAAAATTTTACTAACTCAAAACTCATATGCTGAGGGATAATGGTAGGAAAATATTAAAAGTCTGTTTTACACAATAAACCGTTATGCTTCTAGAGAAGCATAAAATATGCTACAATGAATACTCTGAAATTCAGTGTAAATAGTCTTGGATTGAATGTGAAGTTTCATGCTGCATATACTGGCATGACAATATATGGTGTGATAGCATGCAGGGTGCAAGTTCATAAGCCCAGTGCTGAGCCTGAGCCTGCAGATAGTCATGTGCTGGGACACAGGTGACTCTCATAAACAGCAGGGAGTCAGTTTGCCTTTGATTTTGCATAACTCTTGGTGGTTGTAGAGTCAGGAACATTTTTCTGTTGCCAGCCCTTTGTGACTACTCATTCAGTCACATGATCGCACATTTTAAGAGACTTGACCACAGTAGATGCGATGGCTGCACTGTATAGATTCACTCTTTAAGTCCAAGATGTTCCTTTTCCCTGATACTATAGAATGGTGTATGGTGACAGTACAGGACCCCCACACCAGGCATTGCTTCAACCAAAAGGAAGAGGAGACATTTCTCTAATATTATACTGCACAGGGCAGGCTATAGTCAATGAAGGCTCAATGAGGGTGGTTAATTTGGGATCTGATTGCTCTACTAAAGGCATCTCTATAGGACTCTCTCAGTGGCAGGGCTACTGTGTAGTCAATGAGGTCTCTGCTATAGCTGCACCATTGGCAATCCCTCAGAACAGTCCCCATTACATTTTCTAAATGTCAACAGCCAGCTCAGTATTTGTTTCTGAAGAAACCAACTTGAAACACTTATGGTCAGAAGTGGTCCAAGGATGCAGAATGTAAAGAAAGGTTTGAGGTAGATTCTTACCCAGGTTAAATCAGGCCCGTCACTAGTAGAAGATATAGCAATGATAAACTATGGAAGGCAGTATATTAGAATGCTTTTACCAGTGAAAAACTGGGAGGGATGCGCAGACATGTAGGCATTCCAAGTCCTGGGTAGTTCCAGGGAATTAGGGTGTACAGCAGTAGATGACTGTTCCTGGGTTCTGCTAATATATTGAAACAGCATGGGTTTGGACAGTTTATGTGTACATATATGTACATACATACATGCACACACATATGTACATATATACCTTTTATTGAAAATATTTTTCATACAGTATATTCTAATTATACTTTTCCTCCTCTTACTCTTCCTAGATCTTCTTCACCTCTCTTCCCATCCAAATCCATGCCTTTTCTTTCTTCTTGTTAGAAAGCAAACAAGTATCTAAAAAGTAGTAATAAAACAAAATAAGATAAGGTGAAGCAAAAACATACCAACAAACAAACAGAAAGAAAGGAGCCAAAGAAAAGACACAAGAAATATATAGATGCAGACACACACACATATTTGCCCACAGAGAAATCCTGTAACAACACAAAATGAGATACCATAATATATACATTATTATATATATATATATATATATATATAATATATGCAAAAGACCTGTAGCGTTTAAAAAAATCCCCGGAATAAAAACATTATGAGACAAGAACCTCTAAAAATACCAGTTCATTTATTTTGGGTTGGCCACCTCACCTACTCCTGGGCATGAAGCCTGCCCTTCAGAGTGGTTTGTACAACCAATAAGAGTCTGTTGGAGAAAACTAATTTTTCATTTGGGAACAGTTATAACTGAAATAGCTATGGGCTAGGGATAGGGGATTGTATCCATTTTTCTTTTCAGCTCTGAGAGTCTCATTTGGCCCAGACTCAACTCTAGTAGACTGTGTGCATGCTGGCACAATGTCTGTGAGTTCATACGTGTGTTGGTGCTTCTGTGTTTAAAAAGTCTTGTTTTCTTGACATCCTCCATTATGGCTCTTACAATATTTCTGCTTCCTCTTCACCAGGGTACTCAGAGCTTCAAGGGGAGGGTGCTGTCTAGATGGGCAAATTACATCTTATGGCTCCAATATGGCTCTTACAATATTTCTGTTTCCTCTTCACCAGGGTACTCAGAGCTTCAAGGGGAGGGTGCTGTCTACATGGGCAAATTACATCTTATCTATTGGATCAGAGGTTATTGTGTGGTGTGTTCTTTCATGTGGCAACTTAATTGAGCTCAAGACAGTGAGATGGTGGTAGGATGCACTGGACCTATCATGGAGTTGGGATGTGTATGCCTGGCGTGGTAACAACCTGCCCTGTACTAGATGGGTAAAGAGATTGCTGCTGGGTTCAGAGAGTAGCTATAGGCAGTGTGAAATGGGATGGAGCTTAGCAGGTGAGATGCTTTGCTGACTGAGATGAAAATATGAAAATATCCTGTGGATGCCATGTGGCCCTACAGTGCCAACATTGACTTGGGATAAAAGAAACCATGCTTTTATATTTTAGTGTGAAAGCTTGGTGCTACTGTTGTACCAGCATATCTTGCAGGCACATCACTATTGTAGACAAAAGGCTTTATGTTTACCTGCATGGATGTTTACCTTTCTCCTTTGGTAGAGTGCAGAGTACCTTCCAGTACCAGGACTGCTAGTCAGTAGAGGTGAAAGCTCTAGGTAGGCACCAGCTTGAACCGTCTGTGTTCAGTGAGTTGCGTAGGTGTTATCTTCAGGAATAGGGCCTTACCATCAGTTTGTTGAGAGCAACTAAGAGCCTTGGGAATAGGCTAGGTTATTTAAGAGTTGCCTTTTTGCCAACAATTCGATCAGATGTAACCCAATCCTGGAACTAGAGACTTCATTTGGTTATAAGAGATGTCCAGTTGTGGCTATGCCTCCCTTATTTCATAATTCCATTTAGATCTCTTTTATATGGGAGATTAATCACTGAAAAGCAGAGTAAAATGGAGTGGAAAACATCATTCCTCATCTTCTGTAGTCAAAGGTCTGAAAAACAAGATCAGAGGAAACTTAAAAAAGATAACTAAACTTTGGAGAAAGTGGGATTCTATACCCAAATAAGCCAGTTTTGACAATGTGTGCATGCTAACAAGGAGACATCTGAAACAATGAGAATACACATTTCAATGCTCACAAAACTCTGGTGTCCTTTGTCCATTCTGACTTCTGTAAGTCAGTAGACATAGGCCAGTCCTCTTTGTTAAAGACCTATGCATCTTCCTCTGTGTGAAAACAGTGAAGAGCCCACAGCTCCCTGCTTCCAAACCCTATGGGAGAGAGAGCTCACCGCCCGGACAGGTGGGCACTCCTGAGACTGCAGATCAGGAGAGACCACCAATACTGCCCACCCCTGCCCACATCCCTGGCCCAAGAGGAAACTGTATAGGGCCTCTGGGAACAGGAAGATAAGGGCACTCAAGCAGCAGGTCCCCTGCGGTCCAGAAACTGCCCAGATCTGACTGGACCAGATTAACAGCTCCCTGCACCCAAATCCTGTGGGCCAGAGAGCTAAACCTTCAGAGGGGCAGACATGAATGGGAAGCCAGAAGAGACTACACTCTGCCCACATTTCTGACTCCAGAGGAAACACCTAACGCCATCTGGGACCCCAGTTCACCTGGTCCCTGGGAATAGGAGGGGCAGGCACTTCTGGTTGCCGCCTTTATGGAGAGCTCAAAAGCAGCACCCCAGGAGCAACTTCAGCCCTGGGACCAGAGGTAAGACCAACTTTTCTGCTCCAAGTGACCTGCCTGGTGGACTCAGGACACATGCCCACAGGAACAGCTGAAGACCAGTAGATAGGAAAGACTACACGCCTGAAAGCAGAATACTCTGTTGCAATAACTGGCTGAAAGAAAACAGGAAAACAGGTCTACAGCACTGCTGACACACAGGCCTATAGGACAGTCTAGCCACTGTCAGAAATAGCAGAACGAGGTAACACCACAAACAACCTGATGGCAAGAGGCAAGCACAGGAACACAAGCAGCAGAAACCAAGAATATATGGCATCATCAGAGCCCAATTCTCCTACCAAAGCAAACACTGAATATCCAAACACACCAGAAAAGCAAGATCTTGATTTTAAATCACATTTGATCATGATGCTAGAGGACTTCAAGAAAGACATAAAGAACTCCCTTACAGAGACGGAGGAAAACATAAATAAACAAGTAGAAGCCTATAGAGAGGAATCACAAAAATCGCTGAAAGAATTCCAGGAAAACATAATCAAACAGGTGAAGGAATTAAAAATGGAAATCGAAGCAATAAAGAAAGCACAAAGGGAGACAACCCTGGATATAGAAAACCAAAGGAAAAGACAAGGAGCTGTAGATACAAAAATCACCAACAGAATACAAGAGATAGAAGAGAGAATCTCAGAAGCAGAAGATTCCATAGAAATCATCGACACAACTGTCAAAGATAATATAAAATGGAAAAAGCTACTGGTCCAAAACATACAGGAAATCCAGGACTCAATGAGAAGATCAAACTTAAGGATAAGGGGTAGAGAACAGAGTGAAGACTTGCAGCTCAAAGGATCAGTAAATATCTTCAATAAATTAATAGTAAAACTTCCCTAACCAAAAGAAAGAGATGCCCATAAACATACAAGAAGCCTACAGAACTCTAAATAGATTGGACCAGAAAAGAAACTCCTTCCATCATATAATAGTCAAAACACCAAATGCACAAAACAAAGAAAGAATATTAAAAGCAGTAAGGGAAAAAGTCAAGTAACATATAAAGGCAGACCTATCAGAATTACACCAGACTTCTCACCAGAGACTGTGAAAGCCAGAAGACCTGGACAGATGTCATACAGACCCTAAGAGAACAGAAATGTCAGCCCAGGTTACTGTATCTAGAAAAACTCTCAATTAACATAGATGGAGAAACCAAGATATTCCATGACAAAACCAAATTTACACAATATCTTTCTACAAATCCAGCGCTACAAAGGATAATAAATGGTAAAGCCCAACATAAGGAGGCAAGCTACACCCTAGAAAAAGCAAGAAACTAATCGTCTTTGCAACAAAACAAAGAGAAGAAAAGCACACAAACATAATCTCACATCCAAATATGAATATAACAGGAAGCAACAATCACTATTCCTTAATATCTCTCAACATGAATGGACTCAATTCCCCAATAAAAAGACATAGTTTAATAAACTGAATATGCAATGAGGACAAAGACACATGCTCCACTATGTTCATAGCAGCCTTATTTATAATAGTCAGAAACTGGAAAGAACCCAGATGCCCTTCAACAGAGGAATGGATACGCAAAATAGGGTACATCTCCACAATGGAATATTACTCAGCTATCAAAAACCATTATTTGAATGACTTTATGAAATTCATAGGCAAATGGATGGAACTGGAAAATATCATCCTGAGTGAGGTAACCCAATCACAGAAAAACACACATGGTATGCACTCATTGATAAGTGGCTATTAGCCCAAATGCTTGAATCCTAGATGCACAGAACACATGAAACTCAAGAAGGATGACCAAAATGCGAATGCTTCACTCCTTCTTTAAAAGGGGAACAAGAATACCCTTGGGAGGGAATAGGGAGGCAAAGTTTAGAACAGAGACTGAAGGAACACCCATTCAGAGCCTGCCCCACATGTGGCCCATACATATACATCCACCAAACTAGATAAGATGGATGAAGCAAAGAAGTGCAGGCTGACAGGAAACGGATGTAGATCTCTCCAGAGAGACACAGCCAGAATACAGCAAATACATAGGCGAATGCCAGCAGCAAACCACTGAACTGAGAACGGGACCCCCGTTGAAGGAATCAGAGAAAGGACTGAAAGAGCTTGAAGGGGCTCGAGACCCTATATGAACAACAATGCCAACCAACCAGAACTTCCAGGGACTAAGCCACTACCCAAAGACAATACATGGACCGACCCTGGGCTCCAACCTCATAGGTAGCAATGAATAGCCTAGTAAGAGCACCAGTGGAAGGGTAAGCCCTTGGTCCTGCCAAGACTGAACCCCAGTGAATGTGATTGTTGGGGGGAGGGCGATTATGGGGGGGAGGATGGGGTGGGGAACACCCATAGAGAAGGGGAGGTGGAGGGGTTAAGGGGATGTTGGCCCTGTAACCGGGAAAGCGAATAACAATTGAAATGTAGATAAGAAATACCCAAGTTAATAAAGATGAAAAAATAAAATAAAAAGGACTGAAGCCTCCAAAAAAAATCAAAAAACAAAAAACAAAAACAAAAACAAACAAACAAAAAAGAAACAGTGAAGAACATTCTCTTTCAGGACAAGACATGTTACTTCTTTCTGAATTGGTCACAATACCATCACACTTATTAACCAATGTAAGTTAAACATTTTTCCATGAGGAAGGACTGTCCTAAGAAGCTAATTCTCTGGATGAAATGTAAGATAGATATTAAATAAGTCAGCAAGACTGAGAAGAATATATGTGTAATATACTGAGAGAAGAGTTGATAAAAGCAAGATCTTTATCTTGAGATACAATGAAGTCCTGTACAGCAAAGAATCCTGCCCCATGATGAGATGGACTTCTGGACTATGTTTAAACTAATCATGCACATGAGTTAAAGTGTCCTGTACTCCTCCTGCACAGGTAAGGACAGTACAAGAGCAAGAGCAACTAATAGTAGTTCTGATACATAGCACAGAAATAATTAGAATAGCATGGAAATCTTCTACTGACAGAAGAATCCAAAATGACAAAGAATAAAACATTGATATAGGCATCAGCATTATCAAAAAGTGTTGAGGTAACTTTCTATCTGATTGTTATAAAAGGAGATGGTTCTTAAAAGAATGCAGGCTTTTAGATAAGGTATGAGTCTGAAATAAGCAGGCAGAAAACAGTTTTTAACCACCTGCAGGTGGATGCAGTTATCCATTGGAAGCAGTGAGGTTTTACTAGAATTCATGTGTCCCTGACCTGCAGTATACCTACGTAGTATAGCATAGCCTTTCTAAAGTTGTGGTGCATGGTAAGTCACTAATATTATTTCTTAATGCACAAAATCAGTAAAAATAGTGACAGATGATGAAGAGCCCATAGACAACCTCACTATGATCTCTTGTCCAAGTTCTGAAATTTAAAATCCAGAGTTCATTAAATAAGAAAGAGGCATTCCTAGACAAGTGTGCCAGCATCTCAGCTGGCAAATTAAGGAAAATAAACTCAGATTCTTCCTCAGAGATTCACAAGCTCACCTACTCAGATAACATGAGAAAAAGAAAATGAGCAAATATTTTTAAAACTAGTGAATAAGAAGTAGGTAATAAAGTAAGGTCCAAATCCATATTATAGGGGAGCCAGCGAGTCCAAATGATACCAAGATCTGGGCAAGAGTTAAGAGCATGTATTGCTTTTAAAGAGGAATGTGTGAATATTTCAGAGTCACAAGAATGATGGCTGAGTGGGCACTCAAAGACCTAGGCTCTGCTCTAAGATGTGGTCCTATAATCGAACTCTGTTTATTGTTTTATTTCAACACTTTCAAGTCTCAGAATTGGTATCATTTATTGAGGAGACTCTACAGTCATTTAGCAGTCAGTTGATATTGGACTCTTTCCCCTTGACTGCTGTTGTGTGCATTTTGAGGGTCCAGCTATGGTTCTATTTCCTGCTTTCTCCCTATCTAGGTATCAAGATACCACTGCACACTAGGCTGGAAGGATGAATCAGAATCAGAAAAGTGTGGGGTTCTGAAGAATCCAGGTCTGGCTGGAAATGAGTGCCAGGGTGTGGAGAGAGGGAAAGAGGAGTTCATTGAGTATCTTCAAAGTAACAGCTCTCTTAGAAGATCTTAGCTTGTGTGTATACCTTTATTTGGGGTGGGCTGTACACATACATTTTATTTGGGGTGAACCAGTGGTATATATGGACATTGGACAGTGGGAAGGAGTTTACAGGGCAAATGGAAATCATTAGTTAGAGTTTTAAAGTTCTGTGAATGCCTAATTTGTATGGAGAGGAATTTTAGGAATGCCTTACTGGGTACTTGCTAGGTAGGTTCTTATGGGGGGAGAGGGAGAAAGGGTAAAAGAGGAAGTTGAACTTGTAATTCTGCCAAGGACTACTTGACCTTCCCCTGGAGGTTAGAGAAGCAGAAACCTTCCTTGCTAGTGAAGGAAGTCCTCCATTTTGTGCCCAGCTCAGATGAGATATTTAGTCATAGCTGACAATGATGTTAATTAGCAGGGTTTCCCCAAAGACTTCCCTTGACCCATATTGTAAATGTGAGTTTGTGTTTACTGCTCAAAGAGCCTCACTTCACATTATTGTCATGATTTAGGGAGTGTTTTTTATAACAAAATCGATCCTACATAAATAATGCACTTTATACAAAAGGAAGTGGGGCAGTGGACAGCTGACCATGTGGTCCACTGCTTCTGTTATATACCACAGGGACTGAAAACAGATTGTCTGGCAGGATATAATAGCAGCTTGAATGTGTATTTTAGATAGGATGATGACCAGATCATGACAGGATGTGAGAGAGAGAGAGAGCTGTGTCCTCAGTAGACCGGATGAGTCTATGAATCTGGAGTCAGAGTAGATGACCTTGTTTAGTATCTGCTTTAGTGATACACTTGAGGAATTCATACTTCCCATTCAAGTCCCTGTAGTTATTTCCTCCAAATTTAGTCACGTCCTCCTGGAGGAAAAGGAGCCATAAGACTCAGGAAGCTCAGGACAGTTGTAGGATTTATAAGCTGCTTCCCAAGGTCGTAAATACAGTTAAACAATGGCTGAGTTGAGGCCTTCCTGTGGAATGGAGCTACTTGCAAGGCATGCTGGGAGCTCCAAGGACATAGCTATCTGTTCATCACTGGTACATGCTTGAGAACTGCTTCTGTCTCCTGCTTCTGCAAGCAACTCTAGTAAACTCACTGTCCTACCAAGCTCTGCAGGACATTGTAAAGGTCCATGATTCACGGAAGAATGATACCCCAGACCCAAATAGTTTATAAACACAAAGAGTGTCTTATTCTGCAGAAGTCCAGCATGCTGGGGTCTCCCATTACCAAGATAAAGAGACAACTAAGTGAGCTGGCAGGCCTGATTTAAAGCACATTAGGGAATTCTGAGGTAGGTGACCTTTATTTTGTTCTATCTCTAGGGACATTCTATTCCAGGAACTGGGGGACTGGATACTGTTGCTGAGGAAGTAGCTGAGGAAGTCTGGAAACTGTTGCTGATTCATTTTCTTTGCCTCAGGCCAGGTATAGTGGGGGAGGGGGCAGTTCTGAGGCCTGGACTTGCCTGGACTTGCCTAGTTCTTGGAAACAGATTTAGGTTTTGTCTTCTAAACTGCCAATTTGAAGCCTATCATGGAGTCAGTCTAGCCTTCTCAGCATCATTTTTTTTAACCTGTGCCCTATCTGGAATGAAGAGATGCTTGTTTACATCTCCCTGAGAAAAGTCATACTATATCAGAATATAATGAAGTGACTATGCTGAGTTAAATTATGTCTTTCCTATTTTATGGTGCCCTTCCCAGGACATTGAGCATTCTAAAGTCTTTTTCATTATTTTTACATGACAAAAAAGGAAAACTTTTCTCCCCACTTATTTGTTGTATTATGTGCTCACCCTTAAGATTTGGTCATTGTTTATGTTTGGACTCAGTTTTCTTTTACATTTCATATATCATTTAGAACTTTGCCCTTTATGAAGGGTTGGTTAGCTCTTATCTCTTACATGCACAAGATTTTAAAAATAACATCTTCACTCCTTCTTTTAAAATAATAGGCTATATCTGTCTCTTCCAAAACAGGCATTTTAATATTTCTGTCCCATAAAATTTTAAACTGTTTTGCAGTTTTTATTTAGGATTGTAGGACTAATGTCATGTGCAGAATGACAATGGAGCCAGGGCATATGTCATATGTTATAGCATACAGATCACCTCTCCATTCCTAATGCACGGTAACAGCAGTTGCTTGTTTATAAAGCTGGACTACTTGGCTTGCAGGAAAGAGGGGCTGTCATGTGCTTGTGTGTCTTACCACCCACTCATAGGCCCAGTACTTAATCTGCTTCTTTATTTTTCTTTTCCTTCCTTCCTTCCTTCCTTCCTTCCTTCCTTCCTTCCTCCCTTCCTTCCTTCCTCTTATTTATTTATTTACTTTATTTTATTTTTTTCAAAATAGCACAGAGTCCCTGAGCATCTGTGGGAGAATGATCGATTTAAGCTAGAGTGACCCTCTTTTTACACTCATACATTTTCTGCCCCCATTATCTTTACTCTTCAGGGTGGTATTAATTAGGAGCCATTGATTCTTCCTTACTATCACCCATCTACTTTTGCAGTTTGTGAGCACGCTCTTCTCCTTCTGAGCATACATTCATTGCCCACACTTCTATTTCCTATTCATTCTTTTTGCCTCTTTCTTTTACCACCCCTTCCTATTTCTTTCAGAAAAGGCTGTCCTTGACCCACATGCTTCCTTCCCTTTTTTTCCATCTCTTAGTGGCCTCTTTTGGCTGAATGCTTCAGTGACAATGACTACATTGACTATTCTGAAACCTCCCTGGCACCCTTAACCTCTGTCCCAATCTATCTTTCCTCTGTCAATCAGAGTCCCCCTGCAGGCATTCAAATGCAGGCTGGATCCATTTAAGAATGAAAGATCCTTTCACTGCACTAGTCTCCCATCCCATCACTCAGAATCACCTCAGGCATCACTCTTCTGAAGCCCCAGTATGCATTTTGATGCATGTCAAGATAGAGATGAATCTTTCAAAACAGGCAGTTTCATGGTCAGAGGCCTTTCGCTGAGAGGCACTGCTCATAGATGTTACAGTGTGAGTAAGGAGGCCTGGATCCCCAGCCAGACCTGAGAAGAAAGTTTCCTCCATGCAGTGAGCCCACAGTATCTATTTTACCAGCATATTCAGTAAGAATAAGCTTCGGAGGATGCATTTTAGGTCAGGTTCACAAAAGTCTTCTTTTGAAAGTAGAGTGTCAAAGGCTGGAGTGAGTACAGAAGATGTGCATAATTTTGATCAAAGTCAGGGACCAAAGCCTGCATCCCAAGTCAGGTCTTACACCCTTCAACAAACCAACTAAAAGGATCAAATTAACAGTAGAAAGCACAAAAATGAGGTTTATTCAATGTAGCCACATTGGGAAGAGGAACAAAAGGATTCCAACTTTGAGATCCGGGTGTGAGAGCACAGTCTAAGTAGAGGGTAAAGGGAGCAAGGGCCATATCTGAGCAGTCCTGGTGAAGGTGCAACCCTGCCCACTCCCCTACTACTGCCCATGCTCCTACCACCATGATGCTTCAGTAAGGTGGTTTTGGATGTTCTTAGGACTATGTGAAAACAATTTGCAGGAGACAAATTTCCCTGTTAGCTGTTGTCTTCCTTTTCTTAGTATGGAATTCCTGGGTAAATTCCTGTTTCTTTGGGATCCATTGTTTCAATAGTCTGATAATCATTTTGAAAAACATGGGTATCACCTAAAAGCCATGGTTTTCAATGGGGGTCACATATCAGATACTCTGAATACCAAATATCTACATTACTATTTACAACAGCAGCGGAATTATAGTTAGGAAGATTCTTAGTAAAGGGTCAAAGCATTAGGAGGATTGAAAGTACTGCTTTAGAGTTTCTTCATTCCTGATAGACCTTACATAGTCAGTAACTGTATTGGGTAAGGAAGAAACTGTTACTGAGGTGAATTCAGTAGAAAAACAGAACTCTGAAGGCTAGTATGAGGATGAGAACCTAAGGAGTGTCAAGGGGTAGGCAGCTTCTATCAGGGAAAGTCTCAGGCTCAGTCCTGACCAACTCTCTGAGTCTGGTCAAACCTGGGCTCGCATTCAACTAAGTCTCTTTTCTTGTAAAAAAAAATTCTTCCTTCCTGTTGCTCTTTGCTAAATTGAGTTTCAGCTAGAAGTATTCCCTCTACCTGGCCTCTTGTCACCAAATGAAAGGTAGCATCTAAAGGACACTGGAGCCATTTGGTGTCCCTCACCAGTTATAGGAGACTTCTTTTATTGTGGAAAGGGAAAAAACTTGTAGATGATTCTAATTTCGCTGAGGAAGAGAATCAAGACTCAAGAGCTTTTGCAAAAGGAGTTAACAATCTCTTCCAGCAAGAGCTCTTGAAATGAGGCTCTTGATCCTTAGTGTTTTGATGACTATTGGGACAGGTCACTTTAGGTGTGACAGATCAAATGCCTCAGAATTTAATCCCTCCAGAACAGGAGTCACAAAGTAGAGAAGCAGTATTAGCCCATATAGAATATAGTTAAATCTAAAATAAGTGAAAGAACTGTAATTCTCTACAGAATAAGGAGAACTTAGTCTGGCTTAGTAAAATGCTTGTTTGAAAGCAATTCTACTTGTGCAATACCACAGTGTGTATACATCTTTCAGAACTGAATTTTTTAATATATACTTATTTACTTAGTGCGGTTTAAAATTTCTGTATGTTTTAATGTATGTAGTTATTTAATGTGTATTAACACAGACACATGTGTGGTGTCATGGCTACAGGATAGCTTGTGGAAATCTTTTCTCTGCTTTCACCATGTGGATTATCTAGATTTAAGTCAGGTCAGGCTTGGTGGCAGTCACCTTTACCTACTGTGCAGACCTAAGAACTGTTTTAATTTCTTTTCTTTATTAGGTGATGCGCCCTATGAGGCAGCAAGAACATCAGTAAAAGAATAGACTTTTGGAGTCATATTGTCTAAATTAAGATACAGATGGCCACTTCCTTGCTACATACTTCAGTTAGTAGCTTAATCTCTTTATGTCTCAATTTTATACTATGCAAAAAATATAAGAAACAAAAAATGGACATTATAATGTTATATATTCCATGGAGTCACTGAAAAATAAAATCACACACAAACACATGCACAAATGCACGCACCTGAACTTAGGTGTCATAGCTGGCACCCCTAACAAACCAGATTTAATATTTCATCTTTAATAAAGCAATTAAAAGATTCAAATTATTAGTGAAAAGCAGAAGCTACACTGGAAAACCACAAAGAGCCACTAGCTCCTCTCAATATCCACTCCAGCAGTCCATCCTGGCGGGGGTTGGGGGTCCAACATGAGAGTAAAGTTTATATTCAAGGCAATAAATATTTGTAACTGAGGAATCCACCTTGTCCAGCATTGTCTCAGTTTTCTATTGTAAGCTCATATGATAAACTATAAGCCTTTTTCTAGGAGACAAGTTCTTCTTCTGGCTTTCTAAGTTCCTCCTCTGGCTGTCCACTGTGATTTATACTTTTCTTGTTCCACAGAAAACTCCTGGGGAAAAATTTAATTTCTTGGGGTTCATTCTTTTTTTGGTAGTCTCATAGCCAAAGAAGGGAATGCAATGCCTCTTTAGAATATGCGCATTCCTGTCAGATAGGCCCGTTGCATAGGAGCAATAGAAACACACTGAGCAAACATGAGAATGATCAACTTTTTCTTTTTTTTTTCCCCTATCTATCCAACTTCATGCTCTCTCTGTCTCTCTCTGTCTCTGTCTACATCTCTCTCTGACTCTTTCTCTCTGTCTCTGTCTCTGTGTCTCTGTCTCTCTCTCTGTCTCTGTCTACGTCTCTCTCTCTGTCTCTCTGTCTCTGTCTCTCTCTCTCTCTCTCTCTCTCTCTCTCTGTCTCTCTCTCTCTCTCTCTCTCTCTCTCTCTGTCTCTCTCTCTGTCTCTCTCTCTCTCTCTCTCTCTCTCTCTCTCTCTCTCTCTCTCTCTCTCTCTCTCTCTCTCTCAAAGAAAAAAAAAAAAAAACCAAGTAAGACACACAAAAAAGCAATAATTAAACAAAACCAAAAAGCCCACAAAACAACAACAACAAAACAAAAATAACATAGAGTTCATTTTGTGTTGGCCCCACTACTTCTGGGCATGGATGGAGCTGGCTCTAGAGTGGTTCATGCATCCGGTGACTTGCCATTGTGAGGAGCCAATTTCCCCTTTGCTACTGGGTACCAATTACTAATAGTTGCATAGTCAGGGGTGGGAGCCGGTGTTCACCAATGTCCACATCTGGTCTTTCTATTTTATTGGGGAATTTAAGGAGATTTATATCTACTGTCAAAAGCTGACACTCTACTTTTTCTACCTCTTTTATTTATTTTTTCCCATCTTTATTTACTTGAGTATTTCTTATTTACATTTCAATTGTTATTCCCCTTCCTGGTTTCCAGACCAATACCCATATAGAAGGGGAGGGGGAGGGCTTAGGGGGATGTTCTTTTTATCAAGATTGGACATGGTGGCTTATATGCTTTCTTTACAAGAGGTTTCTCTTTCTTTTTTTCTGTTGTCTTCCTTCCTTTTTTCTTCCTTTAATCCCCCATTCTTTCCTCCTGCAATTATACCAATTCCAATTGTATTCAAACCATAAGTAACTTGTGCTTCCATGTTTATACCTACTATGTCTTTGCCTGGCTCCTTCTCTGTATTCATGAACACTGTCTCCAAAGTGCATACAAATGGAAGAGTTCGTCCTTTAATCTTAACAAGTGAAGTCATTATATGCAAAACTCAAACAGAAGCAGGGTAGGTTCGCCTCAGTTTCTTTCTAGACTTGTTCTTCTATAGCCATCTACTTAGCCTCTGTTAAAGCTTTTGTATTATGTGTGAGATGGAGCATGGGAAGTTTTATGACAGACAAGCTCCATACTCAGGTACTGCACGGAGTAGTTAGAACTCCGAAGAGCTATCTATAAGCTTTTCTACATATTTCTTTTTTCATTCAAGAATCCATTCATGAGTTTTGTGATAGGGATGCATGAGTTTTTGTTACATCATTTGTCTTTTGATGGTCCCTACAAACAATGCTGCAATTAATATTCTCTTAATACCCTTTTGTTTTTATGGCAGAGATACACATAGTGGAATATTTGGCTTGAAAAATATATAAATTTTGGTCTGAACTGATTCTATTGTTTTATCTTTCATAACCAAAGTACTACATACTTCCATCAATAGTGCAAGAAGGCACCCTTTTCTTACATCCCCAGTTGCAAAAGGTTCATCCTTTCTTACCATTGTTACTATAAAAACTGCTAGCATTTCAAAAGCAGTAAAGGTCCCCCAGATGAAGCTGACTATAGTACACATGGAGAGCCGAGATGACAATGCACCCAGGAAAAAAAACAAGTTCAAAGATAGCTCTGACAACCAGGTGTTGCTTTCCGGGGAGAAAGGAAGGCTGAAAAGTAGAGATAAAATAAAATGGAGGCAATGCTGGTTCCTTCCAGTTTGCTCACTGATTAAACTATCATGATCCACTTAGCATTTACCTAGCATTAAATGTTAGGTATTTTTAGGTATTATCTATGCAAAGTGGACATAGCCATATTATGAAGGCTCAAGAACCACACAGAGCAGCTAGAACTTTTAAAGCCTATAAGCACACAGGGTTCAGAGGAATCCCTTGTGTGGATATTTTGAATATTACACATTGATAATCACGATATAAAGTCAAGTCCCATATGAGAATGGAAGTGGGATGCACTTACGGTAAAAAGCCAGGAAAGAGGAGAGCCCATTCCCACAGGGAACAGAAGCAACAGGAATAAAGCAAAATGGGGCACAGGGTGGCTAGGACACAAGATAAGGCTCACAACTGGAGTCTATTGTTTATTGGCTCAGGAAAAATGACTCCAGAGCTTACACAGTGTAAATTGGAGGAATCTCCATGACAGGCCTATTCAATTGGAGTGAGAATGATTGATACCCATAGAGTTTCATTTGGGAAACAGTCCAGTGTTGGTATCTGAGTAGAGCACAGGAATTTTGTCCTGGCAAAAGTATAAGTAAGGAATGACAGGGGAAGTGAGTTACTGCCAATCCTGCTCCATTGAGATGACTTAACTGAGAGAAGATCAGTCTCATAGACCAGCACTGTGTACCTGCCAGAGGTTGGTGAGTACTGCCTCAAGCATGAGGACCATGTTCATTGTGCTGCACATGGAAAAATACTGCTCTTGCTGCTTGCAGGTGTGGTACGCATGCTCTTGTCTCTTGGGAAGTCACCATCAAGTACTGTGTGAGCAATGAAATTCCCAGACTCACACAGACAACTCTTCATTCTTTCTTCATTGTTTGGGAACTGTGGTCTAAAAATTTTTGAGACTTCTGTCTGAGCAAGACCAGATGACTATGGTATACATGTTTGGATATTGATGAAACAAATTATATTACTCATTTTGTTGTAAAAGAGGAAAAGAAATGGAAAGAGATGATTGATGTAGATGCATGTGTGCAGATTCAGAGAGTGAATTCTGACAGCTATAGTATTAAAATTGTTTTATTCCTGGCAAATAATTTGCTAATATGAAGAACAAATAGAAGAAAATGGAAGAAAATATAGTAAAGGCATCATAGGGTTCATAGTAAGTGCTCACTCCTGGTTAGGCACTGTCCATTATGCTTTGAAAATAAAATTGTGAGCATGTTCTGGCTATTGTATACATCAAATTCTATGAGAGATGGAAGGAGCAAACAGATACAAGTTTCAGTATTAATAATAAATGATATTAGGGGGCTAGAGAGATGGCTCAGCCGTTAAGAGCACTGACTGTTCTTCCAAAGGCCCTGAGTTCAATTACCAGCAACCACACGGTAGTTCACAACCATCTGTAATAGAATCTGATGCCCTCATACATATCTGGTTTGTCTGAAGACAGCTACAGTATCCTCATATGCATTAAATAAATAAATTTAAAGAAAAGGAGAAAGCATTAAGTAAATTAAGAGAACTAAGAGAGGAGGAAGCTGCTGTTTTGTACAGGTGAACCAATTGGCATAGTGGTCTCAGTGAAGGATGGGGAGGCAATCTATAGGAAGACTGCCCAGGAAAGGGCTGAGGAAGTATTTTCTGAACTAGGGAAGTTAGGGAAATGCATGTGTTTGGAGCAGGGATGGGATAAGGACTTGTCAGGGTCAGGAAGGGCTTGGATTCCATTTAAATGCAATGGGAAGCCATGTGTGGATTTGGAGAATAAAAGTATCACTCTGGTTGCTATGTAGGACACAGGAAGGTTAGTTAGGGAAGCCTGCTGGGCTCTGGGGCCTACACCTCATAAACTGGGGCAAGAAGATATCATGAGCTTGAGCAAACTAAAGCTACCTTGTGATACTTTGTCTTAAAGGGAAAAGAATGTAGGAGGAAAGGCAAGGAGCCTGGGAGACATTGTAGGAAGCGACTCTACAGCAGTTTTCAGAGAGGGGTTAACACAAATTAGAGCTGATGTTGGAGCTTCTGCCTTTATTGTTCAACATTATTCCATTTTTCCCTTAGCAATGAGGGTGTAAAATTTTTACAATTTAGGTAAAACAGCAACAACAATTATAGCATTCCTAAACATTTAGAAATCATGGGTAATAATATTAGATCAATAGCGTTTGATGAGAATCATAACAACAAAATATGTAAGCCAGAACAGAATACCACTAACAAATCCTTCATCAACATTATCATTGTTCAAATGTTACAAGTTTTTTCACATAGATGGGCCAGAACCGAAGATTAAACTCAGTCAAGGGAAGAGAGTGGGAGCTCATAGCACTTATCTATTTTCTCTCTAATCATCACAAAGCGTTGTGCTGAAATTATATTTCTTCTCCAAACATGCGTGAGTCAAAGTCCATGAGTTCTGAGCAGAATCTAGGGTTTGCTATGAAATCTTTGTGTGGAAACTGTGAGTGTTGATTTTGGATCCAAACTCTCCAGGTTGTCTTTATTTTTGAACTATTAAAGCAATGATCAAAGCAGCTTCCAAGAGGAAGATTTCTAAAGTCTGAATATATGTTCAGTTTCTCATATAAAAGAAAGGAGAAATAAAACAAGATGGAAGAAAAAAAGGGGGACAGCATGAAGCTTATGAAGTGAGAAAAGCAATTACAAAATGGTGTGCTGATCACTCAAAGAGAAAATCAAATCATGTGTGTTATGCTTGTCCTGACAAAAATTCTCCATGAAAAGATTTCTGGAGGATTGTTTTTTGTCCCTGCTTGAAGCCCTTGACAAGCAAGTTGATGATTAAATTGCAGCCTGACCTCTGACTTGCTAAGGAGCCACTTTTCCCTGGCTTGGCATTGTCAAATTGTCCTTTCCCTGCACAAGGTTCCAGATAGAGTGTGCCAGAAAAAAACTCTTCCCACTTTATTGTAAAGAACAATCTGGCTCTTGTCTGGTACTTTGTGGCCTGAGAAAGAAATAATAGGCATTTCTGTGAAGGGATGCTGTACTACAGTGATTAAAGTTTCCATATTCTATGTTGATGTGGACATTGTGCTGGCCTATTTTAGAGGGTGACTATTCTAGGAGAAGCATCTCAACTTGCTTGCATTTTGAATGGCCTTCTACAGGAGCATTCAGAACTATAATTTGCTTTTATCTATTTTTATTCTAAGAATATACACTGTGTTTTCACTGTGTTTTATATGGCACTATATATATGCTATTAAATTGTGGGGAAATATATTGCATGTACTTTATTAATACCTCTTTTTTCATAGTGAAACCTGAAGTTTCTGGTTACAATGAATAACTAGTACAATGAGTGTTGGGTTTTTTTTTTTTTTAGTTCAAATTATGCAGTGTTAGAAAGTACACATAATAGTGACTTAGCCATGATATTGCTACGGGTTAAAACTAATTAAAAACAGTAAGAATATATATGACCACATTCTTTCAAAAGCACTCTTTAGTCTTTCCACAGGAGGGGAATATTTATGTGTATCCTCTATGTGGGTTTCAGAGAAAGACAAATGGAAAGTTCAAGGTTATCCTTTGTTACACTGAAAGTTCAAGGGATACAAGAAACCTCATCAAAGAAATTCAAGTAACTGTATGTGTGCAAGTACACACATGTGGATAGGTGAATGGGTACAGAATCCCCTCTTTCCTTTTAATGGTTCCTGAATCCATGTGATCCAGTCTTCCTCCTTAGGGTTAATTTTCTCTGGAAATACTCTCCAAGATCCTCTTTGAGATTAACCTAATACCATAGGTGTTTATGAATTCATTTAAAACATCAATCAAAATTAGCCATCATACCCATTGACTTATTGCCTGTCTATCTCCCTTCCAGAACAGGGGGATTGAAGAGATTTATTGGTTTTGTTCACACCTCCTCCATGTATGTGTTTATATTTTTCTCCTGGTGGTGCCTCAGAAAATAAGTTCAGAATAGATTATGTGTTTACTCTCTATTTATTTGCTGGGTACTTTTATGAAATAAGAGATCAAAAGTGAATACAAGTAAAGGAGTTCATTTTTACTCAAGAGATTGAATCTGGAGGCCTGTTGTTCAAATTCAGGCCTGGTTTTCCTACTGTAAATGGTCAAGTGTGCAACAGTATCTGTACCTCCACCTCTTCTTCATGCAGAAAGCAGAATGCTTAGTGTCCTTCCTCCCACACATGGCTGTGAAGATGTAGAAGAGAATGCTGACTATTGATGCTGTCAGAGAAGGCTTCCAAGCACAACAGATGTGTCTAAGATGAGTGTGTCTTCTTTTGTTGTGATCCCTTTGAGACAGCATCTCATAGAGAGCAGTCTGGCCGTCAACTCTCTTTGAAGTGGAAACCAGCCTTGTACTCTTGATCTTTCTGCCTTCACCTCTCAAGAACTTGGATTATAGACACGCACCAGGACACCCAGCCGATGTTACAGTTTTATTGTTGAGACAATGACTGTTTCAATCATGGATGAAAGAATAAAAGGTAAAAGATAACTTTTGCTTCAAAACAGAATTAAAATGCAATGTTTATTACTGGGTCTTGCAATCCTATCTAACTATGAATGGGATGAAAGTTTTAAAATAAGACAGAGCTATGGTCATTGTAGGTAAGGATGTGGAACTTGAGAAATGAGACTCTAATCAAAGAACTTCTAATTACCTTTGCATGCTTCTGTTTCCTCAGGTTCAAAGTGCATGCACAGTTTGATTCCCAAGCAAGAGATGTTGGATAGATTATGGAAAAGGACTTAAAACCCTTTTGGCTTTATCTACTGGTTTCTTTAACACATCAACAGCATAGAGGAAGTAGTACTTTAAATAAGTAGGCAGAATCTGTGGCTTATCCGCAGCACATGGTCCTTGAGTCCAGGTAGACTCTGATGAGATCAGCTACTGGTAATCTGTCCCTCCTGAGAAGACCTATCACTCTGTGAGTAGTATGGATTCGTAGACACTACCATGCATATTTCACTGCTCGCATTAATATTTTTGCTATCATTATCTGACAGTAAAATTAATGCTATGTAATATGTATCAGTTGAACATCTGGAGTGTGGGTGAGACATGAGCTAGGAGTGTGTGTATAACCGAACTCTCCAACAACCTGAAACACATCTCTAAAATATGTCATGAGTATAGGAGGGATGTTTCCTGGTTGTGGTGGGACCTGTCCTGTGATGCCCTGTTTAGAAGCTGAAACTTTAAAAAGAAGTTTACTGCTTGGTTGATTGATTGATTGATTGGGGTCAAAATTATTTGAGAAACCCAAAGTTAACACAGAGAGGAAAAAGAAAACGTATAACAAGGACTAAAATTGGAGGTGTGAATATGGTGTACAGCAGGTGAGGAATGGAAGACATATGAGGAGAGCTTTGGCTGGTGACTTCCGCAGCCTCGTCTGAGGATCATATTTATAGTTTCAGTATTTTTATCTTCTGACTTTTTTCTGAGATGTTACCATTTAATTTTAACATCAATTTTGCATTAGAAGTGTACTTCAATGGCTTTGACACACCATTGAATGTGATGCTATCTTCTCAAATATGTGCAAAGGAAAATGTTGTATATTATGCTCCAGTTTAATTTCGAGTTGATTGAAGCAGATGTGTGTACATTATGTGATGGCAGTTAAAACTTCGCAACAGATCGGGCCAGGTGCTGCAGGCCCATAATCACAGCTACTTGGGAAGTTGAGTCAGGGGCATCTAAAGGTCAATTTCTAACTGAACTGCAGAGTTAGGGCAATGCCAGTGTGAGCAACTCTGTGAGCACCTCTGTTGACATCAGACAGTATTAAAAGAGAAGGGTGGAGTTCAGAGGCACTGTTTTGTCTACCATGTGTGGAGTCTTAGGTTCAGCATGTACTCTGATGGCAAAAAGGATGGGGATATACAAGCCTCTAGGATCAAATTTTTGTATCTGCAGGTCAACTACATTAAGACTTCTACTTGACAGATTCCAGTATCTGAGACACTACCTAACAGATTCTAACTTGATAAAGCACGGCAATGGATTGGATGTGTTCTGATTGTATGTTGGGGTGGTGAAGAGAAGCACTGAGATTGAGACATACTTAGTTGAGGTGACCTGGGTAGTCCCAAGAGTGAAAGATTACCCTGATTCTACATCTCATAAAGTCAAGTCATGGTCAGACAATTCAAAAGGAGTGAACTGAAGCTCAAGCTAATGTTAGCTGACCAGAAGGAAGCTGTTACAGCATTCGGAGAGAAGTGAGAGTGTTCCCCATATGTGGACTTGCAAGGGGCTTATGTGAGTTAGGCATGGTGGGGTCCAGTTTCAAATATAAGGAGTTGTTCATTGAAAATAAAACCAGGTCACCTTTTCCCCTCTCATGAAATGTGCAGAGTAAGTTAACTATTTCTTCTCAAAAGACGAAACAGAATTCAGGGCCAAATCCAACATACACGAGGATGAAAGCGAAAGCTGCTTGTGCTTGCTAAAAAGCACAGAGGGGTAAAGCATGGCAGTCTCCTGCTGCAGCTCTTTTCTTAAATAGACCAGTGAAAGGGCAGACTGTGCCCAAATGGCACAGAAACATCCTGCTGGTTACACAACTATTTATCTTAATTCTCTCATCTTTACCTAATTTGATCTCTCCTCCACAGGTAGTGGTTGTATTCACTGCCTATACTCCTGGGAAAATGGATTTAAAAATCTTTTATGAATGCAACAGGAAGTATGTATATTTACAAAGGGTACTTATTTATATCACCTTTTTACTGATAGAGTGACTGGAATACAGTTTACAGAGCTGTCAGCTAAGCATTGTCATTCACTGTGAAGCTCCACTGGGACTCTTCCTCCCCCCACCTCTACTAATCAAAATATGTTTGTTCTTTAGCAGGGAGGACTATGGAGCATACATGAGAAATTTTGCTCATTTCTCTACACAGAAGAAAGTAGCTTATTTGGACAGATTGTGGTCCCCAGGATGAAAGGGAACTAAAGAAGAAACAGGTGATACCCAGAAAGGTACAAGAACTCATTCCCAACAAAGGAATTAAAACCCTGGAAAGATTGCACTGAACTTGCAAAGATCTTATTTTCTTGTCCTAGTACTAAAGCAATATATTACCTAACAACTATGTTCATGGTGTCCACACTGTGTTAGGCAGTAAAAGGAATCTATGGGTAAGTAGAGTATTGAAGAATTTGGTTGTAACTTACATACAATTTTTTAAGCAAGACTAGAATATCCATAGATTTCAGTGTCCTGGGGATCCTGGAACTGTCTGCCAAGGTAGCTGTGTGTGTCCAGTGTCCATCTCAGCTGCATGGTTATATGTGTTTATAGGTCCTTGTTGCACCCATATGAAAACAATCATGTGCTAAATACTTCTTGTCCCTACTGAGATTTGACTGTGGGGAAGGTAGTATACTCACCAGGGCATAATGGAAGGAAATGAGGTTACCAAGCTGGCCTTTGAAAGGAATACTATGATGTCAGTGTCTTCTTTCTTTGTCTTCTAGCTCCATTGCCTCCATGAGTTGCATGGCCCCTGGCCCCTATGAAGATATCTTTGCTCCATCATGTGCACAGCACCATAATGAGCAGCCTCATCCAAGACCAAAGGTATCAGGGCCAAACTAAATATGTTTGTTTCGTTTATTGGTATACGCAATATGATTTGTTAATTTCAGGTATTTTAATAGATGCAAAAATCTAACACAGTCCCATAAAGTTGATGTAATTTTTATTACATTTTGTGTGCATATGAGTACTTGTGTGTACATGGGATATGCGGAGTTTAGAGGATGACTTACAGGTATTAGTTCTCTCCTCCCTCCAGGAATTGTTCCCAGCTCATTAGGATTGGGAGTATGCAACTTTATCAGTTGCACCGTCTTGTCAGCCAATGGTTTCTTGTAATCTAGATTCTTAATCTCATTTTATACTATGCTCTCTACTCTCTAACATCTAGCAATTCATTTCAAAAATCATTTCACATACAAGTCATGCACATCCTCTTAGTAGCCTTCCTGGTCCCTCATACTGAATTCAGTTAGTTGCTTTGTTGCTTAACAGCGTACACCACTTCACTAGACTGACTGCACATCTCTCCAGTATAACTGTGATGGGTCATCTTCATTGTCATCTGGATGAGATTTACAATTACCATGGAAATAAACCTCTGAGTGTGTCTATGAGCTCATTTCTAGAAAGTCTTAACTAGAGTGGAAAGTCTCAGTCTGTGGGTTGGAATCCGAGATACAATAAAAACAAGAAAATGAGCTGAATGACAGTATTATTTCTGCTTCTTAACTGAGACTCACTGTGACGTTGCCTCAAATTCACAGTCTGTGCCTTTTTCACTTTCATGGATTGTTTCTAGAACCATGAGCCTTTCCTTCACTTCCATTGCTTAGGCATTTTGTCACAGCAAAAAGAAAGCAAACTATGTAAGAGCATGACTCTTAGATTTACTGGGTAAAATCTGCCCTCTCCTAGCAATGTAATAGTAGATTGCTAATTTTCTAGTTTTTCTTTCCATCTCTAGTGGTAGAGTTTAGCTAAATGTAGTTCTTCCAGCTACATGGTCTGCTACCATATGAGGATGTTTTAGATTATAAATATGGATTACATTTGATGTTTTGGTTTATGGGACCACCCTTGAATGCCTTTCGTGAACTATGTCATATGTATGAACTAGAACTTAGACACTCCTTGATTGCTGAGGTACGAGTTGTGTAGTACCCATGTGCATACATTTCTGCATGGAATAGACCTACCACCCAACTAGAACTTTTGAGTGTGGTTGTTGTTAAATACATAGACCTCTAACTTCCTTAGGGTATTAGGCGAATTTGGAGTATTTTTTCCCAGAGCAACTGATAGTTCCCAGGACTAATAAGAAAACTGAGCAGATGAAATTGAAAATGGTGCAGCAAATCTCAAAGCTATGTCTTAGCTTAGCTGTCAAGATAGAGAGGGTAGAGACACAAGGCATTCTGTAAAGCAGGGGAATGTTCCCTGCTATTACATATTGTTTAGGAAAATCCACCTGTGGTGGTTTAAATGGTAGACAGTATTTAAACACCCTTGACTCTAGGTAAAACACCTTATTCTGTACTGGTAACTCACTATCTGTTTCTTGTGGATTACGTAAAGGAATTATAAAGAAGATAAAGTCATGGCATGATTTGGTGTCTCACCATCCAACAGGCATTGAGAACATGTGCAGTTTAAGGTTGCTATAAGCAGGGAAAAGCCTATAATGTTTTTCACCAAACAATTAAGCAGGACTATCTTCAGAACTTTTCCAAAAGTTGCCTATCAGGCTACCAGTGATCAAAAGAGGCATACATAGTCAGGAACTGCTTGTGAGCCCTGATACTCAGAATTGAAATGTCTCATTAACTTATTGCATTTTTCCTTACTCAGTTTTTTGACTGGATGATTTCATTGAACCAGTTTTATATACTGTCAGTCTGAGAGAATTGAAAACCCTGTTAAGTATATAAAACTTCAATAGTATAAAGTAGGCACACAGATTTTTCTTGTTATTGAGGATTAACATAATTTACTGTTGAAAACTTTATATAGAGAAAGGGTAATAAATAAAAATCTTTGATATAGGTAATCTATTGTCAAGAAATACTTGCTCTCTCCTCCCTACTGGTGTGACTGACCTCTAAACTGGTACAATGTATCTCAGTCAGGAATTATAACTCCCAATCATTCTTGCAGTCTAGGAAGCCATGAACATGTGTCAGTATTGGAACAAAGGTTACAACAAGGATAATTTTTTACACCCTTTCCTGCTTACCAGCACTATCAAACGGGTGTTCTTCTAGTTTAGTAAGCAAAGAGGGCTCTTGGTGTGCTTTCTGTGATATCTTTTTACAAACAATGCCCAGAGAAACTTTGTAAGGACAGTTTCATAGTGACATGAGGAAGAAGATTTCCTTTCTTATAGCTTGTTCCACTTCCTCAGGCTCTGTCCAGAAGTAGGTTTAGAAGACTTCTTTTCCAGTGTCTAGAAGGTTTTGTCTGGGAAGCAATCATGTACTATGACTTTCCTTACAAACTCACCATCTCACTATTTCCCTTATGTTGTGTGTAATTTTAAAATCCATGCTACCTTTTTCCTGAGCTCTGATATCTCCCTGTTCCCTTTGCTCCATCCTGCTTAGTCCAGGGTTCAACCTGTAACCTGGGAAAGGCAGGAGCTGTTGTCTACTCTACTGGCTATTTCTCCACTTTTGTTCCTCCAGGTCAGCTTCCCCAAGCCACCAGCTACAGCCTCCTCTTTCCTCTTTCTTTCTTTTTTTTTTTTTGGTTCTTTTTTTTTTCGGAGCTGGGGACCGAACCCAGGGCCTTGCGCTTCCTAGGCAAGCCCTCTACCACTGAGCTAAATCCCCAACCCCCTCTTCCCTCTTTCTATGCCCAACTTTGCTCTGCAGAAGAAAAAAAATGAGAGTTTTATTACCTTAGAACATAATTGTTGGGTTCTCAAGTCCTAAACTTATCAGCTAACAGCTAGTTCCTGCCAAACGCCAAACTCCTTTGTCCCCACCTAGGCCGAGGCTGAAGATCATAGATACCTTGAAGCCTTATGTGTTTGCTGCTTTCTTCTCCTTCCAATGCAAGCTGCAAAAGCTTCCTTTTTTCCTATGTCTCCTCTATTCCTCCTGAGAACTGGAAGTTCTGCCTTTAACTTTTCTCCAGCAATTGGCTCTTACTTGTGTCTTATTGACACAATCAAGAATCAATTAAGAAATTAACACCTCTCCCTACATTGTTATGACTAGATAATAAATCTATTATTAGCCTTAGTAGGCTGTGCTGGCCTTCTTTACTATGAGTCTCCTAGAATGGCTATTTATTATGATAACCACTCTCGCAAGACAAAGGCTGCTTGAATGTCATCCAACAATGCTTCTTATCATTCTACCAGGTAGTTCTATATTATGTAAGTTGATTAAGTTATCCAGTCATTTTTATTGTATATTTTTAAAATTTGCATTTCAAATGTTATCCTCTTTCCCTGTTTCCACTCCAGAAACCCCTTATTCCATCCCCCCTTCCCCTGCTTGTATGAGGGTGCTCCCCACCCGCCTGCCCACTCCCTCTTGTCTCCCTGCCCTGGCATTACTCTACACTGGGGCATCCAGCCTTCATCGGATCAAGGGCCTCTCCTCCCATTGATGCCCGACAAGGCCATCCTTTGCTATATATGATGCTGGAGCCCTGGGTCACTCCATGTGTACCCTTTGGTTGGTGACTTAATTCCTGGGAACTCTGGGAGGTCTGGTTGGTTGATATTGGTGTTCTTCCTATGGGGTTGTAAACCCCTTCAGCTCCTTCAGTCCTTTCTCTAACTCCTCCATTGGGGACCCTGTTCTCCGTTCAAAGGTTGGCTGTGAGCATCTGCCTCCATATTTGTCAGGCTCTGCAGAGCCTCTCAGGAGACAGCTATATCAGACTTCTGTTAGCATACGCTTCTTGGCATCCACATAGTGTCTGGGTTTTATGACTATATATGGGATAGATCCCTCAGGTGGGGCAGTCTCTGGATGGCCATTTCTTCAGCCTCTGCTTCACAGTTTGTCATATTTCCTCTTTTGAGTACTTCCCCCCTCCTTCCCCCCTTCTAAAAAGGACTGAAGCATCCACACTTTGGTCTTCTTTATTCTTGAACTTTATGTGGTCTGCGAATTGGATCTTGAATATTCAGAGCTTTTGGGATAATATCCATGTATCAGTGAATACATAACAAATGTGTTTTTCTGTGATTGTGTTACCTCATTCAGGATGATATTTTCTAGTTCAATCCATTTGCCTATGAATTTCATGAAGTCATCATTTTTGATAACTGAGTAGTACTCCATTGTGTAGATGTACCACATTTTCTGTATCCATTCCTGTGTTTAATGACATCTGGGTTATTTCCAGCTTCTGGCTATTATAAACAGGGCTACTATGAACATAGTGAAGCATGTGTCCTTGATATATGTTGGAGCATCTTTTGGGTATATGCCCAGGAGTGGTATAGTTGGGTCCTCAAGTAGAAAGTACTATGTCTAATTTTCTGAGGCGTCACCAGACTCATTTCTAGAGTGGTTGTACAAGCTTACAAGTACATCAAAAATGGAAGAGTGATCCTCTTTTTCCTCCAGATTCTCACCAGCATCTGCTGTCACCTGAGTTTTGATTTTAGCCATTCTGATTATTGTGAAATGGAATCTCAGGGTTGTTTGATTTGCATTTCCCTGATTACTAAGGATGCTGAACATTTCTTTAGGTGCTTTGGGGCCATTCAATGTTTCTTAGTTGAGTATTCTTTGTTTAGCTGTGTACCCCATTTTTAATAGGGTTATTTGATTCTCTGGAATCTACCTTCTTGAGTTCTTTGTATATATTGGATATTAGCCCTCTATCAGACGGAGGATTGGAAAAGATTTTTTTCCCAACTTGTTGGCTGCTGTTTTGTCCTATTGACAGCATTGTTTGCCTTACAGAAGCTTTGCAATTTTATGAGGTCCCATTTGTTGATTCTTGATCTTAGAGCATTAGTGTTCTGTTCAGGAAAATTTCCCCTGTGCCCATGTGTTCAAGGCACTTCCCCACTTTCTCTTCTATTAGTTACAGTGTGTCTAGTTTTATGTGGAGGTCCTTGATCTATTTAGATTTGAGCTTTATTCAAGGAGATAAGAATGGATTGATTTGCATTCTTCTACATGCTGACTTCCAGTTGAACCAGCACCATTTGTTGACAATGATGTCTTTTTATTTTTTTTCTCTACTGGATGGTTTAAGCTCCTTTGTCAAAGATCAAGTGACCACAGGTATGTTAGTTCATTTCTGGGTCTTCAGTTCTATCCCATTGATTCATATGCCTGTCTCTGTACCGATAACATGAAGTTTTTATCACCATTGCTTGAGGTCAGGGATGGTAATTCCCCAAGAAGTTCTTTTATTGTTGAGAATCATTTCCACTATCCTGGATTTTTTTGTTGTTCCAAATGAATTTACAAATTGTTCTTTCTAACTCTATGAAGAATTGAGTTGGAATTTTGATGGAGATTGTATCGAATCTGTAGATTGTTTTCTGCAAAATGGTCATTTTTTACTATATTAATCCTGCCAATCCGTGACCATGGGAGATCTTTCCATCTTCTGAAATCTTCTTTGATTTCTGTCTTCAGAGACTTGAAGTTTTCATCATATTTTACTTGTTTGGTTAATGTCACACCATTTACACATTATCTTTCCACAAATCCAGCCCTACAAAGGATACTAGACAGAAAACTCCAACACATGGAAGGAAAGTACAACCTAGAAAAAGCAAGAAAGTAAATTTCTTTCAATAAACACAAAACAAGAAAGCCACGCAAACATAATTCCACCCCTAAAAACAAAAATAACTAGAAGTAACAATCACCCTTTTTCTTAATATCTCTTAACATCAATGGAATCAATTTCCCAATAAAAAGATGTAGGCTAACTGACTGGATATGTAAACAGGACCCGGCACTTTGTTGTATACAGGAAACACACCTCAGTGATAAAGACACATACTACCTCAGAGTAAAAGGTTGGAAAATTTTTTTTCAAGCTAATGGTCCCCCCCAAAAAACAAGCTAGAGTAACCATTTTAATATTGAGTAAAATTGACTTTCAACCAAAAGTTACCAAAAAAGATAATGTGAGACTCTTCCTACTCATCAAAGTAAAAATTTACCAAGATGAATTAACTTTCAATTCTGAATATCTATACTCCAAATGCAAGGGTACTCACATTCATAATAGAAAAATTACTTAAGCTCAACACACACATTGCACCTCACACAATAATAATGGGAGACTTCAACACTCCAGTCTCAGCAATGGACAGATCTTAGAGTCATAAAATAAGCAAAGACACAGTGAAAATAACAGAAGTTATGAACCAAATGGATTTAACAGATATCTATAGAACATTTCATCCTAAAACAAAAGAATATACCTTATTATCAGCACCTCATGGTACCTTCTCCAAAATTGATCATATAATTAGTCACAAAACAGGCCTCAACAGATACAAGAAGATTGAAATAATCCAAATTCTTTCTATGCTCAAACGACCTTTTTCATGATTCTTTTTGTATTATATATACTTTTCTTTTTTCTTTTTTTTTTTTCTTTTTTTTTTTTTTTTTTTTTTTCGAGTTGGGGACCGAACCTTAGGCCTTAGCCTAGGCAAGCGCCTACCACTGAGCTAAATCACCAACCCTTTATTTTTTAATTATTTTCCACCAATCTCTGAGCAGGTAGGGTTTCTCTGTATTCTGTACTTTCTTCTTATTGTCCAGCTCTTTATTTTTTCTCATTAGCTATTGTGAATACACAAGGAATGCTCAAATCTGCAGTCTTCCCATCTATGTCTACCTAACATGATTATACCTTTATGCTACCATGAAAATATCCCTATTTCTGAAGCCAGTAGAATCTTTAGATTTTGATGTTTGAGTGAATATTTACCTGCATAATTCCCTGTTATGATTATATTTTGAGTGCAAATACTTTTGGCTTCTGTTAAAACCACCCCTGGGTCTAAGAAGTTGCATAGACTAACTTCTAATCACACCCTTTTCATCCTTTTTTCTTCAGCCTGACTTCTCTACTCAAGAACTTCTGTTTTAAAATAAATAAATGAATGATTTTTAATTTATTTAGAATGGCTCCTAACATCAAATATATATTTAACACAACTAACAAGCAAACAATAAGTGAACAACTTACTATACAATCAGCTCTTTTAGAGCACAATCAAACTAACAGCAATGACTCCAAGTATCTTCATACTAAGCATCTAATGCATTTGTAGAGCGGTTATATCTAATTTTTAGAGCTGTTAATAGCTCCCTTGGTTTTTATATATTCGTGCATCTCATAAACATTCTTACTAAATCTTATCTCACGAATGTACAATGATTGATTGAGACACACAATATGGATTTTTGAATGAAAGATGCCCTTCTGCTAGCTGCACGACAGTGACAATTTGTTTACTCTCAATGAATAGACTAGTAGCCCGTTTATGTTAATACTAACATTTTGAAATATCACAGCATTATTACCATGTCATTCTCAAGTGTCATTTGTTGACTTTTCCTGGAGAATCATGGAGATTTTAGGTCTATAGGGAAGTTGGGAGAGCATCTTATCCAGTTCAAACATTTAGTAAGGTAATGCATTAATATTCCTGTCTGAGAATAGTTACCTCCAAATGCACTGAGAAGTCAAATGACTTGAAAACATTTAAGTCGGTTTTAGTTCGTGATGGTAGTTGAGATTTCCTGTCCTCTAAAGGCCATGTTCTTGGTATTATTCAGTATTGCTAAGTTGTGTGCATAGGATTTCTTTTGGTCCCTTAATACCATAATATAGAATATATTATGGCCTACTCAGAACCACACAGTGATGAGATTCACAAAGAAAGTATGCTGCTAGTTGTTGTCAACTTGACATAAACTAATGCCACCTGAGATGAGAAAACCTCAACTAATGAATTGCCATCATCATGTTCTCCTGGGCATGCCTATGGATACTTTCTTTATTGATAATTGATGTAGGAAGGCAACACCCAATGTGGGTAATGCTGTCTTTAGGCAGGTGGGCCTGGGTTTGTAAGAAACATAGTTGAACAAGCTGGAAAAGCAAGCCAGTAAATATCATTTATCCATGGCCTTGGCTTCAGTCCCTGCACATAGGTTCTTGCTTAAGTTCTGGCAATGTCTTCTTTAGACAATGGCCTATAACCTGGAATCCAAATAATCCCTTTCCTTCCTACATGGCTTTTGATCAGTGTTTTAACACAGCAGCAGAAATCAATCTAGAACAGAAAGGATACATGAAAACCTACCAGGACCAAAGAAAAGAAAAGAAGTAGTGAATTTTAGATTCAACCCTGGACTCTGTATGGATTTCACACAGAGGAAACAAATTCCCTGTGATTTTAAAGGAGACTAATGATAAGATATTTGATGGTAACTTATGAAGAATAAGGTATTACCAGGAGGTTTAAGAGAGAATGCTTTATTTTTTCTGTTCATCTTTTCCTCAGCATAATGCAATGAACAGCCATCAGATTCCCACTGTTATTTGATCTGAGACAACAAGGAAGACAGCAACACAAAAAGGGGGAAGTGACAGCCATCATATTAGGCTTGCAGCCACCATCCACTACTGTTATCTTCCACTAGTATATTTGTAGTGAAATTTGCCATTTGTACAACAAACAATAATTCTTGCCCTTAACCCTCTTTCTCAGACTGATTGAACTAAAATAAACAAAAAAGAAAGAACACAAATTTGCCTCCATTCTTCTGAATCTGAAAGATATTAATTCGGTAAGCTAGAGCCCATTTATAATATCTTCTTCAGGCATGGCTCCATGTACTGAAGTCCTTGTCTTTTGCAATCCTTAATATCCAATAACAATTCCTATTTATTTTGCTAATGGAAGCAATTTAGCCAAATTGAATTTTTGCAGAGCTCAGATGGTAAAGAATGATTTGTGAACTGGGCTATGCTCAGTCCAGAAGGGGCTCAGAGAATTCCATCTAAAAGTGAAAATAGCATCTAGAGTCCTGGGTCCAACCAGCCAGAGCATGTCAAATACAGAGGTGAATGCCAGGGACAAACCATTGAATTGAGAATGAGACCCGTGTTGGAGGAATTAGAGAAAGGATTGAAAGAGCTGAAGGAGCTTGCAACCCCATAAGAACAACAACTCCAACCAACCAGAGCTTCCAGGGACTAAACCACTAACCAACGAGTATACATGGACAGATACATGGCTCAGATGTATATGTAGCAGATGATAGCCTTGCTGGGTACCAATGGAAGGAGAAGCCCTTGGTCCTACCAAGGTTAGACCTCCAGGGTAGGGGAATGTCAGTGCCAGGAAGGGAGGTGGTTGGGTAGGGGAACACCCTTATAGAAGGAGGGGAGGGGAATGAGGGCTTATGTCCAGGAAACCAGGAAAGGAAATAACATTTAAAATGTAAATTTAAAAAATCCAATAAAAGAAAAAACAAACAAACAAAAAGCAAAAGCAAAAACAAAACAAAAAAAAAAAAAGACCAGAAAATCAAAAGCAAAGTGAAGAAATTGCCAGATTGGCTTATAGGTAGAAGGTTGCCTTACTTGGCATGATATATTGAGGCAGTTGCTTTATTAGGGGCATGTGATTGGCTGAAATTTGACCATTTGTTGTATTCCCTTTGGGTTTTGGTTTTTAGATTGTAAGTTGCTCTACAGAACTTACAATGCAGATATGAGCTCAGGACAATTGCTCAGGATTAGATTCAGATTTTCATTAGAGCTGGTGTAATGTGGTAGGTGGGAGTCACCTAAGCAACCATGAATAACTCTCACCAATCAAGTACAAAACTCTTAGCTACTGTTGGCTCCTACAAGACAGAATATCCCAACTTTCCTGGTCACAATTACTGGCTTAGGTAAGGGTACTATTGCAGCTTTTGCTCAGGCAAAGAACACTATAATTCTTTTTTTTTTTCTGTTTTATTTTCCATCTTTATTAACTTGGGCATTTCTTATTTACATTTTGATTGTTATTCCCCTTCCCAGTTTCCAGGTCAACATCCCTCTAACCCCTCCACTTCCCCTTCTCTATTGGTGTTCCCCTCTCCGTCCTCCCTCCATTACCGCCCTCCCCCCAACAATCAAATTCACTGGGGTTCAGTCTTGGCAGGATCAAGGGCTTACCCTTCCACTAGTGATCTTACTAGGCTACTCATTGCTACCTATGAGGTGGGAGCGCAGGGTCAGTCCATGTATAGTCTTTGGGTAGTGGCTTAGTCCTTGGAAGCTCTGGTTGGTTGCTATTGTTGTTCATATGGGGTCCCAAGCCCCTTCAAGCTCTTTCAGTCCTTTCTAAGATTCCTTCAAAGGGAGTCCCGTTCTCTGTTCAGTGGTTTGCTGCTGGCATTTACCTATGTATTTGCTGTATTCTGGCTATGTCTCTCAGGAGAGAGCTATATCCAGTTCCTGTCAGCCTGCACTTTGCTTCATACATCTTATCTGGTTTGGTGGCTGTATATGTATGGGCCACATGTGGGGCAGGCTCTGAATGGGTATTCCTTTTGCCTCTGTTCTAAACTTTGCCTCCCTATTCCCTCCCAAGGGTATTCTTGTTCCTCTTTTAAAGAAAGAGTAAAGCATTCGCATTTTGGTCATCCTTCTTGAGTTTCATGTGTGCTGTGTATCTAGGGTAATTCAAGCATTTGGGCTAATAGCCACTTATCAATGAGTGCATGCCATGTGTGTTTTACTGTGATTGGGTTACCTCACTCAGGATGATATTTTCTAGTTCCATCCATTTGCCTATGAATTTCATAAAGTCATTGTTTTTGATAGCTGAGTAATAGTCCATTGTGTAGATGTACCACATTTTCTGTATCCATTCCTCTGTTGAAGGGCATCTGGGTTCTTTCCAGCTTCTGGCTATTATAAATAAGGCTGCTATGAGCATAGTCGAGCATGTGTCTTTGTTATACGTTGGGGCATCATTTGGGTATATGCCCAGGAGAGGTATAGCTGGGTCCTCAGGTATTTCAATGTCCAATTTTCTGAGGAACCTCCAGACTAATTTCCAGAATGGTTGTACCAGTCTGCAATCCCACCAACAATGGAGGAGTGTTCCTCTTTCTCCACATTCTCGCCAGCATTTGCTGTCACCTGAGTTTTTGATCTTAGCCATTCTCACTGGTGTGAGGTGAAATGTCAGGGTTGTTTTGATTTGCATTTCTCTTATGACTAAAGATGTTGAACATTTCTTTAGGTGTTTCTCAGCCATTCGGCATTCTTCAGCTGTGAATTCTTTGTTTAGCTCGGAACTCTATTTTTTAATAGGGTTATTTTGTCTCCCTGAAATCTAACTTCTTGAATTCTTTACATATTTTCGATATAAGCCCTCTATCAGTTGTAGGATTGGTAAAGATCTTTTTCCAATCTGTTGGTTGTCATTTCATCCTAACAACAGTGTCCTTTGCCTTACAGGAGCTTTGCAGTTTTATGAGATCCCACTTGTCGATTCTTGATCTTAGAGCATAAGCCATCGGTGTTTTGTTCAGGAAATTTTCTCCAGTGCCCATGTGTTCGAGATGCTTCCCCACTTTTCCTTCTATTAGTTTGAGTTTATCTGATTTGATGTGGAGGTTCTTGATCCACTTGGACTTAAGCTTTGTACAGGGTGATAAGCATGAATCGATCTGCATTCTTTCACATGCTGACCTCCAGTTGAACCAGCACCATTTGCTGAAAATACTATTTTTTCCATTGGATGGTTTTGGCTCCTTTGTCAAAAATCAAGTGCCCATAGGTGTGTGGGTTCATTTCTGGGTCTTCAATTCTACTCCACTGGTCTATCTGTCTGTCTCTGTACCAATACCATGCATTTTTTTTTATCACTACTGCCCTGTAATACTGCTTGAGTTCAAGGGTAGTGATTCCTCTGGAAGTCCTTTTATTGTTGAGGATAGTTTTAGCTCTCCTAGGTTTTTTGTTATTCCAGATGAATTTGCAAATTTTTCTGTCTAACTCTCTGAAGAGTTGGATTGGTATTTTGATGGGGATTGTGTTGAATCTGTAGATCGATTTGGTAAAATGGCCATTTTACTATATTAATCCTGCCAATCCATGTGCATAGGAGATCTTTCCATCTTCTGAGGTCTTCTTCAATTTCTTTCTTCAGAGGTTTTAAGTTCTTATCATAGAGATCTTTCAATTGCTTGGTTAAAGTCACACCAAGGTATTTTATATTATTTGCGACTATTATGAAGGGTGTCCTTTCCCTAATTTCTTTCTTGGCTTGTTTCTCTTTTGTGTAGAGGAAGGCTACTGATTTATTTGAGTTAATTTTATACCCAGCCATTTTCCTGAAGTTTTTTTTATCAGCTTTAGTAGTTCTCTGGTGGAACTTTTGGGATCATTTAAATATTCTATCATATCATCTGCAAACAGTGATATTTTGACTTCTTCTTTTCCAATCTGTATCCCTTTGATCTCCTTTTGTTGTCTGATTGCTCTGGCTAGAACTTCAAGAACTATTTTAAATAAGTAGGGAGAGAGTGAGCAGCCTTGTCTAGTCCCTGATTTTAATGGGATTGCTTCAAGTTTCTTTCCATTTATTTTAATGTTAGCCACTGGTTTGCTGTATATGGCTTTTACTATGTTTAGGTATGGGCCTTGAATTCCTATTCTTTCCAGGACTTTTATCATGAAGGGGTGTTGAATTTTGTCAAATGCTTTCTCACATCTAATGAATGATCAAGTGGTTTTGTTCTTTAGTTTGTTTTATATAATGGATTACGTTGA